>NC_140954.1:71696189-72193689 GCF_014529385.1 Adiantum capillus-veneris
TAATCTCTTTATCTTTGACATTTTCTAGTGTTCCTTTGATATCTTTTGGTTGATATCTTCTCTCTGGACCTTACCAGAGCTCACACCTAAACAATAAAAGAAAATATAGCACAACACTATATTAGAAGTTTAAAAATTAACTAGTGTCTCCCTTGCGCAAAAATAGAGTAGTCAAAAGCTTCTTCGAGTACTCTATTTATAAGGAGGAGGACAAATCACAAAAGAAAATTGTGTCTCCCTTGCGCAAAAATGATCTAGTTGATCAACTGCTCTATTATCATGCAAGGGGGACATAAGTTATAAAAGAAACATGTGCCTCCCTTACGTGAAAATAGACTAGTCGGAAGGCTACTCTATTTTCGTGCAAGGGGGACACAAGTTTAAAAGATTTTGCAAAGAAATATGTGCAAAGGAGTTGTGAGAAAAACGAAAATGTGTCTCCCTTGTGCAAAATATGACTAGTCGTCGGCTAGTCCAAGTACTCAATTTTTTCACAAAGGAGACACATCTTGATCTTGCAAGTCCAAAAACTTATCGAGTGATGTAGATATTCAATAGTAGTTACTTTCAATAATGTAGCATTTAAAGATTTGAAGAAGATATTGAATAGGACTCCAATGTAAAGAATCAACTTCAATTCAAACTTCTGAAGAATATAGAAACAAATATGTTGTTGAGAATTGTATACTATCCAAAAAGTAGAAGAAATGGTACGGAGATATAGAAGGAATTGCTAAAAAACTTTTTCCCAAAAAATAGATAGGAACTGTTGTTTGTGTGCGATCTCTTCTATGAATAGTAGTACACAATTATCTAGGCGAAAGTAGATTTGGTGTATGATGCATGGATTTGACCATTTTTTGCAAAAATATTGAGGTTCATAATTGACATACTATATGATATAACTCAAAATTCCTATAAATCTCATTTTTGCTCATTCTTTTCTAGTTTGCCAGAATTTTTGAGTGAGACTCACAACCCAAAATGATATGTAGAAAGCATACACGTACGTTTTTCCTTTAGTTTTTTTTATAATATTTTTTTCAATGAATTTTTCTTCAAAGATGTGTCCTCCCTACACGATTTCCTAAGGGTAGAATGAGCCTCCGAACAAAAATAAAAAATAAAAAAAATTGCACTAGGAGGACACATATCAAAGTACAAAATTTCGAGTGAGTTTTTTGACACATGTTGCTCTTGCGGGAATTCTTTGTTGTCGATTGCTCCTCCAAACCTTCTAAAATTTTTGAGTTTTTGACCTGTGTCATCCTTGCATAATTTCTTTGTTTTCGGACACTCCTCCGCGCCTTCTAGAATTTTGATCAAGTTTATTGACATGTGTCCTCCATGTGCAAATTCTTTGTTGCCCAATTCTTCTTCATGCCTTCTAAAATTGCATAAGAAGGATACATGCTGGAGTATACAATTTCGGTCGAGTTTTTTGAACGTTTCCTCCTTGGATTAGATTTTTTCATAGGAACAACACATGTGTAATGTACAGACATGTTAACGTACAATTAATGTACAATTATTTATGGTTTAAATATGGTCTACTATCTTCCTCTTTTTACAAAAAAGGTGCCTAGCAAGAAGAGTTTGAAAGGTGTGGACATTGAAGAGGTTGAAGAAACAAGTGATGATAGGTGATGGACCTACTTTACCAAGTCAAGTAGCTACTCTACAAAGTTTGCCTATGTCAGGGAAATATTCAATGTTCCCTTTGAATTGAAGGGCTTTCTTTAAGGCTTCAACAATGAAATTTTTGACTATCAAAAGTTTTTTGTTGACCTTACAAAGGAGCACAAGGTTGGTAACTTTGTACACTTTAATGATATTTTTAAAGCAAGTAATTTAACAAAGAGCACTTCAACAAATTGACATTACTCCATAGATTGGAAGAAGGTTCGTAACCCTTGTGAGTGGCATGGAAAGTATGTTTGTAAGCTTGTGATTGAAGACATTCCATTTTTGCTCCTTTTAAGTCTTATTCCAATAGACGAAGGATATTCCAAGCCCCTAGAAAACACAAAAACTATGAATGACAAAGACGTTGAAAAAACAGTTGAAGATTTTAGAGAAGAAATGAAAAAGCTCCAAAACAAAGAGATTTTGGATGTGGCATAGTTTGAAGGCAAGAAAAATCGCTAGGGTTGGGGAGTCCATTCATATTCCAGAGTAAGAGCTTGATCCTTTGCTATGCATAGCAACCACGTCCACCTACATGATAAACACTAAGGAGTATTGCTGCTACATGATATACAAAATCTCTTTGATATAAGAGAGGAATCTTGTCTTCATATTTTGGTAGAGTGGGTAAAGCATGATAAAGTCTTTGTGGACTACAAAACAATCTATTTTCAATGCTTGATACAAAATCTAAAAAGCTCATTGATCAGTCTCATGCTGGAGAGTATATAATAAATTTTGCTCAAAGCTATGAAGAGCAAAGGCTTCCCATAGAGGAGGAGTTTGAGAAAATTCAAAAATCATTGAAGATTGAGCACATAAGCAAATAACTTTTGAGAGAGAGAAAAGATAATAAACAAAGCCTTTCCATTGACCTCTGGAAAGAGGACCTTTTTCAAGATGATGAAAACCCTAAGGAAAAATAGTATTTTTTTAACACAAATGGATATTGTGGACCCTGATAAGTTTCTAGGGAGAGGGAGGGGATCTAGGCCTTTGGATCTAAATAGGGATTAGAGTTTGGGCCATTACATTGGGAAGCTCAATAAGGAGACAATACCTATCTACCATAGGAAGCTTTGTCAATCACTCACTCTTCCCATACATACAATACTGGCTCAATCAAGTGTGGTAGGTTCACATCCAATATGACCTAGAGTGGACAAAATCATACTTCTTGAAAGGTAAGAAGCCATTAGAGTTTTTGGACTTGCCCAGGATTTATGGGCTCAAGAAGTGCATATGTTGGCACTATGGCTAGTTATGTCCTTGCCTCTTTTGGAGACATAGCTAAGCATTTGTAGTGTTACAAGAAGCAGAAGTACTTGAAGTGGAGGGAAAATCAAAATCTTGATGTTGTGTCAAGCATCCACAAATGATCCTTGTTTTATTCCCCATTTGCTGCCTTGCCTCTCTCTAGTGAAAAACCATTGTAAAAACCTTTCACTTGTAGATGATCTACTATATGTATCTTTGGTTTTTTGTATACTCCTCTATATAGCTAAAGAAATATCAAAATTTTCTAATATTTTTTTAACTTTTTGTGTTCTAGATCTATGCCACACTTTTTTGTAAAACCACTATAATACTTCAAGAAATTATTAGCTTTCTGAGCTTCTCCACCATGTCTAGTGTGTTTAAAAAACTTGGTTCTTGCCTAATAGTGAGACGTCTCTATACCTTGAGTAGACTAGATTGAAAATATTTCATATTTATTTACAAACCAAGAAGTGTGATTTTAGATAATATGCTGCACAAAAAAAGATTTTCTTTAGCAACTTATGCAAGTATTGAAGCAAATTAGTAGAATCAAAATTTAAAATTATTACCATGTAGTGTATGAAGTTCTCTGAGCTCTAACAATTTGTCATACATTTCTTTCATATGTTTAACTCTTTCTTAAGAGGTCATTCTTTCCCTAATGATTTTATCACAATAAGAGAAGACTGCCTCCAAGGCTTCCCACAATTCTATCTTCTTGTTTCTTGCTTACCCATCAACTCCATGGTCCTTCACAACATTATATACAGCCTTCCATTGGTTGTACTAGACTGTAGATGAACCCCTACCCAATTTTCCATGGAATCCTTAGAATGTCTTGGCCTTCACCCCACCAATATAGTATTTCATAGAAACATTATTTCCACCAGATGACTGTTAGGAAATAAGACGTAGCTAAATAGATAATTGAATAGATTACTTAATGGAGAGAGATAGATTTCACACACAAGAGATTATAGAGTAGAGAGAGAGAGAGAGACAGAGAGAGAGAGAGAGAGAGAGTACACACGATATACGTGGTTCACCCAATGTGGGCTACGTCCACGGGAAAGCAGCCACTCAATGGCTTTAGCACTTCAAAAGAAGAAGTAGTTTACAAAGGGATTAAACCCTTGATAGAGCTCCCGCCTTGCTTCACTCTCACCACCTCACACTCACCTTGTTGCATCAACTTCACACTATGAAATGTGTGTAGAAATGGCCTCCTTTTATAGGCCAAAAGGGCTGCCCTCTCTTATGAGAGACAACCATGTGTAGCCACCCTTGTGCGAATAAGTCCAAATCGGACCCTCCAATCCGCCCATGTGTGGCCGCCCTTGAGAAGACAAGTCCGCTTTTGAATTCGGCCACCGGCCACCGGCCATTGACTTCCGACCACCGGCCATTGACTACTGGCCACCGGCCAACCGACTGGTTGTTTTCCGACCACTTTCCGGCCGCCGTCCGGCCATAATATTTCGGCGAAAAAGAATATTCCGGTGAAACAAAAAGTCGGTTGCCCCTGATTCTTGTCCATGAAAATTTTGGTTTCCGGTGAGTGATTTTCCTTCACGCACGATGGCTTCTCCTCATAATGGGGGCCTTACAAATGTGCGCTTTTACCACAGAAAATTACAAGGGTAAATCAAGGCTCCATACTTAACAATCTCCCACTTGGAGATTGATCTCCAAACCAAACCTGTGACTGCTTTCCATTCTGGCTTCTTATCCTTGAATGCCGATTGAAGATGAGCAAAAGCTCAACTTCTCCTTGTTGACCACCTTTGTAAACATGTCTGCAGGATTTTCACTTGTATGCACCTTTCCTAGCTTTAGCTGTCCCTCTTCCAAAAGAGTGCATATGAAGTGATATCTCACCTCAATGTGCTTTGTCCTTGAATGAAAGGCTGAGTTCTTCGCAAGATGGATAGCGCTTTGGCTATCACTATATAAGACACAATTGTCTTGTTTGAATCCAAGCTCTTCTAAGAATCTGTGAAGCCACAGAATTTCTTTGCTTGCCTCCGTCATTGCTACATACTCTGCTTCCGTGGTAGAAAGTGAAACCACTTTCTGCAGCTTTGAAGCCCAGCTTACTGCTGTGCCTCCAACCGTGAACACATAGCCAGTAGTGCTCCTTCGAGTATCTTTGTCACCTGCCATATCTGCATTAGCATACCCTTCTAGAAAAATATCAGTTCCTCCAAAATACAAAGCATTTGTTGTTGTCCCTTTTAGATACCTAAGTATCCACTTCACAGCTTGCCAATGCTCTTTACCTGGGTTGTCCATGAACCTACTCACAACTCCCACTGCATGTACAATGTCTGGCCTTGTCCAGACCATAGCATACATTAGAGAACCTACCGCTGCAGCATATGGAACTTTAGACATATAGGCTATCTCCTCTTATGTCTTTGGACACATATCCTTCGTTAGTTTAAAATGACCAGCCAAAGGTGTAGAAACTGGTTTTGCATTTTGCATTGCAAACCTTTTTAGTACCTTCTTGATGTAATCTTCTTGAGATAGCTTTATTGTCTTCTTCATCCTGTCCCTTGATATTTTCATACCAAGTATCCTCTTTGCAGCACCTAAATATTTCATTGAAAAAGATTTGGACAGCTCCTCTTTTAGGTCTTTGATGTCCTGCATGTTAGCACTTGCAATCAACATGTCATCAACATACAACATTAGGATGATGAATTTCCCATCTCCCAAATTCTCCGTGTAGACACAGTGATCCGAGTTGCATCTTGTGAATCCATGATCCAACATCCATCGATAAAACTTCAAGTACCATTGTCTTGATTCTTGCTTTAAACCATACAAGCTCTTCTTTAATCTGCAAACCATTTTCTCCTTACCTTTTACTTCATACCCCTTTGGTTGAAGTATGTAGATTTCCTCCTCTAAGTCACCGTGAGGGAATGCCGTATTTACATCCATTTGCTCGATATTTAGATCATGAGCAGCCACAAGGCTTAAGACAAGCCTAATTGAGTTCATTTTTACAACATGAGAAAATATTTCATTGAAGTCAATACCTTTCTTTTGAGAAAAACCATTTACCACAAGCCTAGACTTGTACCTTTTCTTCCCACCTTCTTCTTCCTTCAGCTTGTACACCCATTTGTTTTGAAGTGCCCGCTTACCTTTAGGCAACTCAACCAACTCCCATGTTTGGTTGTGATGTAGTGAGTCCATCTCCACTTGCATGCTCTTCGTCCATTCTTCTTTGGATTCATGTTGCATAGCTTCTTCATATGATTTCGGCTCTCCAGAATCTGAGATCAAGAGATGGTTGAAGGAAGGAACAAACCTTTCTGGAGGTCTACTTGCTCTTGTAGATCTTCGGGGAATAGGTTGAGGCTCCTCATTTGGTTGACGTTGTTGCACATTGTCACCGTTTGCAGTCCTTGAGTCTTCACCGTCCTCAAGCTCCATGTACTCATCACCTGTTTCTTTTGTTTGTTTTCTTTCCAAGTAATCTTTGTACATATTTTGTTCGTTAAAAATTACATCCCTACTCCTTAAGATTTTACCATCTTCAGGATTCCATAGGCGATACCCAAAGTCTCCTTCTCCATAGCCAATGAAGAAACACTTTTTGGACTTTGCATCTAACTTTGATCTTAGGCTTCTATCTATGTGCATGAAAGCCTTACACCCAAACACTTTGAGAAATGCATAATTCACCGGTTTACCTGTCCATGCCTCTTCTGGAACTCCCCCATCCAATGCCGTTGAGGGTGACCGATTGATTAAGTACACATACGTACTTACAGCTTCCGCCCAAAGCTCAAGCGGTAGACCTGCATGTAGCCGCATGCTTCGTGCTCGTTCCATGATTGTCCTGTTCATCCTTTCCGAAATCCCATTTTGTTGAGGTGTCCTTGGGGTTGTCCTTTGCCTCCGAATGCCATTGCTAGCACAAAAGCTTTCAAAAGCTTGGCTGCAATATTCTCCTCCATTGTCGGATCTGAGGCATTTAACCTTGGTACCTGTTTCATTCTCCACAAAGGCTTTCCACCTTTGAAATATGGAAAATACATCGGATTTATTCTTCATGACATAAACCCATGTTTTTCTAGTCGCATCGTCTATGAATGTTACATAGTACAATGAGCCACCAAGTGATGGTGTACTTGCAGGACCCCAAACATTAGAATGAACCAACTCAAGTTTTTTATTTTTTCTTTCATTTCCTGATTTTTGAAATTTTACCCTCTTTTGTTTACCATAAACACAATCTTCACAGAACTCTAAGTCCACTTCTTTCAAACCTGGTAGAAGCTTCTTTGTTTGAAGGATTTGCATTCCTTTGGCACTCATATGCCCAAGTCGGTAGTGCCACACCGCACTGTCAACTTCTTTAGTTGCTGCACAAGCTGAAGGTTACGTGCTAACAGTACACAAGTAAAGTGTACCGACTTTTTCTCCCTTGGCAACCACCAAAGATCCCTTTGAGATATTCCATCGTTTGTTTCCGAATGCAATGTTGTGACCTTCATCGTCCAATTGTCCTGTAGAGATCAAATTTTTGCGAAGAGAAGGAACATGCCTAACATCTTTAAGCTTCCATTCATTCCCGTTAGCAGTTTTGACAGAAACTGTACCTTTGCCGACAATCTCGCAAGCTTCATCATCTCCCAAGTATACATACCCAAAATTACCTTTGGTGTAGTCTTGGAAATGTTGCTTGTGTGGTGTCGCATGGAATGAAGCCCCGAAATCTACTATCCAGGAATTAGACACATTGTCTAATGAGAGAATTAGAGCATCTTGCTCTACTTTACCTGCCACATTGGCCTCCGATGTTGGCTTGTTGTCTTGAGACTCTGTCTCCTTCTTCTTCTTGGACCAGCAATCCTTCTTGACGTGGCCCTTCTTGCCGCAGTTCCAACATTCAAGAACTAACTTTGTGCGTGACTTGCTCCGCCTTGAGCGATCACGACCCTTTTGGTTTTTGAACCTCTCCTTAGGCCTTCCTCTTGTTTCCACTGATAGTGCAGCACTTGATGATTCTCCTGTGCTTCTCCTTCTCATTTCCTCGCTTAGGAGAACCCCCACAACATCATCAAACTCAAGAGTATTTGTGCCAGAGATAGAATTACTTACAGCCATCACAAGGTTGTCCCAACTATCCGGTAGAGATGATAGTATAAGGAGAGCTCGCACTTCGTCATCGAAATTGATTTTCACTGATCGAAGTTGACTTATGTTTGTGTTAAAGTCATTTAGGTGTTCTGCAGCTGAACCATTCTCTGCCATCTTTAGATTGAATAAGCGCTTCATAAGAAATACCTTATTGGATGCCGATGGTTTCTCGTAGAAGTCGTCAAGTGACTTCATCAAGTCCTCCGTGGTCTTCATCTCCGAAACATTGAAGGCCACCATTGACGCCAAGCTTAACCGGATTGTTCCCAGTGCCTTTCGATCAAGGACAATCCATGCTTCA
The DNA here is from genome assembly GCF_014529385.1 of Adiantum capillus-veneris. Classification (NCBI taxonomy): domain Eukaryota; kingdom Viridiplantae; phylum Streptophyta; class Polypodiopsida; order Polypodiales; family Pteridaceae; genus Adiantum; species Adiantum capillus-veneris. Next base: position 71,704,597 of record NC_140954.1, read on the forward strand.
TCTGCCATTGTTGCAGGCTTCTTTGCAAGACCGCCTAGTGGCAAATAGAGGTCCTTCTGGTAGAGAGAGTCTTCAATCTGCATCTTCCAATGTTGGTAGTTTTTGCCGTTGAACTTCTCAATCTTGAGCTTCCCTTCCTCCGCCATAACTCCCACTCAATTCAAGGAATCCTTTCCTTGAGATAATTTAGCTACGAGCAAACCTTGCTCTGATACCAATTGTTAGGAAATAAGACGTAGATAAATAGATAATTGAGTAGATTACTTAATGGAGAGAGATAGATTTCACACACAAGAGATTATAGAGTAGAGAGAGAGAGAGAGAGTACACACGATATACGTGGTTCACCCAATGTGGGCTACGTCCACGGGAAAGCAGCCACTCAATGGCTTTAGCACTTCAAAAGAAGAAGTAGTTTACAAAGGGATTAAACCCTTGATAGAGCTCCCGCCTTGCTTCACTCTCACCACCTCACACTCACCTTGTTGCATCAAATTCACACTATGAAATGTGTGTAGAAATGGCCTCCTTTTATAGGCCAAAAGGGCTGCCCTCTCTTATGAGAGACAGCCATGTGTAGCCGCCCTTGTGCGAATAAGTCCAAATCGGACCCTCCAATCCGCCCATGTATGGCCGCCCTTGAGAAGACAAGTCCGCTTTTGAATTCGGCCACCGGCCATTGACTTCCGACCACCGGCCATTGACTACCGGCCATCGTCCAACCGACTGGTTGTTTTCCGACCACTTTCTGACCGCCGTCCGGCCATAATATTTCGGCGAAAAAGAATATTCCGGTGAAAAAAAAAGTCTCGGGGGCCTCCACCCCCGAGGCCCTTAAAGTTGCCCCTGATTCTTGTCCGTGAAAATTTTGGTTTCCGGTGAGTGATTTTCCTTCACGCACGATGGCTTCTCCTCATAATGGGGGCCTTACAAATGTGCGCTTTAACCACAGAAAATTACAAGGGTAAATCAGGCTCCATACTTAACAATGACCTCTTGAATTTTGACTCAATCACTACATTCTCCCAATGAAGTCCAATATTAGACAAAAACCTTTCAATACTTTCTATGGAAGGTTCTATGGCTGATAAAGGTTGTAGTTTCCATGAAAACCCTATTTAAAGGTGCACAAAACTTCTCAATGATTCTACACAATGCACGTAGTGTGCACATGTGGAAATTTGAAAGGGGAATATCTAAAATAGCTTAATTTTTTTTAAAAGTATCTATTTGGGGCTTTGTTCTCATTAGTAGGATTCAACTCCTTTGTTACACCCATGCAGTAGATATAGGGACTTTTAGCTTCGACACACTTTAACACATTATACATACACTTTAGTGTCTTTAAATCTCCCCCCATGTGCCATTCCACCTTACATACCAAAACCCTCAACATGTAGCTCCTCCCTATCTTGTTGAGATTTGATTATTGCAGGGATACCAGTGAGGTGGAACACCCAATTTAACACATTAAAATCCTCACTATCAACCTCAAAAGCACCCAACTACCAAATGTTCTTCTTTGATTGCACACTAAAATTTTTAGGATTTAAAAAAAACCTTTTGTGGTATCAAGAGATTTATTCATGAGGGTTATTGATACTCTCTCAATATTTCTACCCTTTATTGATCACAAAACTGGCTTGCCCATTCAACTCAATATGTTGAAGATCATAGAAATTTATCATTGCCATGTGCAAAGTTCTCAAGTCAAAGAACAGATTGTTGGAAGAGTTAAACTTGAGGTCTTTCTTCTTACTAGGATATATGTCATTGATGTGGAAAGACTATCCAAGCATCTCCATGATCCTAGAATTAATTCTGAGCTTAGCTTGTTGATGGATTTGGTAGCAAGGAGCCCTTCACTCTTGACTACTTCAAGATTTTATTGATGGTCTTGAACAGATTTCAATAACCTACCCTATTGATTCCAACTTTGTCTATAGTGCCTTGAACTTCATCCTTGTCCGTGGTAGAACTTTGCAAAATCCCACTAATGTATTTCTTCCTAGCAACCCTAACTCTTCTTTCATCCAATAGGTTTCCAACAACAACAGGTGGAATCACTTCACAAAATGATTGTGATGCGCCTCTCATGTTTCCTTGTGAATAGTCTGGCTGAACTAAGGACCTAAGGTAGCACAAAGAAAGACTATAGCACCGAAAGATACCAACTTACAAGACAAAGATATCAATTTGAAAAATAAATCATTTTTACCTCACTACTTTGATTCTTCTATTGTAGCCTCTACCTCGTCGCTTGAGACTCTCAATATATGTCAATTTTCTTTGTCTTTGTTTAAGACCAAGATCTGTCCTCTTTCTTTTAGCTATATTTAGCAATGATTAGAGGTTCTTTACCTTCTCCTTGCTTTCTTTGAAGATGATGATTAAGAGAATCCTTGAAGTGTAGTAGAAAATGATTTTCCAGCTTAAGAATGTACCTCTCTGCTACAAGGTTTTGTGTAAAGCCCAATAGCCCTTTTATACCATCTCCTACAAATCTCATCAATGAAGAGCAACTGAAAAATGGTGGGGTTCATTAGGTGATGGGGTTTATGGGATACAATCTACCATCCATCCATAGGTCAATGTCCTTCTTTTTCTCTGATCTTAAGGCTTCAATGGAAGAATGAGAAAGTTCACAAAGCCTATTTCTTTTTTGGAGAGGGGAATATCAACTTCCAACTCAAAAATGGAGATGATAGACACCTCTCTTAATAGGATTCTTGGTCAAAGCTTGGATTTGGGAAAGATGATGGGTTGAATATAGTGTAGAGAAAGGTGTATAGAAAGGATAGAATGAGTAGGGAAGAATTTGAAATTTAGACTAAAAGAGAAAAACGGTGCATTGGGAGGGAGAATTTTTGGAAAAGAGACATATTTCCTTGAGATTTGAAAATAACACTACATGTGGGGCCTTGGAAAGTGACCTCTTGTGCACCCAATAAAAGGTGGATTTCTTTCCTCAATTTTGGGTCTTTCAATTTCTTGTTCACATTAAAAAAAAGAAAAGTATTCTCTCTCTCTACCATCTCTTATAGGGCAAAAAATAGACATCAAAATTTCCTTGACAATTCATGTTTAATACATGGATTAGCAAGACTAATAGGAGTAGCACTAGAGAGAGAGAGAGAGAGAGTGAGAGAGAGAGTGAGAGAGAGTCTTGATGGAAATTAGATAGTGGATTACTTGCATTAGATTGTGTTATTCAGTGTATACACAAGCCCATTATATAGCCTTGAGCTAGGCATCTTTGCACACACAATTTATGATGTCATAGGGATTGCCAAGTAGAGTGCACATTAGGATTTGTCACATGATCTATCACATGGTTTGTCACATGTCATATATTGACTAGGCATCCACATGTAAGAGGTCATACACACATTACCCACACACTAACAACCCTCCCGATGTGGGTTTTGTATGCACTAAAGCACTCACACTATCTCCCTTTAAAACACACTAGTGGTACGGTCACAATACACAATCTTCCCCTTGAACACAAAGTGGGATACAAAAAATCCTCCCCTTAACACATATCAGATGGTAGGAATACACAAGCTTCCCCTGGATCACAGATAGGCAAAGGAACACATTGATCTCCCCAAACACATAGGTAAGATCCAAAATTCCCTGCAACATAAAGGGTTGAGGAACACATGGCTAAAGTGCACACAATATGTCAGTGTAAAACTAGACTAGCTTATTAATCTTTGTAGTTGGAATCTTAAGTAGCAACATTGAATTTTTTATAAAATAAATTATGTTTTCTTCATCTTTGTAGTGGTTATTTTTGTGTGTGTTTTCCTTGTGCTTGTTGTTGATTTCTTTTTTTGCTTCTTGATTGATGCTTTATCTCGTCTAGTCAACAAAATTGTCTTTGTGTGTGTATTCCTTGTGCGTGTTGTTGATTTCTTTCTTGATTGCTCTTGTTGCTTGTTGATTGATGCTTAACGACATGCTGCCTTGATGAGAGGCATGGCATACATACTTGAGAAAGGTATTAACTTATATAAGGAAGTGTCTAATCCTCTCATAGAGGGGAAGGGGGATAGGTGCATAAGCACAAATATGATGGTACATAATTTTTGCAAAATGTTCAAGATGGTGCAAAAAACCCAACCTATGATGTTTGATTTAGTGATGCCCCAATAAGGCATGATGTGTGTACAAAGATTCTAACAAGAAATTGGTCACATAGATGCTTTATAGCTTTTGTGCTTCGATGTGAGCTTGGCGGCTTAGGCTTCAAAGGAGTGGGCTCTTAAGCCTTATAGAGTTAGGCTTAAAAAAGATAATACATTAAAGAAAAAAGAAGGTTTGTTTGTGCAATGACGTGGGCAACACCAAAAAAGGTACACTTGGGCCTAAGTAGATGGGGCCACGTCAGCTTGATGCAACAAATTGATGATGGAAGATGCAGTACACGTAAGTTTGAGAGTGATGGGGACACATGTAAGACAGTAGTAGACACATGGAGAACAAGGCTCAAGGGTTACGTAGGTCCAACAAATTGAGGAGGTATAGTTGATGTGAGGCAGTAGTACCTAATTTCTCGTGATGATGACACAACTTGTTAGTGTTGGCTCATGGTAGAAAGATGGCACTAGGGAGGAAATTTCTCAAACACTAGTGCTCACCATAAGTGGGCTGCTAAATTTCCAGATTCTTGAAGGTGGAATTACTCAGGCATTTGAACTTCAACACCAAGGTATGATGAAAAAGATGCAATGATAGTTGGGCCACTAGTTGGAATAGGTGAATGTGGTTGGATTGTATGGCATGACAAGAATTGAGGCTCATGGATAGAGCCAATTATAGTGGATAGGCTTGGTGAGCATGATAGGAAATTGTAGGCAAGTTGACTTTGGTGGTAGGTTTTGACGATGACAGAAAATGGGGCGACAAATAGTGGTAACCTTGGCACTAGGTAGGTGTACATGATTGAGAGCACACCTTGGTGTAGGAAGCTGAGTAGCATCATGGTTCAAGAGCTATCGATAAAGTATGCACACTTGGATTAAATCCTAGTATGGCAAGGAGTTACAGGCCAAAATGTTGATTACTGTGGGGGAAACTAATGCCATCGAGGGCAACAAATAGGTTAACCAGCTCACTCACTATGGGGCCCAAAAAAGGAAGGGCATCAAGCTGGCTTGAGGCTTGGCTTTTAGTGCATGTGAATTTAATGCCCCAGTTGAATTAAGAACCACTCGGGACCCAATACTTGAGTAGTGAGAAGGATTTTGATTTTCTATATTTGAATATGGTTCTCGCAGTCCCTGTTTGGCTGATCACCCTTGTGGCCAGCCCCCTTTTTGCATTTTTTGGACATGTGTGGACCCAGGACACCAAGAAAGCACAAATTTTGCTTAATTTCAAGTGTTCATGCATCCCTCTCTCTGAGACCGGTGGACCCAAAGATTGTGCAACAAAAAGGGATCATTAAACTTTAAAACATTAGAAAATTGAAGAACTAAAACAATTTTGGACATACAAGATATAAAACTCAGATTCCATTGCTTTAATCATCAACAAAATGTTGGGATATAAAATTAGGGTGGCTAATACAAAGTTGTATATTCCACTTTGGCTAATGCTCAAAGTCTCGCCTCAATCAATATGCAATTTGCATGTCCTTTTTGTTGTATAGTCACTCTCTTTGCATGTATGGCAAAGAGGGTGATATCCTCTAACACAAAAATGATGTCGGCCTTGGCAGCTTCTTGAATTGCCTCCATCACCATTGCTTGCATTCTCTATATTGATTTCTATAGCTTTGAAGCACCTCCTTCACTGTGCAAGTAGGGCTCATCAAATGAGCAACTCTGTTGTCTTTTGATAGTGTCGAATTTCCGCAAATGCCCTTGCAATTTTGCGATGACGCTGGGGTTGTGGGGGGGGGGGGGGGGGGGGGGGGGCAACACTTGCACATTTGCTGGTGGGTGGTGCTTAGGCTTCTTAAAGAAATTAGATTTATGACGGTTTACATGATTTGCCACCGGTGGCGCCGCCTCCTCTGGCTCCTCATCGTCCTCCTCTCTCCTCACCTCTCGATCTTCTGGTGTAGAGAGAGCTCCCATCCCACGGGCTAGTGTCTTCCCTGCCATTGACACTCGGCGTGTGTGGTACTGAGCACACTGCCATGGTGGCTCTACCTATGACTCACTGTCTATATTCACAACTTGTGCTCGCGATCCTCCTACTTGTGCTTGGTGGCTCTTCCCTACTATCAATTTGCATATAATGATTCCTCTTCTTCTTCTCTCCATTGTTGGGCAAGGACCTTCCTTCTTTGGCATGGTGGATCCTATGCCTGCCGCTCGTGAGCCTACTATGAGGCCTCTCCTTGACTACCTTGCCCAGACCTTGAGGAGTACGCATAACCACAAGGTGTTCATGGACGTTTTCTTCTAATCCACACCGGCTTCTTGAAACCTTGGAGAGTGTTCTTGTTGGTAGGCAGACTCTCTTTGGTGGTTTATTAGTTATGCAAGCCATGGGGTATGGTGGGAGCTTACCTATGAGGATGGAGAGAAAACAAATGATGAGAGTGGACCTTATATTTATAAGGGCCTATTTTAGAAGGTCCCTTATACAATATATATATATTTTTAAAAATCTTTTATTTTGGAAAAGGATGCTTCCCATGCCTAAAATTTAATCAAAGTGAATCTACAGACATGGAGTAGTTATTGGCACCGAATCCACCTTGACCCCTTGCCGGACCCTGCATTGCCGCCATGTTGTATGCTTGGCGGGGCCTTATGAAATTTTCCACTTCTTGTTGATGGTGAGCTTACGAGAAAATGTCGTGCAGAAGAACCAGTTGAACATCTCTTCCGAATCATTAGACTATACCAAACCACCACCATGTCGCGAGTATTTTCAAAGTACACTCCCCCTTAGCTCGATAAGTTGGGACATCTCCATGCCCTAAGTGCTAAAAATATCAAGCAAACCATATTAGTGCATAAAAAATTCTCCATGCGCAAATAAGATATGTTGTTCACATGAAAAAATGGTAAATTATGAAATGAAAGAAACCTCTTATGATACTTTCACTATGTAGTGTTGCTTATCATGTAATGTGTGATGTTATTTGTACCCCAAGCAAGGGTGAAGTCTTTGTCTAAATCCACCAACACCACTTGAAATGATTGGCATTGCTCCTCTGTTGTGTTGGTAAGACACATAAGCTTGACCATTCTATCAAAATTTTCCCAAACTTGATTACACTTGTTTGCAAGCTCACCCCATTAGAGTCATTGTCAGTAGTGGCTTTGCATAATTCCTTCCAAAACTCCCAAAGGCTAGCTTCCTTGTAGTTGGAACTAATTTGAGTGTCATCTTGGCATGGGTTTCCTAGATTAGCTTTCTTTAATAACTGTCTTGCTTTTTGTCCACTCATTGACATGTTTTGGCAATTTCATGGGCCTCCCTTGTGTTCTTTGCAACAACAATTGATAGCCAATGGAATTGAGAAGTGCCTCCACGCTGGTGATTGTCTCTTGAACCTTTTGCAATGGCTTCATTGTAAAAGCATAGTCAATGTGGAGCTTCAATAGACTATAAAAAATATGCATGAATGCATGTAATGTATAGAAATTCACATTAGATAAAGAGATGGGGTTCCAGGTCTTTTCCCTCGGTGCACAATTCGATGCATTGAGCATGGGGTATCTCAAAAAAAATGCTTCCCATTCCTTGCCTTCATCTTTGACAAAGAAATTATCGATAGCTTCGTCGCCATCCTCTTGCCATGGAAGCATTGGACCACCCTTTGGAGACTTCTTTTGTGCTTTTTGTTTGATAGGTTTGTGTCCCCGAGTTCAAAGTGGACAAGGATAGAGTGAAGAAGCCCCTTCTTTGTGGCCAAGAAAACACTATATGGTCTTTAAGTCCTAGCCCCAGTGCCACTCCACATTGAAGCTTCTTAAACCCTTAACCTCCAACTTTTCACTCACAAGTTGGAAGTGTATTATTTTTATAATCCATGGAGATATCTCAAAAATCCATGAAAGTACTCCATTCATCTCTTTGCGCACCTCAATAGCACCCATCCACCAAATGTCTTATTTGATAAATCTAGAGTGGGAGATGGCTCGATTTCATCTCTTCGCTTGCAATAGGGCTTCATTTTTTAGAGTGACAATCAACCTCTCAAGCCTTCGACTTTTCACTATTTGACACTCATCGAGTTTTAGCACAAAAAAAACCTTTGTGTCAAGCACTATAAAACAAGTAGAGGCAAGACCTTAAACATCACAGTCTATAATAACAAGAATACAACCAGAAGTAAAAAATATGTTGTGTCACTTTCTTGAGGTAACTCATAAAATCTTAACATAACTTGATAAAGCCTTTTGATATCTACAAATATATTGTTCCGCATTGTGTAAGGAAACCCCTTCTCTAAAGATCTTTTGGAATTTTTCCTTTCTTTTTCCCTTGTCCTTGGCGTGCATGAAGCATAAAGTGAAGCAGGCATTGTGACCTCAATGTGTAGGCATGTCTCAATGTGAGAGAGCACATCTTTGTTTGTGACCTTCTTTGCAAGGTTAACATTGTGCGGAACGGGAAACATGTTTTCCACAATGCCATGCTCTCATAGGGCATCCTTCAGAAGTTGAAAAATAGCCTTGTAGGCTTAATGTTGATCCCGACCTCATTACAAGCTTGTTGCATGTCAAATTCACTGAACACATTCATCAATTTAATCATCAACTCCCTGATGACTGCATCACTAATGCGTTTTCCTACAGGTGAACATGAGATAGAAATCACATCATGGGTATTGAGACAACTAGTGAGAATGTTGATTTGATCATCTTGGCTTGATCCATTTCATGCCTTTTGAATAAAGTTTTTGACTTGAAACAAGATAAATAATAGTGATTAGTGTGAAATATAAACATCTTTTGCAAGTGAAGAACAAATCACCTTCTGGCTGTCACTCGTCGTTTGTATGCTTCACCTATATGTGCAAGTATTTCAATGGATGAACATGTAAGCTTGTGTTCTCTTGCACCAAGGGGTGTTTCTTTCAAGTGTGCAATGGTGTTGCCAAGGTTTGAAATGTTGGCATCCTTCTCCTACATTTGTTATTGGAGAGTTGTAACCTCTACCTCGAAAGAGGAAATTCTTTCTTGTAATGCCAATGTGTTGACCTGAAGTTCTTGACATGGACACATCTACTAATGCAAAGAATCACTTGCACCCATAGACAACGGCTTGCAATAACCTAATAAGGTTTCCTCTCCCCTCCCAATATATTAAAGAAACATTAAGATGCTATTAAATGTTGGATGTAAGCAGCTTACAAGATGCTATGAGTAAAAATGGCCATCCACCCCAAAGATTGGCATTAGACTCACTAGCAGCATGGTGTTCTTGTGATGATCTCTGCTCACCCACACGTGCGGCCTTTAGTACAAACTCCTTGTACAAGACAATATGTATGATTGTGGTGTACGGAGTAAGTGGTGGAGGAACACAAGTGATGATGTCATTGGGCACCATGACAACTAGTCCCAAGGAAGAAAATGAGGAAAAGAGGGAGGGAAGGAGGGAGAGGAAAGGGAGGGTGGGGAAAAGAGGAGAGGAGAGAGAGGAGAGGAAGGGGGTAGGAAGGGATAGGAGAGGGAGAGGGAGAGAGAAGGGAGGAGGAGATAAAAAAATTTATTATTAAAAAATGGGGGGAGGGGGGGGGGGGGGGGGGGAAAGAATATTGGAAAAGTGGACTTTTAGTGAGTGTGAGTCAAAAAAGGTCAAAAAATGCCTTTCTTGATATGCATATGCGTTCGGAAAAAGTTTTAGGCAAAAAATAGCTTTAATCCCTGAAAATTAGGCTTCCTTACAAGGCCCATGTAAATTCCATATTTTTCTTAATGCACTCCACTCGATGTCATTCCTCTATGCTTGAGGGATATAGGTTTGTAATGAGCATAGTACAAAACATGCACAAAAAATAAACAAGCAAATAACCACAAACAAGACAATGCAAAGTGAAAATAATCTATATGAGCCACTTACAGTTAGCTATGTGCAATGTCCTTGTCTCCTTAACCCCCCACAAAAATAGCCTTAATCCCTTGATATTAGGCTTCCTTAACAAGACCCATACAAAGTCCATATTTTCCTTAATGTGCACTCCATTGACTTCCATTCCTCTATACTTGAGGGATATAAGTTTGTGATGAGCATGGCAAAAACATGCACAAAAAATAAAAAAGCAGAGCCCCACGAACAAGCCAACGCAAAGTGGAAATAATATATTGTGTACATATGAATCACTTGTAGCTAGCTTCCGCGGCGAAGGTGATGCTCTTTGTGCATGTAAACACGTTGCACTAAAACCTCCTTTGTCCGAAGTTCACTCTTCCTTTCCAACATGACAAGGATGGATTGTTGGATGAGGCTTTTCTTCTCCTGCTCTAGTGCACAACTACCATTGATTGTGCTAATCTAATGTGGCATATGGGGTTATTGTGTGGACTCCATTGCTTGAGAAGGATAGGATGCAAAGAAGATGAAGGTGAAGTGAGGGTAGTAGGAAGAGAAGGGATAAGGAGGTTGTGAGACAAAGGGAGGGGTGGGAATAGGAGGGAAAAGAAGTCCGTGACAAGATTCATTTTTTTTTTTGGGTTGGTGAAAGAGATCTTCTTGAGGTAAAAAGACCCTGTACTTGAAAGTTATCTCAGATTGTGACTCAATGAAAATTCATTTTAGAAAATCAAAAGCAATTTCTAAAAACGAGATTCCGTAAACAGAAGCCCTTCTCTCATTGGCCTAGAGAACTCTCTCTATAAATGTTAAAAGGCAAAAAAAGAGACCTCAAACTTTTCCTAATGGCCTCATTGTCTAATCCACTTTAGCCATTTCAATCCAAAATTTCTAATGTAAAACCAATCCTCTAAAGAAATACCTCCCAAAACAAGCATAAGAATCAATTGTTTCAAAGCATGCCAGAGTAAGGACCCAAAGGACCAGAAACTATTTGAAATTGTAAAGAGGAGGCAATCTCCGTAATATCCATGTTGAATAAATTTTGGTAAGGTCAAATTTGTCCATAACTTATCAGTATATCATCACCATATTTTGCAATCACTCATCCTCTCTCATTCTTTGTTTTTTAAGAAAAATAAAAATAATCAAAGGGTAAGTGAGGGACAAATATCCTTACCTTTATAGTGTTTCAAAGTAGGGAGTAGAAGGAAAAATATTCCTTACCTTTATAGTGTTTCAAAGTAGGGAGTAGAAGGTCACCATTGCCCCTTACTGTAATGCTTTGAGCATATCACCACAACATTCAAGATGCATTGAGCTATAAAGTGTGAGCTATAAGGTCCATTGTGTTGTTTCTTACAAAAATCCATGCCAAATTTTGTCTATTCAAAATTTAATAGGGCTGCAATAAGCCATAGTGAATAAACTATATGAGCAAGCGATCATAGAATGCTAGCGGTATGATGGGGGCAAGTATCCAAGGCATGCAATAGGAAATATGAAGCACCCAAGAACATAACAGTATAAATGCAAGGCACAAAAACTCCAAGTGAGTGGCAGAGTCCAACAAGACTTACCATAGGAAGTCAAACCCGTCAACATATCAAATGGACCAGAGGACATTCATGTGCTTTATGGATGATATGCTGATCTAGAAACACCCAACAGAGGGGGTTACAAGAGTAGAATCAGAAAGCTATAGACTTGCTTGGAGAGGGGAGAGACAATCGATGCACTGTAGGTCACCACTCAAAATCAAGATCGATGAAGAAAAACTAATGAGTAAGGGCAATAGATGGTCACAATCTGGTTAGTGCAACCATGCATATAAAAGGGGAGTATCCCACCATTTGCTAATGGGAAGAAAATGTTTCCCAAGCCACCAAACCCCAAGTGGAGGACCACAAATAGATGAACTTAAATGAACCTAGGATCAGCCCAAAGTCACCCTTCAAGGAAAGTGCAAGGTATAGACTTATGGTAGTTATCCATGAGATAACATAATTATTAGTCGATCATGCATAGTATTGAGCAACTATTATGACATTCCATTGACTTTTTTAGTTCCAAGTACTAGGCATAGAACAAGATGTACTTAGATGAATCCAGGTAAGCCCAGATTCAAAGCCCAGATTCACCCTTCAAGGAAAGTACAATGTATAGACCCATGGTAGTTATCCACAAGACAATATAACCCACAAGACAATATAACCATCAATCCATATGCACATTATTAACCAACTATTACGACATACCATTGAATTTATCAATGACAAGTACTAGGCATTGAACAAGTTACTACCCTCAAGTTCCATACGTATACTTAGAATGCACATTCATTCCAGTGATCCTATACATTAGGATATATAAAAGACTAGAGATGAAATTGGTCTTTATCATCAAAGGCAGATGGCAACTACCTTTAACCTTTTGAAGAAAAGATAGAATTCTCACCTGCTTCCATATAAACAAGACAATAGATTTTGTTAGCTTTGGATATGTATTACATGTGTCAAAGAACCTATCAATTGTTATACACGTTTTGTTTAAAAATGATTAAACGAACTACTGTCCTATATGTGTAGATTTTGTTAGCTTTGGATATGTGTTACATGTGTCAAAGAACCTATCAATTGTTATACACGTTTTGTTTAAAAATGATTAGACGAACTACTGTCCTATATGTGTAGATGTTTTTAAAGGCTAGGTGTATGAAATGACTTATTCTTTATTCAATAATATTTGCTTTCGAAGAGATTCAAAGGATAAGGTCTCCCCAATCTCAGGAAAAATAAAAATTCTTTCAAAACATATTAAGTACATAAGTGAAGGGAGAGTTTAGGAATTGAAAAGAAAGGCGAAGTTGGAAAGTCAAAAGACGAATGAAGGTGAAAAGTCAAAAGACAAATGAAGATGGAAAGTCAAAAGACCTTCTATGTCCATATAAATAGGTGTATCTCTCTTCTTTCATTTTTTCCTTAGCGCTTTCTTATAAGTTCTCTTTAGCGTTTTTCTCTCTCTTTCTCTCTCTCTCTCTCTCTCTCTGTTGTATTCATCTTTCTTGGCAAACAAGATCATCAAGTACGCTCGACACCAACAAAGTAATATCAAAGTTTTACTCATAGGAGATACTTCAATTGACCATAGAACACCAAAGAACTAAGGTGACGTTAAAAAGAGTCATAATTTGTTTCATTAAAAATTTCCAAAAAATAGACTTATTATTGCCAGAAGGCAGCTTATAAAATTTAGAAGTTTGAGACCCATCACTAGAATATTTTTACTGACGTAGCCCATTCACCATCAGGTCTAATGCACCATAAGGATATCATGGGTAAGTTTCAAAATTGTTTCAGATTTTAGGAGGATGCAAAGTTAATGTTTTCATTTTTAAACACTTAGCTTTTTAAAAAAGAAACTCAATGTCAGCATGGATTAAGTATCAAAAAGTTCTTGTGTCGAGCATCAAAGACCAACGACATGCCAATCAAATATTTATGTTCAAATCCTTAAAAAAAAACGTTCAGTTTACAAAAGTTAATTAATTTGATCACATTTTTACCATGATACTTCTCAGAAGATCAACCCAAACTCTTCATGTTAAGTACTTTATTATAGTCCAGGTATTTAAAACTTGCCAAGAAAGAAATAACGAGGTGGGGAATCTCCCTCACCCCTCCGCCGAGCCTGTTCCGTGTTAACAGTGGGGGTGAGGGAGATTCCCATCCGTCATGCCCAATTTTGCATTTGATTGGCTAAAATTTTGTGTGCGTGATATGATTGGCTGAAATTTCCTCTAGGTGAATTCCATTGGTGGAATCTTGTTGACTGCACTGTTTTCGTTCTGTTCACTGTTAGAATGCTAATGCAATGGACAGTTGAGATTGCTTGATGCGCTGGAATACATAGGCCCAAGGCATGACGGAGTTGGATACTAAGAGTCCAACTATTCCTATATTTAAGATCCTAGAATCTTTTGAGGAGAGCTTCATATTGCTTAAGTATAAGAAACAAGTTCAAGAATTGGCAACCTTAAAAAGGCTTTTAACATAATATTACGAGTGTATATAGTAAATAGACATAAGAAAACAAAAATCTCTCTAGAGAAGCGCCAAAGATTAAGAATTGGGTCAAGAGGGGGGGGGGGGGGGGGGGGGGGGGGGGGGGGATCAGTTTAAGAAGACCATGTACAATTATCCAGTAAGAAATCCCAAGAAAATAGTTTCACATAATAGAACTCCTTTACGCCAAATGGGGAGACAAAAGGCAAGAAAGGTCCTATTAGTAAATCCCTTTAAGAAAAATCATACATAGGCAAATTCAAAACACAAGGACACAGTTTAGGATCAGAAAAAATGTAGATCAATAGGTATTATTTGACTAGCTCAGAAGAAACCTTACATCCTCTATCGGCTTTTAAAGAGAAGCAGGCCTTAAATAGCTTAAAACACGGTTAACACCTTTCAAGTCAAAAGGATCATCATGCTTTCTCAAAGCATGGTCGAAAAAAGATCTCAGACCACCATAAAGATGCCAAATACATATATTACATGTGTCAAAGAAGCAGTTAATTATTATCTCTGTCTTCAACTTAAAAATTATTAGATTAGCTATTATCTTGATCTATTCAAATATGAAAGATGTTTGTAGTAAAGCTAGATGTAGGACGACTTCTTTTTTTTTTTTTTTTTTTTTTAATTTTAACTTTTTGTAAAATCTTAGAGAAGCAATGACTGCCTCAAAAAGTTCCAATGTATTGTACCATTCTACTTGCAAAACGTTTTATTAATCCTTGACTTCCATAAAAAAGCAATACTCCCACATTCTCAAAGCAATGTCTTTTTTTGGAAAAACAAAGGACTTTAAGTTTTTCTTTGTGTGTGTGTTTAATCAAGGAGCGAGCCGTAACCACTCGTGAAATCCATCTTTAAGAATCAAAGAGAGAGAGAGAGAGAGAGAGAGAGAGAGAGAGAGATAAGCAGATGACAGGTGCTCAAAGCCTATATTGATGTGATATTAAAAGGTTAAATGACAAGTAATATTTTACATAGTAGGCTAGCTAAGAAAAATCCCTATTGCTTCTAGAGGTAAGGGCATGGTCACGCAAGGCTTAGTTATCAGTTATTGATAACTATGCCAACTATGCACAGACAAAGCATTTAATGAAAAACTAAGCCTTTTGCATGGTCACGCGATGCTTAGTTATTCATTTATCCTCCCAACTATGCCTTCAACTTCACAACTATGCCAAATTCTGCATAGTTACAGAGGGTAAGCTTAGTAAGACATTTAATGCTTCTTTTTGCGTGTGACCAAGAATGAGGCTTAGTTATCTGTTCAAATAACTGATAACTAAGCCTCGCGTGACCATTGCCTAACTTAGTAAACCAAGTGTTCTGAATTTCGGACCACATACTCAAAAGAGCCAAGCAAAGGGAGAGAACAGAGTTTCCAAAAAATGAAATCCAAAAAGCTGCCAAAACTATGCCAGAAATGCAACCCATCGATCAAGCAAGATAAGTATAACCTCTGAGACGTGTGAATTTCAAAGAAAAAAACATAGTAATTTGAGGGTTCAAACCATAAGGAGAAACATTAAAAGGGACCAAAATCGCCTCAAAATATTAGAGAATTGCAAAAGAAAGGGTCCAAGGAAACCTTGAGCTAAAAAATCGTGTCAGACAGCCATAGGTTCCTAAAGTCGAGAGCAACCACAAAGTTAAGACTCAAGTATGAACAAGGGGCAAATAAGACATGCTTTCCTTCTTTTTCCTACAAAATTCTGAAAAACCAGCAAAGAAAAAGCCGAGTTTTTTCTGGCCCTTAAAAGTAAAGGTTGATATAAGCTTGAAAAAAAAGGAATATTCCACAACTGCACTTTTTCTATCCACTTCAATCCCATAAAGTGAATTTTACCACCCAGTAAAACAATTCAGACCAGATCTTGTCATCGTCCAAAACGCTTTTTATCACAGCTCCAAGTTTTCCAATGATATGAACCAGTAACAACACGAGATAAAACTAGATCCTTCACTTACACACAATAATTCCCACATTGTGACTTACGTCAACATCATGAGCTTCTGTGAGGGAGGCACTGCATACCTATCTAGGTTCGATTAGGGGTAGGGGACCGCCGGCCCGGTGGGGAGGCTGGTGGTCCCCTGCCCCCAATCGTACCTAGCTAGGTATGCGGTGCCTCTCGAGCAGAAGCTCATGATGTTATTCATTGTATGAAAACACTGGAAAAGGCTCCGTTTTCCTACATGAGAAAATTTCTCAATCTTCTTGTGTAATTATCAAAACACCAACAGATGCCAAAAAAACCAGATCTCCAATTCCTGAAAGCATGAACAGATCCATTTTTGCAAAAACAAAATGTCAAAAAAGGGTGCTTCTAAAACCAAAAATTGACTTCCTCAATAATTTTGATATTGGAATAGGACTAGTACGGGCACCAAACAGTCAAAATCTCCCTCCAGTGCCAGTGAAAACAACTTTCATCAACCACACTCACTTGCTCTCATCACTCTCGGACCACCGTGATGTCGAATCCGCGTTCTTCGCTAGGAAAAGCCGCATGCTCCGCCTAGGACGTGACTGTGGTGGAGCGGAGGGGGGAGGTCCTCGGCCTGGCAAGAACGATATTATCCGTATTAACTTAAAGAAATCCATGCCAGGGTGCCTGCAACAAAGGGACATAATAAGCCAAGCAGGAAAAGCATAATGTGTGTGTGTGTGTGTGTGAGAGAGAGAGAGAGAGAGAGAGAGAGAGAGAGAGAGAGAGAGAGAGAGAGAGAGAGAGAGAGAGAGAGTCACCAATGCTGCAATGCACTTTTGACAACATACTCCTTCCATGAGGAGTAACCTGCGGCAGCGATGTCATCATCTTGGTGGGCTTTGTTGCGGCACCACTGTACGGCACATGATTTTCAAGAACTCCTCATAATGTTTTTGGGAATAATTTCGCCCCCCTGTATCTTGGGGCGGCGGCTTCTCCTTAGGGAAGTCCTCTTTTGTGAACCTAAAAAACAATCAGTTTTAAGTTCCGGTTAAAAAGCCTTAACATTGTCAATGCAATCGAGCAGCAAATCAAAATGGCACAATGTAAAAGCAAAATGCATACATACTGATTTAGCAATGTGAAAGTAAAGCATTCTTGAATTTTCAAGAAAGTGCCCTGCGTTTCACAATTACCACACACATAAAAATTTTAGACAATCCTTCTTCTACTATTGCATTTCATAGCCATTATCAGCCATGTTTGTGACTCTGTTTTCCAACATGAGAAAATTTCTAAATCTTCTTGTGTATAAGGAGACAGACACAAACAGTATCAGAGAGAAAGAAAGAACAACAGCGGCAAAGGCAAGAATAAAATCAGTAGTATTGTATAAGTTGAGGATGAACCTAAAGTAACGTGGTTTTACTCTTTGATCAAAATAAAGCTTGACTTATTACATCCGCTCTCATAAAATTATAGGACAAAGACACAAACAGTATCAAAGAGAACAATAGAGACAAAGGCAAGAATATAATCAATATTGATGTATAAACCTAGAGTCACACAGATTTGCTCTTGTCACATAGTTTTGCTCTTTGATCAAAATCAAGCACTCTAGGGCAAGGTGGAACTTACGGGGGTCTAGCTCGAAGAGCGTCAAAGAAGTCGTGTGGCAGCTGCGGGCTGAGTGTGGCCAATCTTTGCCTTTCCTCCAGCTCTCTTTGTTTCCTTTCCACTTCTATTGCCCTCTCTTGGGGAGTTGAGGGAGGATTGGGCCGAAGGGCAATAATGGCCTCTGCCATCTCCCGGGGAGGCACTTGGGAAACATAAGTAATTCCGACAGGGTGTGAGGGACTGGGAGAGCGCAGCCACGGCGTCACCGGGTCGTAAGGCTGCCAGGGGAAGTCGTCGTCGGGCTCGCCCACAAAAGCACGCTTACGCGAGGGTTGCATGTCAGAAGAACACCTACGCGAGGGTTGCATGTCAGGCTCGAGCTCAAAGCTTGGTTGGCTTAAATAACGCAAAAATCTAACTATAGTATGTACTACCTCGGGGTGCCACGTGGATAATAAAACAGCCTTTGGGTCAACCTCTCTCTCTCTCTCTCTCTCTCTCTCTCTCGTTTGCATGCGCCCGCAAATCTAGCAGGGCATGCCCTAATAAGGTTGCAACACTAAGGGCCGAGTCGCACCCAATCTTGCAGGGGTACGAGAGAGAGTGCTCACCTCGGGTCACACCAGTAGAGACTTGCAGCTTGGGCTACAAAGGAGGAGAAGATATCGGCGAAAAGGGAAGCTTCTCATTCGACAGACCTATAGAGAACTGCGTTTGTGCACTGTTAGTCACGAGTCATCAATGATCATTCTTGGCCTCAGTTTGTATCGTCCAGCTACCGATTGCTCTTAGGATAGAGGAGCCAGTAGGGGGACGGGTAACTTGGGGAGCTTGAATCTCTCTCCTCCGAGCTTGAATCTCTCTCTACCCTAGCTCATTTTAATCGCATTTTCACAAGCTTTCAGGAGAAATAATTTGGGATTGGTCGGGTTTGAGAACCGATAGTCGCGGCGCGATTTTCGGAATCCAGTGTATCAAAAATTGGCATGAATAAGAACACCAACCGGGGCCAAAAGAGGCAAAATGCACCCACGGAGGCTTGAACCCATGCACTGGCCAATGGAATGGCGTTATTTCAAATTAGCTAGCCGTTTGGGCTTCTCTTTTTTGTGCCTTTTTTGGTCATCAAGCGTAATATAAAAGGGCCTTATTTGTCCTGTTTCTGGGGGCGTACCACAACTGGCACCTCTACCCTACCCTCATTTTGGTTGTTGCACTTGCTTTTCCCTCCCGTGTAGCGACTACATAGATCAAAGCGATGGCGATGGATAGCGATCATGATTGCAAGGTGCAGGTCACATCTCATGTGCGGGCTACTCGAGATACATAAACTGCTACTACTGGCTCTCCCTCACTTTTATTCATTCATTTCAAAGATTCCTCCAGGCTCCGAATCCAACCTTAGAGTTGAGCGAATAGTGCCCACATGGATCTCGCCTTCATACCACCCATCTAAAAAGGGATACGGGTTTTGAGCATGCGCACATGGCAATAATCTACCCTTTCTATGCTATTGTAGACCACAAGAAGAGAAGGACTGACATGCTGGAAGCCTTGCACAATACTTTTAAGAAAAATCGACCCTTGCCTCCAATCGTTCCTCTCCTGCTCTCTGCTTGCTTTGACGCCCGACCCTCTCATGCTCTCTACCTGCTTTAACGCATGATCTACTCCTGCTCTCTGCCTCCTTCGACGCCCAACATGTGCGATTCTAGTCGTTCCTCTCCTGCTCTCTGCTTGCTTTGACGCCCGACCCTCTCATGCTCTCTGCCTTCTTGGACACTCTCTACCTGCTTTAACGCACGATATACTCCTACTCTCTACCTCCTTCGACGCCCAACATGTGCGATTCCATTTTCGTCTCTTCGCATCTCCTTTGATTCCCCTCCTACTTTCTTTTTTAAAAATCGTAGCACCTACTCCTTTGACCCGCCCTTGGTGGGCACATCCTTCAAGGGGGCAAGTGGCTCTCAAGAGGGAGCTCAAAAATTATATTGAATATTTTCTATAGAGCTAATTAGCGACAACATAAGCAACAAACCATTGCTTAAAGAAAACCTAGGTTTAGTGTAATCCCACCTAAAAATTTTGAGTTTTACGTCTAAATTTTAAGTTTGAAGGTGAGAAAACCTACATAATTTAGAGAAATTTAATGTAAAACCCTCCAAATTTAGTCAATTTATATCTAAAATTTATCATATGTAAGTTTGCCAAGTTTTAGGAAAAAAATGTTTTTGTTTAGCACTGCAAACTCAATGACCCACACACTAGAGGAAGGAGTGTGTGTGTGTGTGTGTGTGTGTGAGAGAGAGAGAGAGAGAGAGAGAGAGAGAGAGAGAGAGAGAGAGAGAGACTCAATGTCGTTATGATGGTTGACCTTTTGGTCTCTTTGGATACCTTTGGAATGTGCCCCTTGCCTCTCCCTGCCAGTCATGTAGGGTATTGATTCGATTATTAAAGTAAACTTCTTTTCTTGCTGTGTAAAGGCGAAGCATATTTCAGTGATGTCCACGTTGTTGTTGCGCAAGAAGTTCAGGCATTATGAACCAAAAATCAAAAGGGGAAAGCCCACCGGCCATCCCGAGCTAAAAAAGGATTCAGGTAGCCATGTGACTTCACCTGCAACCCCTCCTTCTAAGTGATTACATTGGCTAGCCAATTGTCGGTTTGCCTTTCTTGCTTGGAAGAACCATGTATAACTTCTCTTTTTCGATCTCTCACAGTCCTACATGTCAATCGCTCATGAGGCCACAATCCACTATAGTGTTGTTCACCATCGTGCTTAGACAAAGAGGTCATGAGGTAGATTGCAATGGGTTGTCAGCCTCCGGCATCTTGCCAACCATCTTGGATGTTGCCCTGTTGACCTCTTTTAGCCCCAACCACCCCGATTTCTTGTTTTTTTGTGTTGCTTCCACACTACACACCACTCTCAGTCTAAGACTCTCTCTCTCTCTCTCTCTCTCTCTCTCACACACACACACACACACACACACACACACACACACACACACACACACACACACAAACAAGCACATGGTCCAATGTGCTTGCCTTGATGTAGGACCTAAGAAGGACCACCTAACACCAGATTCCAATCCTAAACCAGACCTGGTATAGAGTTGGTCTTTGTACTTGGTTAATATTAGCTGTATAAGTACTTAGGGGTGTGTGTGTGTGTGCCCAATGTCTTTGTGTGCCATGCCTTGTGTTGTCATGGAAGCATGCAAGTATTAGTTACTCTCTCACTTCGTGCAATGTCTACTGAATACCATGCTCAATTAACTAAATTAGGTATGACATTCTTTCATGTTCTGTAGCTACCATAAAAGGCATTTCTTCATTAAGGGGGTCAATTTTCAAGCCTAAAAAAAACCTGATTCAAGGCCTAAGAACACCCTTTGCTTTCTCTATTTATTGCAAATAGTAAAGCAGCATGTAAGGCATAGGACGTTGTTAAGGAACTCTCTTGGTATGATCGATGAAGTGCAATGGGGAGAAGGCGTGCAACTAAAATGTCACCATACCAATACACACATAGCCTAGAGAGAGACTTTATTATTGTCCACAAAGGTCAAGTATAACTCATGTGACCCATCAAACCATGTCATGTGCTCTATGTTGAGATGATCAACGAAATTGGATGCTTGAGGACTATGGATGTGAGGGTGGCAATTGAGGGTCCATCAAGCGGCTAGGAGAGAAAGTTAATTAGGAAGTGGCTCCAGGTTGAAAGTGTGAGAGAAACAAGCTCAAATGGGATCAAAATCCAAGCGGTCAAGTAGGATATGATGTTGGCACTATCAAACTTGCAAGAGACATAGTGTGCATAAATAAAGAGACTCTATTGGCAAGCTCTATCCAATAGTCCACAATTGCACCCAAGAGGCCATTGCTTTGGGAAGGTGTTTTGTAATCCAAAAGGCCAATGCTTTGATAGACATGTTTATCGAATCCTCTTGAAAGCATAAAAAGTGATGAGCTTCCTAATTTGGAATGAGTGAGACTCCGGTCGCCTACGGTAGCAATAAAAGAGAGGGACACCAAGGGGAGAGAGAGAGAGAGAGAGAGAGAGAGAGAGAGAGGGGGGGGGGGGGGGGGGATCTCTAGCTCTGCGAGTTGCACTTTTGTTTGCATAACACACGTTCAAATTCTCTCTCTCTCTCTCTCTCTCTCTCTCTCTCTCTCTCTCTATGTGTGTGTGCTAGACTGCCCGACTTCATTGCCTTCGGTGATGCATTATGTTTATCCCCCAAACAATCTCTCTCTCTCTCTCTCTCTCTCTCTCTCTCTCTCACACACACACACACACACACGCACACACGCACACACACACGCACACACACACACACACACACATCCATCTCTCAATCCTCCACTCGTTCTTTCTTTACACCCAATTATCTCTCCTAGTTCGCTCTCTTTCTCTCTCCACACACACACACACACACACACACACACACACACGTGTAATGTGCATTTACTTTGACGTCTCACATGTATGTTAACACGCCTTTGCAAACCTTTTTATAGGATCTCTCTCTCTCTCTCTCTCTCACACACACACACACACACACACAATGATAAACATAAAACTAGCACATATACTCCCTGCACACATATGTGCACTTTATAACACTTGATATGTGCAATTGATACCACTTGCACACATATGTGCACTTTACATCACATTTTAATTTTGTCCTAATCTCTCACAAGATAGCTCGCTCTTTAGTTAGGGACTAATGTTCGGGATAAACCATTTTCCCAAACATACAAATTAATTCCTTTTCTTGAATTTGCCAAGAGGAATTTTAAAAAATTAAGATTTTTTAAAATTTTTATACTATTTTCCTCTATTTTGGGATGGAACTTCTCCTTTTGCGCTTGCCTTCGATTGGCATTTGTGAAATCTATAAGATACATTTTTCTCGAACACGGTTGGGAAGTTGGGAACCATTGCTAGATAGACAACAAAAAAAGAAGGTACCAACGTTGAATCAATGAAAAGAAAGGCTTAAAAACTTATGCTCCTTAAAAAAATAAAAACAAAACTCGGGAAACCTTATGCTCTTAACTCATGTTAGGAATAGTAAATCTATATAAAGATAGTTGAAACTTTATGCTCTTAATTTAGTCTTAAGCCAGCCGTCTTTTGATTCCCTTATAGAATTATTTTAAGTATGGTAGTTGACTTTTGAAAGAAACAACTCGAATGGCACATGGATGCCATAAAAGCCACCTTTCTTGGCCTTGCATGCATGTGGCTTCACAAATATCACGAATTCCTTTGGTGGACGGGGATAACTCTCATATCCTATGTGCATTTAAAATCTTCAAATAGATGCACATTTCGTCCTCTCTCTCTCTCTCTCTCTCACACACACACACACACACACACACACACACGTGCACTTAAACCTTAGTTTTTCTTTCGTAAACTCATTACCCCCTTTTATCTCAACTTGTATTCACAATAGATAAAGGAGTATTCTCTCCTTGGATTCAAGCTTGTGTGCATCATTTGATTACTCTACTTGTGTATTATATCCTCATCCGAATACTCACAGATCTCCCCCCCCCCCCCCCCCCCCCCCCCCCCCCCCCCTCTCTCTCTCTCTCTCTCTCTCTCATGTGCACAATATATTGGTGCTTCATGAAAAACACTTTCGAAATCTTGTACAAACATACCATTCTCTTTGATTATAATGTTTTCGCACAAATGCGATGGATGCTTGGATCACCTCAAGAATCACCTTTAACACAAATAACAAGGCAAAAATCATAAGGTTGGTGTACAACTAAGCTTAATAAATGTTGCTTCTTACTATGAGACATGGGCTTGCTATGTTGGTTGATATGTTTTAGCATCTATGTGACTTGTTTGATCTCGTGAAGTATGAACCTACACTCACTTTTATGCACAATTAGATAGTCAAATGTGGAAACGTTTCAATTAAAATGACTTTCTATTACGATGTTGAAGTGAAATTTGCTTGCTCATGTACATACTTTAAGCACTATATCTTGCACATTATATTGTAGCAGGCCGTGTCATGTACTCTTTTTTCCACTCTGTACTAGCATAAATGAGATACTAGATTAGATTCAGTACATACCATGCAAAAGGATACAATGCTTATGTACTTTGGTGGCATAAGGCTCATGCATATTTTGTCTTTTTTTTTTTTGCTCATCTCAAAGAAAGTGAAGTCATTAGATTGGTAGGAAAGGAGGATGCCATGGAGTAGGTCTGTACGCATGTCTCATTGAAGCGAATCAACGAAGATACCTCAGCTAGGAAAGCAAAAGAGAAAAAGAAAAAAGTTTGAAAATGGAAGCGTGAGCCAGGTGGCGAATGGTGAGCTGATGAGCAAGGGATTGAAAGGCGCAGGTGTCGCAAACAGTTACAAGGGAGACCTCCATGCATCGAGGCTTGCGCGAGCATTATTATTTTTATATCAAAATCATCGAATATCTGACAACGACTCTGTTGGGGTGTTATGGTTAGCGCAGAGGATGCGATGCTCATATGGGGTCTGGTTGAGTTCAAGTCTTAGACTGGTTTCGTGTGGAGCTTTGATTCATGTGCATAGATGAAAGGTATCTCAGAAGATACCGCCTAATGGAAGGAGAGCGAGTACTACCGTAGTAATTAGATATGGAGGTTTAACATAGTGATTTGCTTCCCTTTTATCTTGGTGAGTTGGTGAAGCCTTGAAGCACATATGAAAAAAAAAGAATCTCTAGAATCCCTCTCGATTTCTATTACCCCTTTCCTTTTTTCTCCACACACACACCACTTAGAATGACTATCATGATGGAGTCAATAGGTATGAGAATTCTATAAAGATTTTTGCAAAATAGGGTTGTAGTAACAAAATTTGTATCAATGTAAATCAGTCCATACCAAGATATGTATATAGAATCGGATTGTTTTAGCAAAAGTTCTATCAATACAAATCAATCCATGTATTATAGTCCTAGGGAAGGTGCTAGCAGATTTTTCGACGGTGACATGGATAACAATTGGTTTTTAGCATTGACAGTTGTCTTCCCATCAAAGATATGCCAAGTTCTAACTTGATGTCTTTTTTGGATGATGGCAGGTAAGAGTTGAACCCTTCCACAATAGGATCTGCACAGGATCTTCTCGGAGGACTCACAAAAAGGATAAAAATACTATACAACTTGAAGATACTCACTTATTGAGGCTTGTTAAAGTGTGGCCAATGTAAAGGGCTAATTCATGTAGTTTTGGTTGAAGAATTTATAAGAATGTTAACCCTCACGGCTCACGGACACCCTATCACCTACGAGACGGACATTGTAACCTACAGCGGACATTGTATTATCTATTTGGTAGAGTCAGATACCGGGCTTGTCGGTCCAATAGGAAAAGGGTAAGAGTGATCGCCGATGAGAGGCACACTCTAATTGGAACATTCAAGGGATTAGTTGGCTATGGGCGCCCAAGTGTGAATGGGGCGAGCTCATATAAAAGTCAACTAAACCTAAAATTCATTCATTCTCTCATTTGTGCAATAGAAGATTGCTCTTGCTCCATCTGCATTTTCTTCTTCTTCATCTCCTTGTGTGTGTGTGTATGAGAGAGAGATAGAGTGAGAAAGGGAGAGAGAGGGAGTGTGTGGGCGATCGAGCATTACGAAGGCACGACGGCGGTGAAGCGGTTGAGTGTGGCGTAGCGGCATCTCCTTCTTCTTCGCGGAGAGGAATCCTCCACGAAGCAAGCATAGAGCGGTGAGTGACACACCATCGCCTTCTTTGAGCTTACTAGTTTAGGCTTGTTGTGTGTTTGGAGCCATTTGTGGCTCGCACACGGTGTATCGGCAAGTTCCTTGCATTGACACGTGCGACATACACGCACATTTTTGTGCCGCTGCCGGGGAATGCCATACATTAAGCTCGAGTAGCACTCTGTGCTTCTCCGTGGTGCAATTTCTATTGTAGGAAAGGTAAGGAAGAAGGGTGTGTGTGTTGAGAAGAGGAATTTGGTGTTATACTGTGTTTTTTTTTTTGTTGATGGACTTTTCAAAGGTACTCTATTTATTCTATGTGTATTAAGGTTGTTAGTTTTCTTTTTTAATGGAGTTTTCAAAGGTACTGTGTTTATTCTCTATGTATTAAGGTAGTTAGTTTTTTGTGTACATTCTCTATGTATTAAGGTAGTTAGTTTTTTGTGTACAGTAAGTAAGGAGTAGATCTAAGAGAGCTAATAGAGTGGGTTAGTGTGTAACAGTAGGTGTATTAGTTAGAAGTAGGTAGATAGAGTGTGTGTGTGAGCTCTCGCGCAGGCCACGGCGACCTTATCCTTTAAATATATATATATATATTATATATATAATTTAATTAAAAAAAAAAAAAAAAGGTAGGACCGGGATCGGGAATATCTCCTAGACCCAAGCCCAAGCTTACGCTCAGGCCTAGGCCTCAGTCGCCTTTAAAATTTTTTTTTTATAGCTTCACACGTAGCTAAAAATCGATTTTTTGAGGACCAACGGAACGTCAGATGCCCGAAAATTGTATTGTAAAGCACATAGCGACCCTCTCAGTGATACGCTCATTTCGAGCTATCACACACTTTAATAAAAAAAATCAAACATTAAAAAACATTAAAAACGTAAAAACACGAGTGAAAACGGACGTTTAAAAAAGGGAAGCGGTTAACCTTCGAGGTTATTCGCCGACGCTTGTAGGGTGCCAAACACACATGCATCTGCGCTCTGGTCGTGTGCTAGAGACGGAGCAACTAGAGAGAATTTCAACTTACGCGAGTTCTTAATATCCACCTACTTTAGGTTCCGGGCCCTCGATCGACGAGGACCCAAGGTAGTATAAACCAAGACCCGAACATAGCGGCTAGTGACTCTTCCTCTGACTACGACGTCATGGACGGTTTCCCAATTTCTAATCCCGATAGCTCAAGCCAAGACATGCATGCCATGGGTCCTCGGTCCGGGCCGAGTGTGCTTAGCCGCCTGAAGGAAACCTTTAGTAGAGCCACTCGCTCCGAACATGGAGCTAATGATGTAAATGAGGGGGGTGGGGAAGTAAATTCTCCATTCGTGACAAACGTAGACCCTATACCGTTAGAGAATGTGCACGTGAATACTTCATTCACTCCACCTCCTGACTCTTCAGAGTTATTTCCCTCCGAGGTCATATTACCCGATGGTAGAAGCCTTGCCGAATTGCAAGAGGTTGAGCGATATATCCTTGCAGCGAGGGAAAAGGAAGTCGAGAGCTTATGCCTATGTCAATATCCTTGCTAAGAGAGCAATCAAGTGCTCTTGATTTAGCAACCGCTAAGGGCCAACCCCTAGAAAGCAACATTGCATCTAGATCAAAGGACACCCCTAGCACCTCAATCCTAAATGAGAATTGGGAGTACGAATTACAAACAGAGACTCTGACCGACCTATACACAGGTCACACCTATCACGTGGGTTGGTTAGATGTCCTACAATCCACAATGGGTGCTACTAGTGTGGATGATCAACAACAAAGAGTTTGTGAGGTCATCCATAGGGTTATCGAGTTAGAGAGACAGAACAAAGGGATCAACATGCCTTCAACGGGTCTCATGAGATTCTTGGATACAGGGAAGGATAAACAATCGACCTTATCGCAAATGGAGACTCCCTCGGTAAGTTCGATGGATCCTCCATATGTTGTTTCTCCAGGGGTCTCAGTGCAATCTGAGCCCACAAGTGATAGCTTCACCTTTCCAAGTCTAGCTCATCTTTCCCTTGATGACACCACGGCTACCATGCCTACCCTAATGATGGGCATGCCGAGAAACACGCCATGGAACTCATTTGTTAGTAAAGCACCACTACATGATAGCTCAATGCCTGCAAGCAACAGTACCTACAAGTGTGTACCAATCGTATGCACCTATGGGTCATCACACTCATGTAGTCCCTACCCCTCCCATTGTTTTAACTACCTATGCTCCACAAACACAATACACAAGTTCTTATTTCCATGGGACTATAACGGCTAGCATTAGCATGTCACATCCGACATCTGCAATGCCTAGGGCCACACATATGAACTTTGGACCACCACATGGCACAACATCGTACCCAACGTGGAACCCAAGGGCTTCCTATGCGCCAAGCCCAATGCCAATACCTACTCCACATGTAGTCTCTGGAGCACCTCCACCCATGGTGCCTGCTCACTTAGGTGACTTGGCAACATTTGCTCAAGCTATTGGTCGATCTATTGCTGAGAATATGCGTTACGCGCTTGATAGAGAGCCTAGAAGTAAGGCAGTACAAATAGCCAAGCTCACACAAAAATTTAGTGGAGACGAGGATGTGAGAAAGCATATTGAAGTGTTTGAACAAATATGCGATTCTCTAGGAGAACACAATGACCTACATAAGAGCAATGCTTTAAGCCTAACCTTAAGTGGAAAGGCTAGAGATTGGTATAGAACCCTAAGGGTGGAAGAAAAAACGATTTACCCTACTCTTAGGAGACTGTTCTTAAAAGAATACATACGAGAGGGAGTGCTTTGGGGTGTAGCCTCTCAGCTCCAGAAAGCCCAACGAGAGGAAGGAGAGTCGGTGAGAGACTTTATAAGTCGTTTGAAGAATTTGAATTCTCATTGTAATCCAAATGAGCACTTCAACAATAACCAATTGCTTGATAGATTCATTAGGGGATTACGACATGAGGATGTCTACAATGGCCTAGTCATTAGAGGTATCACCACTTGGGAAGCAGTCACCACCAATGCGATCCAATTGGAGTACAATTTAATGATTCAAGGAGAAAGAGTGTCTGTTGAGCCTAAATCTATTAGCTCACAAGCATCAGGGCATCAGCCAATGACCTTAAAGCCTATTGCTAAGGAGCCAAAGATATCTGAGATGACTTTAGCAAATCTCACCAAGGCTATTCAAGAGAGTCTTAGAGACAATCGTGCTCCGCAAAACAATCATATGTATCCAAGAAGGGAGAAACAATGGTGCTCAGTATGCTATGGACCGCATAGTACCAGTGAATGCCCTACTTTTAGAGTAAAATTCAATGGGAACTGCAATGCCTGTGGGAGTTATGGTCATCAAGCTAAGGATTGCATAGTATTTAAGTGCGTGATGGCCAATAGAACAACCTTAGCATGGACAGACACACCTCGAGTGCTTGCATTGATGCCGGCCCCACCTCTTGAACAAACAGCACAACACATGGTCCCTAGGGCCCAAAATGTTGTTCAAACAAAACCCTTACCACCTCCAGTGCTAGGAATGCAACCACCACATCCGAGAATCACTTCTGTGAATCAAGTGGGTTGTGAATCATCTATTTCTTGTTTGGAAGGCTGTGAGGAAGATATAGATCCTAATATCGCCTATGGGATGGATGTGCTTGAAGAAAGTCCAGAATACTACATGGAGGACTATTGGGGACAAGTCAAACCTGTATATCAAGTAGCTGCTCTTGCTGCAAGAGGCCAAAATATCAATTACACTGCTAAGAGACCATCTCTTCAATGCTATGGGTGTGGAGATCCACATCGTGTAGCCGAGTGTCCTATTAGGCTACAAAAGAACGCCACACTAATGCAAACCAATCAAGCGAGCACGTCTACAATGCCGATACTCATGTGTAATTGATGTGGCATAGATCATTTGATTGCCCAATGTCCAAATAATCCAAATGCACCGAGGATCACGCCATTAAACTTGATTGAAGTTACCGAGGAGCCATCACCAAGTACACCCGTGGTACAAGTAAACGTACTCACACGATCGATGCTCCAAAAACAAAATTATATTCTTGAGGAAAGAGATACGGCATCAATTTCCCAATCTCAGAAAAAGAAGAAAACACGAAGAAAGAGATCGCAAAAAGCAGCGAAGTTAGAACTAGTTCAAAGACCAACATAGGGACTGGTGACGACCCCGTATATATGAATGATGCTGAAGAGGATTCTGATTCAGGTGAAACCATGGAGACCAAAATGATCACTAACATAGAAACCAACAAGGAAGATCTTCATGAGCCACAATGGCCAGGATCCAAAAAGAAGATAGGAACTTACCCAAACCCTACACAGGAGATTGAGCGAGTCAAGCAATTAAGGAGTTTGGTAGAAGATACCCAAAGGGATCTAGAACTAACACCTAGGAAGATCTAGATTACATACACCATGTTCCCTACGCAACAACAACCTCACCAAGTCCATAGACCCTTGGACATACCTAGTGTGATCCAAGAAGAAAGTGACTTAAAGTCATGGAAAAGTGGGCGTACTCACCTCTTGATGGAAAGAATGTTTACAGAGGGACTACTTGATCCTATCAAAGAAATGGAGATCCCATCTTCCCCACGTCAAGGGACTGAAGTCCAAAAGGTGCCGTTAAACATTGCCAAATTGATGGATTTCATGTCTTTAGAAGTTAGAACCACCATCATGTCCAAACTATATAAAGACCTTGAGCTAGTCTCAGCTCTTCGAGCCTTCCTCAATGGAGAACTGAAGTTTGGGCTACCACAATTTGCACAGATGGATGGAGCTGGGGAGATGCCAATAGAGGAGGAACACTTAGATCCACAACCCAACCTAGATGAGAACCTTGTTATAGAAATACCTGTTAACAAGTTGGGACAATACTTTGAGGGTGATGAATCCAATGCGACCATACCAATCACTACTAAGGGATTAACTGTGAAGGGAATCCTTGATGGTGGTGCTGGGGTTAGCATTGTGACTAAAACTTGATGGGAAACTATGGGAAGACCTCACCTTGCGACCACAACCATAGTAGAAGATGGCCAATGGGTCTATTGTTAAACCTATTGGGATGCTAGAAGATCTCAAGATCAAGGTCTTTGGACATAAAATAAGGGTTACCTTCATTGTTATGGATTTCTCCAAGCACACTATGGCATCGGAGATGATCTTAGGACATCCTTTCATGAGGGAAGCAAAAATGGTACATGACTGGTCCAAAAACCATGTCTACTTGCAGTTCCAAGATTCTGTCATTCGAGTGGATCTTGTGATGGATCGAGCACATCCTCTAGGAAATAGGTTTATAATTGATCATAGATCTGACAGCACAGTTCACTCGGTCCCATTGAAGTATTGTTACACGTGTAAAGCGGACATTGATGTTGGGGAAGATTCTCCTTATATGGATGTACTACCTGGGATGACTGAGTCGGACAATGTGGATTGGGTCCACCTAGCAGAAACCATAGACACTTGGAGAAACAAGGGGACGACCTGGGTAACACCTGAGGGGGATGAAATGCTCGTACCCTTAAATATGCTACAAGCAATGCATATAGCTTTTGACAAGACTCATCCTAAAAGAACGAAGAAAACATACAAGTGGGTCCCTAAAGCTTCTTTAGCGACCATAGCCAGTGCAAAAAGACAGGAGCCTGGTAAGAGACGTCCCATTCGCCCCAAGAAATGTAAAGAAACGTTGCGTTGGACTCCTAAAAAACTATTGGAAGCCCAAGGTTACTATGAAGAAAATGATCAAATCTAGGTGCCAAAACGTAAATTGTGCTCTTACTTGTCACCGGGCCCATGTGAGCTCAATCCCGTAGCTCCAAAACGAGTCGACGATTGTGGAAAGAAAAAAAATCACTGAATGCTACATACCTGCTCCAGAGCTAGTTTGGGTACCGAAGAAAGAACGATTTGTTTCACCTAGCTCAGGAAGGGGGAGTCCCATGAAGCTTCTAGCTCCTCATGTAATGCATCCATAGAGGTAAAAGCTTCTCCACAGCCTCCACCTACAATAGTGGACCCCCATGAAGCTACAAAGAAATCCACACCTCCCACTGTTCAAGAATCACCTAATGAACCACTTCAAGTTCGAACCTAGGAGAGTACCTTACCACCCTTGCAACTCGATGAGGCACCTAAGGTAATAGAAAACTAATGGCAAAAATCCCCACCTATTACCAACTGGAACAATTGGTTTCAAAAGTTGGCGACATCATTCCAAAAGGTATGATCTACCCAAGGAACGGGGGAGTGTTTGTTGACATCCATCATCACTTGCTTCCCTCTCAACCTTTCTCCCTGACCTCTTAATCTCCAATCTTAGGGAATGTACATATAAAGCCTTATACTCACAAAAAATAAAATAAAAAAGATAAAGAGCAAGAGCAATTAGCAAACGAGTATGCACAATAAAAGTCAAAACATTGACCAGACCTACACATTCACATTCGGTACACTGAAACAGAAACCTGTGTCATTAACATGGCCCCTTATCTTTTTTGCATCTATGTTTGTCTGCTTTAATTGTGAATGGTAGCATAATATTCAAAACATTTGCTTAGTATCAAACATTTAATTCAATGTCTTTTTTTGTCATAATCACTTGTCTAGGTTTAAACATCAAGCAAGGCTGACTAAGATAGTTTGACCAAGTTAGGTGTTAGAGATCTTCTCTTAATACCATCAGGAATGCCTTCCTAATAATCAATGGTTACTTAGGTTCTTAATTCGATTTAGGCAGCATTGTGTGAAATGTTCTAGGGATTTCTAGTGGGCTTGACCCTATTGACCTTTAGCTAAAGTATTATAAAGGGAGTTTACTAGTGTGATGAGCCTGGGGAGGGTAACAGTGTTATATGACCCCCCAAAGTTACAAAATTAAAATGTTGAAAATGAACAAACAAAAAATCAAAGTGCCACAATGTAAAATCTTAAGCTGGAAGAGAAATCTCAGCTTGATTGGGTACTTCACTCACATGTATCGCCTATGGTACTAGAGCCCTAGAGGTTCCCATTGTGGGCACTTTTCCTTGAAAAGCAAAAAACCCAAGGCATACAAAATAAGCACACACATCAAAATTGAATCACTCTAAAAAGACTTTGGGGAGTCAAAGAAAAGGTAATCAGTCAGGCGATGATTTCATGAGAAATTCCTTTTATCATAGCTTAACTACAAGGTCTTATAGGTATAGCCTCTAGTCATCCCTCGAACATGAAATACTTGGCTCTCGCGATTAAATAACTTAATTGATCAGAGAAAATTAAGAAGATTACCCATGGTATTAATAGTCGATCTCTAGTGCCTTTCGACTGTTAAATTAGTGACCCCAGACTTGTTTAATTTTTTAACTTTACATCTGTTTATGCATTTGATTACATTGCAATTTAATGTTTATTTTGCTGACAAATTGTTTAAAATTCTGTTACCAATCAATTTGTCTGCCTAAAACTGCATATGCTTTTTAATTGCTTATGAGAATGCAATTACCGTGCCAATGTTGTTTGATTTTGCAATGACTAAAGAAGGTTAAGAACATTCATCTCAAATGCTCTTCCACCTCGACGAACGAGCTTCAACTCAATAGCTTCCGAGGACGGAATCTACATCAAGAAGGGGGGCATGTTAACCCTCACGGCTCACGGACACCCTATCACCTACGGCGGACATTGTATTATTTATTTGGTAGAGTCAGGTACCGGGCTTGTCGGTCAAATAGGAAAAGGGTAAGAGTGATCGCCGATGAGAGGCACACTCTAACTGGAACATTCAAGGGATTAGTTGGCTAAGCATGGGCGCCCAAGTGTGAATGGGGCAAGCTCATATAAAAGTCAACTAAACCTAAAATTCATTCATTCTCTCATTTGTGCAATAGAAGAGTGCTCTTGCTCCATCTGCATTTTCTTCTTCTTCATCTCCTAGCTTGTGTGTTTGTGTATGAGAGAGAGAGAGCGAGAGAGTGAGAGAGAGGGAGTGTGTGGGCGATCGAGCATTACGAAGGTACGACGACGATGAAGCGGTTGAGCACGACGTAGCGGCATCTCCTTCTTCTTCGCAGCGAGGAATCCTCCACGAAGCAAACGTAGAGCGGTGAGTGACACACCATCGCCTTCTTTGAGCTTACTAGTTTAAGCTTATTGTGTGCTTGAAACCATTTGTGGCTCGCACACGGTGTATCGACAAGTTCCTTGCATTGACACATGCAACATACGCGCACAAAGAAACACACAACATCTACTTTTATCCTTTTTATGCTTCTAAATTTAACCATCAGTTTGTTATTATTCTATTTATGTATAATGACTTTGTCATACTATTTTACACAACCTACACACATTTTGGTTTCTTAAATAAAAATCAAGAGAGGATTTTGTCTCCTTTGTTAATTCTTCTTAATAGCTATCATTAGAATATGACTAACATCTAGCGTGTTATTTTGTCTCCCTTTGT
The DNA here is from genome assembly GCF_014529385.1 of Adiantum capillus-veneris. NCBI lineage: Eukaryota > Viridiplantae > Streptophyta > Polypodiopsida > Polypodiales > Pteridaceae > Adiantum > Adiantum capillus-veneris. Next base: position 71,738,458 of record NC_140954.1, read on the forward strand.
TAATTTTGCTTAATAAATATCGTTAGAATATACTAACATTTTGTCTCCTGTTTCTTAATAGCAAACATTAGAATATGATTAACATTTAACGTCTTATTTACTACAATTGTCCTTGTATGGTTCATATAAATGAGGGGGTATTCATTCATAAAAACAAACACACACACACACACACACACACACACACACACACACACACACACACACACACACACACACACACAGAGGCACCTATGATTCGAAAGTTGAAATATTGTTTCTATCACCCAAGTGCAGTAGGCCAACTATTGCAATTTCATTTCGAGTAAGAGGTCTTAGGGTGATTTCAAGACACGTCAAATAGAGTTTTAAGTCTCTTTCCTGATTGCTCCCACTACAACATTGGAATTCCTCTTCTTCTACATTTTCTTCTAGCTATATTAGGCATGTGTTTTTGTCCTTGTAAAGTAAGTCCTTGTCATCAAATTGGCACCAAGAGATTGTGATCCCCCCCCCCCCGCCCGGCCGCCCGCGCCGCAAACATTTCACCACCACTGTCCGTTTCAATCATCCGTTGCCATCAACTTTGATACACTCTCTATAACTACTTGTCATCATCTACTATTTTTTTCATGTCTCTCAATTACATGCTTTTTGTAGCTATTGCTCGTTGCTAAGTTTGTCGACTCACCACCTTATCACCACTCCCTTAAAATTCCCTATCGTTAAGGCAATCAAAGGCATGACTACGTTTGTATAGCAATACTAATTTCCAAATTCTTGATACACATATCAACACCAATCCTCTTGTCTATCATGATCAAATAATAATAAACCCTTATTCCACATACAATGAAATTAATAATGGGCTTCATGGCCCTAGCCATGATAGGGTTATTTTGCAATCAATAGAGTTACGAGGCCACATCCAAGAGAGGAAGATCATCAACAAGCAATGCCAACTCCATGATGATTTTTTTCCAAGATTACCCAACTGACAATTGCATCATGAGTCCATATGCCCTGTGTTAGGTTTTTTGCAAACATCCACATGCATTCAAGTTATTTGTCATTGCAGCAAAGAAGAAACCTTTACCTAATGCCCCATAAAATCCTCCTAGTGCTTCATAGCTTTGCCCTTGCTACACACCCTCCAATCAATGTATTAGAAGAGGCCACGTTTCAAATAGGACTTGCATTGGAATTTTTTGTTTTTTTTAAGTGCATGATGTTCCAAGAGACCTCATCCCAAATAGGAAGCTCATGAACATGTTTTTATCATTCAGTATACATCCACTTAAGCAGTGTCAAGCATGATTTCTCTTTAAGAGCCCTTAATCACTTCCTTCCCTTGTTCAAATGAGAAATTCATGAGCCCTTGTTCACTAATTTGGTAGGTCCATCAAGGTTATGTGTGTATTATGCAAACCAACCACTACATTTATAAGTTGCACCATGCGGGATCAAATTTAATTTATCTTCACAATAGCCTATATACACAAATAATTCTCTCTCTCTCTCTTTCTCTCTCTCTCTCTCTCTCTCTCTCTCTCTCTCTCTATATATATATATATATATATATATATATATATATATATATATATATATATATATATATATATATATATATATATATATATATATATATATATATATATATATATATATATATATATATAGAAGGCTCTCATTAGTTATAAAGAGAAAAAAAATCCTAATGCAACTTATCTTTACATCAATTGGTGCAAAGAAGAGCTTACTCTCTCTGGTCACAAAAATGGCAACTTTGAGAGAAATTGTAGGTAACCTAGCCTTTGACCTAGTTTGGGGCTTGGGGCACAATTCACAATCACCCTTGCTTGGATTGAAACTCTCCTAGAAGCTTAGAAACTCTAGTAAACATATATGGATAAATTCGGTATATTGTCAATAGAATTTGCATCAGAGCCATCATTTTTAGTTTCACTACCTTTAACGTATGATCCTTTGTAATATGGAATGCAATAGTGTAAACTACCTAATACAACATCCTATCATCAACACCAACATCTCCCCATAATTGAGTGCAATGGCCACTCAAAAAAAACTTGAAGACCTAATACAACATCCTATCATCAACACCAACATCTCCCCATAATTGAGTGCAATGGCCACTCAAAAAAAACTTGAAGATCAACATTGTAAGGTGGAACAACCCACCTTTAGCTACAAGAGATCTTTTTTGAGGCAAGCATGAGAAAGAGAGAGAGAGAGAGAGAGAGAGAGAGAGAGAGAGAGAGAGAGAGAGAGACATCAGATACTTACTTTGGCCAAATTCCATGGAGCCTAAGAATGTTTCGTAATCAAACTCTTCGTTGTGCTCAATGAATACTATGCAAAACACCATGACACTTGGGAAAGATCCTCTTTCCAGTCATACACAAATCCTTTCAAGAAGAAATTTTACATATTTACTCTTTATCTTTATCAACTTAAATTCAAAGCAGACTTTTTCATGCTATTTCTCATGACCTCAACCTATTGTTTGAATTTGAACGGCCACAAGGCTAAGTTGAGACCTAAACAAAATTGTATGCTTTGGGGTGGTGGGCGGAGAGGCGGAGAGAGAGAGAGAGAGAGAGAGAGAGAGAGAGAGAGAGAGAGAGAGAGAGAGAGAGAGAGAGAATTTATTATCATCCTTGGAGGTCAAATATGACCTATGGGACCAAAGTTACATGTGATGTAGTATGTGTATGACTGATGAGTGACTCTCGATGCTCTAAAAATTGTGGTAATGAGAGTCGCAATGGAGAGCCCACATTATGGCTGGGAGAGGAAAGTGTGTAGGTTTATGTCGTGGTTGAAAATGTGAGAGAAGCAAGTTCGGATGTGACCAAAATCTAAGCACTCTAGTAGTGTGTGGTACTGAGACTCTTGAACTTGCAATGAGCATAATGTGCACAATCGATTTGACTCTTCTCCATTGCCCCAACGCCATGTCTTGCATCGAAGGGAATGGGAGCTAAGCCGAATTGTTGCAATAGTGTGTATCACCAACAAGGGGATAGGCTCAAGCATGTAAGGGTGAGTACGGTTTTCTCTTTTAGCAAAGAACATGGTTTTGTAATTGGGGGCAATATGGGTGGTGTAATGTATGAAGCGTGACCCACCGGATTTCTCCCAAGCCATAATACATTGGCGTTGTAGAAAAGCTTCATTCACTTGGGAGTCAATTGAAGCATCATGTAGCAAGTGCAATGCATCCCATCTCCCAAACCACTTCTTTATGTATTGTATCCATGGGGTCTTCAATAATTGGCTCTCTTGGTGGCTCTCCTTTGTAGGGCTTAAGTAGGCTCACATGAAAAGCATTGTGTATGAGCCAATGGTTGGGAAACTTAAGTCGATAAGCCATGTCATTGATTGGCTTCAAGACTTGAAAAGGACCATAATATCTTTTTGCTAGTTTAGCATAATACTTTTGATGGCCCGTAGGATTTTTGTCCGTCATGTGCCTCAATCCAGCCTTGGGAAACTTGAGTAAGATCCAATCATTTTCTTTGAATGTTAAGGCCCTTCGATGCTTATTACCAATAGCTTTTTTCCTTTGTTGAGAGATCAATAAAGCCTCCTTAATCTTTTGGAAATATTCTTGTAGGTCACGGCTATACTCATTGACAACGAAGATCTTCCCATGTACTCTAAGTAGCAAGGGACTTTTAGGTCTTCCTCCTCTATGATCTTGAAAGGTGCTTTTCCCGTAGAAATATGGACACTTTTATTGTACACATACTCTACAAGGGGTAAGTACTTCTCCCATTGTGAGCATTGATCTAATTCTGTAACATAAGTCTTTAGTAGATCGAGAATCATAAGATTGGCTATCTCACTTTGGCCATCTGTTTGTGGGTGATAGGCCGAAGAGAAATTCAATCTTGTACCTAGATTTTCAAAGAGACCTTTCCAAAAATTACTACAAAAATTACTAGTCATTTTAAGATTTTTATCTGACACGATGGACATTGGAAATCCATGGTGTTTGAAAATCTAGGATATGAAGAGGGTTGCCATTTGGTGTGCCTTAATAGTCTTTTGATAGGAATAAAGTATGCTTGCTTACTAAACCTGTCGACTATTGTCCATATTCCCGTATTCCCATAGATAGACTTGGATAATCCAAAGATAAGATCCATGGATATACTCCCCCATGGTGAATTCAAGATTGGAAATGGATGGAGTAACCCATGTTGCTTCCCTTTATCATACTTGGTCTTTTGGCATACCATACATTTTGAAACATACTCTTGTATGTATACTTTTATGGTAGGCCAATAGAAGTATGTTTCTATTCCTCAAAGAGTATGTTGAATGCCTCTATGCCCCGCATAATAGGGAGGAGCATGAGATTCATACATGAATTTCTCATGAAGGGAGTGGGTAACACATAGCCTATTTCCATGGAGAAGATAACTATCCTGCAAGGTGAATGGTTCTTTTTTCTTCCCTAATGCAAGGGCTGACATTATGTCTTTAAAGTTCGGGTCAGTAGCATACTCATCTATCATAGAAGATAGATCATTGTGAGTTGCTACAGACAACGTATTGACTCTTGTTCGTCTCGTGAAAGTGCATTAGCCACTTGATTATGCTTACCAGCAATGTGAGAAATATGAAATAAAATTGCAAAAGAAAAATTTTCCACCTCATTTGTTTGTTGGAAAGCCTGGTTTGCGTCATGAAGTATTTGAGACTTTGGTGGTCCGTTTGCAACATAAATGGAGTCCCCAATGGATAGTGCTTCCATGTATCTAGGGCATGTAGAATAGTTAAAATCTCTTTTTCATATATGCCCAAGACCCGTTCATCTTGATATTAAGCCTTGGTCTCGCATATGCTATGGCATGCCCTTCTTGAAGCAAGATTTCTCCTAGGCAATCACCACAAGCATCGCATTGGACCTCAAATGGCTTTGAGAGATCCAAAAGCATAAGCACTGGTTGGAAGGTAAGCTTCTCTTTGAGCTTGTCAAAAACATTATTCTTTTTAGCAGTCCATAAGTACTTAGCATTTTCCTTTGTTAAGTCATGTAATGGTCCTGCTATTTGAGAGAATTTTTCTATGAAGCGTTGTGAGCGGGATGAAAACACACACAGCGCCTCTATAACGACCCGACACACACTCTTGGGAAGATACACACACACACTATGGGGCACCACTCGGCTTACACAACACACCTGGCCGAGACAGGGAACACACCTCTGGAGTGAGAGGAGAGAGACTATCCACTTGCCCACTCCACACAGACACACACACACACACACACCCAAAAAACTCAGCTCAAAAGAGGAGAATTTCTGATGTTTAGATACAAATGAGCTTGGGCCAACACCAATGGGGCAAACAGCTCACACAATATGGGTAAAAGATACCAGATACAATCACAAACTAGAGCAGAAACTTTGCTCATAGGAGCAACTGACACAGAAAAACAGCAGAAAAAGAGTGAGGAATTTGGCAAAATGGACAGCGCCATCGCGTCCGGAACGGCCCAAAACCCCAGTCTACAATGTCAAAGTGCTCAAATCCGACCTCGGATGAGCAGTTTACGGCCAAAACAGGCTCCAAAAACCCAAAAAACACACCTGCGGCTGTTCCTCCTCTCTTCTCCACGTTTTTTCTGGTCTTCTCTCTCTTTTTTCAGTTCCCACACTTAGCTTTATTAGTTGGGCACCCTTGGCCTTTTAGATGACCTCAAACGGACCCCGAACAGGCCAAAAACTGACCTCGCAGTGCATAGTTGTCACCTTTTTGCATCATTCGCACACCTGGCACTCAGATTTTTTCCAATAATGCATCTCGCCACCACGTGAAGTGGACCCAAAAAGTGGTCCTAATGATGACCTTTCTGCGTAACTCTCACAAGAAAACACCCACGTTGTGTCCGTCCTCATCTGCGTGCAAATATTGACCTCGTTCGCCCTCCTGACGCCACTAGATGCCATCTGACGCACCTGCTGACCTCATGTCGTCGGCCCGCGGATAGCTTCCTCGAGAAGTTTTACACGCTATAAACTCCTCATTATTGTAGAAAAACACAGTGGTACTGGTAATAGTGAAAATCGATGCACTATGTACACCTTGTCCTACCTGTACACATGTGGGCCCCACATAACCACCTGGCTAAGGAAAATGGGCAATCCTTTATTTGATGCACCATGCATGTATATGTACATATGCGCAATCCCTTGCTCCAAAAAACTCCTGACATAATTTGCCCATCCCCTAGCCTGCTAGATCATTCATGATCAGCAGCAGCAAAAAGAGATATTCATGCCACCTGGATCCCATACAAAAACACTTTGCATTCCCTGCATCAAAAGATTAATCAAGGTTTCACCTGGTTCCCAAGGAAAACCATACATCAACCTTGCATCAAGAAAACCATCAATTACTTTGGCATAGACCGGCATGTGCAAATATATCTTCTTTTCCATAGCTGAGAGGTCTCCACCGATCATCTGTGTCATTAATTCCTGCTTCTTTGACAACTCAACCTTGGTTTGCATCAGCCCTTGAATCACTTCATAAGGCCCTTCACTTTCATCTTCAACTTCATTCGCAAATGCGACTAAACCACACTCCTGGATTTCTTTATCCATCAAAAGAAATGCAACATCAACATCCTCATCACTGCTGGTAGTGCTATCACTGTCCTCATCTGTCACCGTGGAAGAGTCTTCATCACTAGACTCATCCTCATCTTCATAAAGCTCCTCTAATCGTTTCCTTGTGTCCATATTATAAAGCTTCTTGGTACCTGTCTTTCCATAGAGGATAATCGTACCATGTCGCCAATCTTGAACAGCTCCCACTGCACGTAACCATGGTCTGCCCAGTATAATAGGATATGCTCCCAACCCTGCTGGCATCACATGAAAATCAACCACTGCCTTTGCATCATATGCCTCCACTTCTAAGCTCTTTACAACACCCAAGCATTTTACTTTTTGATGGTTTGCCAATCTGATCCGAAAACCTGACACCCCAGCCACTGTGAGACCCATCTTCTCAACGCATGAGTGTGTTATGACGCATATTTGGGCTCCGCCATCCACATAACCTTGTCCCAAATTTTTCCTTTTATGCCACACATCTACTATTGGACAAATGTCTGGTAGCTCGTCCATTGCCAACACCTTCACTGAACCTCTCTCTGGCTCTTTCTCCATTGGGTTAACCATCCTCTTCCACTGTCGCTTTAGCTTAGGAACCATTTCTATGAGCTGCCCAAAAGTAACATCTGCCTTCCTGCTCGTCAGATCCTCCTTCAAGTCATAGCTTAATTGCCCATCCCCTAGTGGAAAATCTGAAACATGAAACTTTCGACGAGCTCTCCTTTTCCTCTTGGCCTTGACATCCTCGCCTTCATGGCTCTTTCCTTTCTTCTTACTAGGATCTGGGGCACTTCTTCCTTCCTTATCCTCTGTGGTCCTCTTCCCAATAGGCATCACTAATGTATCCTCTAGCTTTGATGCCTTCTCCAAGGTGACTACACTTAGCACTTTTGTCTTTCCCTTTTCCTCCTGGGTCAGTCCACTGGTTCCTTCGTCTCCCCTAATTTCGATGCCATAATCATTTGACCTAGTTAGCACCTGTCTTGGCAATGGATACATGTCTCCCCCCATCCTTGGTGGCTTATCACATTGCGGGCTGATGTGACCCAACTCTCCACAATTATAACATGTGGGCGTCTGTCTCCAAAACCTACTATTACTTTGTCCAACACCATTCCTAGGCCTTTCTTCACCTCCTTGCTGATTTGCAAACCTCCCTCGACCTCGATTATTTCCCACTTGACCTAGCATGTTTAGGCTGAGATTCTTCATCAAATCAACCACTTGCCTCATGTCTTGCCTTATGCCATCATCTTGCACTGCTGTAGTGACCACTGCTGGCATAACCTGAGTAGTAACAGGAACCACTGGTTCATGATGAACCCCTGACATGCGCCCTTGTAAAGACTCTATAGGCTGAAATTCAGACCTCATTGGCAAAGACTCCACCCCTAACTGGCTCATTTTCCTCAGCTTCCACTCTTTGTTCCTTGCTACCTCTAGTGCATCTTCATATGTCCTAGGCTTCTTTAGCTCCACTCTCCAATGTATATTCTCCCAAAGACCAGCCAAGAACCTGTCCTTCTTCATCATGTCAGGCGGGGGTACCTGTGGTGCTAAAGCCTTGCACATTCGCTCCCATGCCAATGAAAACTTTCGTATGTACACATCTACTGGCTCACCTTCCTTTTGCACCAAAGCCTGTACTTCTTGCCACACTTTGTCAGGATCTTCTATCTTCACAAACTCCATTTCCAATCCATGCCTTAGATTATCCCAACTCAATCTTATAGGTGGATCAGCCATACGCAACTCCTCTTCAAATGCTTTGGACCAAGCTCGTGCATCACTCTTCAAACAAATTTGGAGAAGGCGTAACATTTGCGTAGGGTCATGAATCTGGTTGCTAATGCAGGCAACCTCCATCTTTTCCAGAAAGTCCTCCACATCTTCATCACTTCTTCCATGAAACTCCGGATAAGAGAAAGCCATGGCTAGAGAACCCCTTCAAACACACGTGCAAGAACCCAAAACTTTTCACTACCCAATCCCCAGAAACTTCAATGGAGCTCAGCTTTAGATGAGAACAAACACATGCACATCAAATGAGTTTTCATAGTTGATCATCGGAATGACAACAGGCAAAGGACATTCCAGGATCTCTCTCAATCTTCTTGGCCCAAACATAAAGACTATGCGCTGCTGGAAAAAGATCTTCCTGGACACATGAACATTAATCTGAATTCTTTGCGTTAAATGAAAAGGAGTGAACTGAGGGCCATTTTGATCATCCATTAAAGCCAACCATGAAGCTCCCAAGAAGGCACACCTGACTCAACCTCTGATTTTGCCAAAATTTCAGCAGCATAACAGCATAAATGGCTCAAAATACCAAAAAACCAGCCATCATAACTTGGGAAAATTTCGACAGAGTTTCCCCAGAAGTAGAGCAGTAGGAACCCAAAATATAGACTGTCTATGTATGCATAAACTGTCAACAATAGAACCCGAGCATCAAGTAGGACTCACTAGTACATAGCCTATGGCGAGGTCACGAAAAGGGTGCTCCAGCTACCTGTATCACCGAAAGGATCTCCACATTTGAGAATCCCCCAGCTCAATAAAAACCTCACGCTATCGACCCTCACACGAAAGCTAATGCAAATCGCGTATAGTCAAGTCTCAGAAATGACTATCTTCCAGACCAAGTCTCAGAAATGGCTGGGACTGCCAAATACAACCAAGTATGGCTCCACAAATGTGTACAATGGCAGTTTCCACAAGTAACGTACAATCCAGTAGACAATGCGCTCAAATAGGCGCCAAGTGATGCATATCCACAACAACTGCAAGTGACATCACTGCTAGTATATCATTGTACTCCACCTACCTATACCTGTGTGAATCACCTGTACCTGTACCTGTCCCTGTAACCTGTAACCTGTAACCTATAACCTGTAACCTGTAACCTGTAATCTGTAATCTCGAAGCTTGAAGCTCAAAGCAGAAGGTACTCGAAGAAGATCCTCAGTGGGGGCACCAAAAGAATGTGAGCGGGATGAAAACACACACAGCGCCTCTATAACGACCCGACACACACTCTTGGGAAGATACACACACACACTATGGGGCACCACTCGGCTTACACAACACACCTGGCCGAGACAGGGAACACACCTCTGGAGTGAGAGGAGAGAGACTATCCACTTGCCCACTCCACACAGACACACACACACACACACACCCAAAAAACTCAGCTCAAAAGAGGAGAATTTCTGATGTTTAGATACAAATGAGCTTGGGCCAACACCAATGGGGCAAACAGCTCACACAATATGGGTAAAAGATACCAGATACAATCACAAACTAGAGCAGAAACTTTGCTCATAGGAGCAACTGACACAGAAAAACAGCAGAAAAAGAGTGAGGAATTTGGCAAAATGGACAGCGCCATCGCGTCCGGAACGGCCCAAAACCCCAGTCTACAATGTCAAAGTGCTCAAATCCGACCTCGGATGAGCAGTTTACGGCCAAAACAGGCTCCAAAAACCCAAAAAACACACCTGCGGCTGTTCCTCCTCTCTTCTCCACGTTTTTTCTGGTCTTCTCTCTCTTTTTTCAGTTCCCACACTTAGCTTTATTAGTTGGGCACCCTTGGCCTTTTAGATGACCTCAAACGGACCCCGAACAGGCCAAAAACTGACCTCGCAGTGCATAGTTGTCACCTTTTTGCATCATTCGCACACCTGGCACTCAGCTTTTTTCCAATAATGCATCCCGCCACCACGTGAAGTGGACCCAAAAAGTGGTCCTAATGATGACCTTTCTGCGTAACTCTCACAAGAAAACACCCACGTTGTGTCCGTCCTCATCTGCGTGCAAATATTGACCTCGTTCGCCCTCCTGACGCCACTAGATGCCATCTGACGCACCTGCTGACCTCATGTCGTCGGCCCGCGGATAGCTTCCTCGAGAAGTTTTACACGCTATAAACTCCTCATTATTGTAGAAAAACACAGTGGTACTGGTAATAGTGAAAATCGATGCACTATGTACACCTTGTCCTACCTGTACACATGTGGGCCCCACATAACCACCTGGCTAAGGAAAATGGGCAATCCTTTATTTGATGCACCATGCATGTATATGTACATATGCGCAATCCCTTGCTCCAAAAAACTCCTGACAGCGTCTATAGTATGCACACATATCAATAAAGCTTCTTAGCTCATGCAGATTTCTTGGATTAGTCCATGCCTTTATTACCTCGAACTTAGATGGATCCATACGGATACTATCCTGAGAGATAATATGACCTAAGTATTGAATCTCTTGAAGGAAAAATTTACTCTTCTTTGGATTGATAAAAAGCTTGTTCTCCCTCAAAGCTTGAAAAATCACCTAAAGATGCTACTTGTGATTCTCCAAGGACTTGGAGTAGATGATGATATCATCAAAGAACACTCTGGTGAGTTTGCGATAGGGTCTATAGATTTTCTCCATTAAACGATTGAACGTGGTTGGAGAATTTGTCAAACCAAAAGGCATGACAAGATATTCATTAAGACCAGACGTTGTACGAAACATGATCTTTATGATATCTTCATTCACTATCCTTATTTGATGATAACAACTTTTAAGGTCAATCTTATTGAAGTAGGTAGAGCCTTGTATCTTATCAAATAAATCTTTGACCCGCGGTACGGGAAATCTATTTTTGATAGTGATATGGTTTAGCACTCGATAGTCCACACACATAAGGTATGTACCATCTTTCTTTTGCATTAAAAGGACTAGAGAACAAGAGAGAGAGAGCTAGGCCTCACCATGACTTTGTCTACCAATTCTTGTACTTGCCTCATGATCTCCTCTTCTTGAGCTTGGGAAACTTGATAAGGAGGCTTGTTAGGCGGTGATCTTCCTGGTAGGAGCTCAATTCAATGGTAATCATCCCCTCCTATTGGAGGAAAGTCCATAGGGATATCATTGCTAAAAACATCTTGGAATCCATTTAGAAAGTTAGACAAGTCTTAACTTTTCTTGATTTCTACCATTTTCATTTGATAAAATATTAGGACCTTTTATGGATTGTTTGACAAAAATCATGTACGCAAAAACTCATCTTTTCATTGATTTGTCAAAAGCAAGAGAATTTACAAGGGGTATGGTACGACCATGCTCATTAGCATCTATGTACATGTTATTTTCCTTGTACTTGAAATATAACCTTCTTTCAGGGAACTTCATGCCCCTAGGATGACATCTTCATGTTTGAGAGGAGAGACTAAGAAATATTCTTTGTCAACGTAGCCTTGGACATGAAGCCTCAATTTTCCAATCTAAGGAGTAATTGCGGCTTCTTGCCCCTTGAAGGATCCATCCACTACAACAACATCCCCCATATCATGAGCTTGAATGCTTAACTTGGTGGCCAACTCCATTGATATGAAATTGTGAGTAGATCCAAGGTCAAACAAGATAAAGGCATCATGCTCCCTTACCTTTCCCCAAGCATAGGAGAGAAGTGATCCTTTGAAATGAGCATCCTCTTTTGGAGCTTCGATCATGGAAGCTCTAGAATATCATTGTGGGCATTTCTTTTGGGGCAAGGATGATAGCCCTGCCCTTGCTCCCCACACTTGAAGCATTTGTGGTCCTTATGAAAAGCTTCTAGCTCTTCAAGAGAGATTTTATTTTTACCTTTGTAAACTCCCTTCTCCTTGGACCGATTGTTGTTGTTGTTGTTATTGAAATTGCCTTGGGAAGAGTTTTGGGCATTGTTCTTCCCTCTTGATTCATTTTTGTCTTTGTTGTCCACAGGCTTGGCATTCCTTTTAGCCCCTTGTTGGAAATTGATGTGCTAAGAAACCATAGTGTGGTGGATTACTTCGGTGATAGAACCAGACCGTTGGGAGTTGACATATTTGGCCATTTCTTCAGGTAAACCCAGACAAAATTGTTGCTTTTTCTTGACAAAGTCTATCTTTTGAAAGACAGTAGCCTTGAGATGTAAATCCCAAAAATTGTCAACATATTTGTGGATAGACTCGTTGGAGAGCAGCTTCAAAATCAACCCTTCACTAAGCACTTTAACCTTTGCATCGCTTGCAAGGAAATGCTTCATGATGGAGACTCGTAGAGTTTTCCATGTCTTTGATGCTTCGTCGTTTCCATGAAGGCTAGCCCACCATTGACGAGCAGATTTATGGAAGTGCATATGACGTAGCTTGGAGGACTCTGTAAAGATCTCCTCTACAATTTGTAACCTTCGCTTTCAGCACTATAACCAACAAAAATACATTTGAAAACCTTATCATCCAATTTTTTGTGTTGTGTTTGTAACACCAAAGCATATGCCAAACAACCAAAAACACGCATGTGCTCAATAAAAGGATTTCTATCATGCCATGATTCATATGAAGTTATAGACTGCAAAGCTTTTGTAGGACACCTGTTTAGTACATAAGTGGCACACATGACGGCCTCAAGCCAAAAAGAATGCGGCAAAGCTTGAATTTTGACCATGCATCGTGTCATTTCCATAAGTGACTTGTTTTTCCTCTCAACAACACCATTTTGCTAAGGCGTAAAAAGCACTATACATTGGTGTTTTATCCCACAACTAACCAAAAATGCATTAAATTCATGAGACATATACTCCCCCCTCGATCAAAACGGAGGGTGCCCACAGTACATTTGAGACATTTTCAGCCATAGCCAACAATTATTTGAAGCACATAAAAACTTTGGACTTCGCTTTTGAGAGGAAATACCCATGCATGCCTGGAGTAATCATCAATGAAAGTCACGAAGTAAAGGTAATTGCCCAAGGATGGAGTTTGCATGGGGCCACAAACATCAGTATGCACAAGTTGGAACCTGCATGTGGCCCTAACTGAACCATCCTTTAGAAACTTAGAATGCTGCATCTTACCCAAAATGCAACCTTCACAAACATGTTTGACAAGTGCTTCAAGAGGCGGCAAAGAAACAACCATATCAGATTTTTGCAAACACATCAAACTAGCAAAATTCAGATGACCAAAACGTGCATGGCAAAGTTTTTCATCTGAATAAGCCTTTGAATCCGCAACTGCATTTGCAAAATTCTGCCCACACTTTTCATACAAAGTGAGCTTATACATCCCATGACATAATATGCCTGATGCAATAATTTAACAAAATTTGAGATCATGTACTATACATCTGTCATCCACAAACTTGACTACAAGTCCAAGAACTGCCATTTGCAGTAGTAAGCACAATATTTCCAACTCACTCAACTGGATAAGAAGCATTGTTGGCACAAGTGAATGAATTCCCATGAGGGACAGACTCAAGGGAAGTGAACAATTCACGATGTGAGGTAATTTTGTTTGCAACACCACTGTCAAAATACCACACATGTGAATCTGCAGCAATTGACATGCATGCATCATGCATATAAGGATTTTAGGTACACTTTGCATTAAAAGACTATTTTGCATCAACATCAGCATCACAATCTTCTTTCACAGAAGACTCAACTACGACTGCATTTGTAGTGGAACCAGTATTTTTTGTGGAACCATCCTCTAGTAAGTTTCTTCTTGGCTTCTTTGGCCTCAACTTAGGACACTACTTGATCAAGTGATCATTAGCTTTACAATAATGGCAAGGCATATTATTTTTGCCCTTATCACCTGCCAGCATAAGCATTAGGAACAATTGATTTTCCACTCGCAGAATAACCATAAGAAGTGGTTGCATTGTTGTTACTACCCTTTCTTTCAACAACAATAAAAGCTTGTTCAAGTGCATGTTGTCTAGTCCTGTTATTTCTAGAAAGTAACCCTTGCAAGAGCAATGTGCATAATGCATCAAACTTGACAACTTGAGGATTTCCTTGGGTCATAAGTCTCAAGGTACTAGCAAAAGTCTGGTAAGAATCTGGTAAGGCATCAAGAACAGTCTGCACAAGGGAATTGTCTAAAATGACTTCACCCGCAAAAATAAGTTGCTCATTGATATCCTTGACACCAACAAGGAAAGTGTCCATATCATCTTCCTCATGGCATAATATTTGACCCCAGATCTTTACGCAACATTGTAATTTTTGCCTCATTGCGGCTTGCATAAAGACTACCCAGAATATCCCAAGCCCATTTTGCAGATTTTGCTAAAATAATGTGAGGAGTAATGATGCGCTTCACAGACAATGCAATCAATGCATGAGCCTGTGCATCCTTTACGTCCCAACGAGCTTGTTCTGCCGTAGGCAAAACAACTCTATTGGTAGCAAACCTTATAGCAAGACCTGCAATATCCTCAACATCGCCTACATCCTTAGAACCAAGACATACATCAATGCCTTGCACAATATTCGAGACGCCCTTTGATACAAGAACATGTTGCATCATGTCAACCCACATAGGGTAATTGTCCCCATCCAATCTGTCCTTAGTAGAAAACATCTTGAACACATCTGTGTTGTTATCGGCCATTGCGAATGCCTGTACTTGATGTAAAAATTGCCCGAGAAGAGGAGAAACCAAGCGGGAACAACACGTGCTATATAGCACAAACCGTAGAATACTTTAAGGGATTTGTTATGCAAAAAACGGCACTGACAAAAATTATGTGACAAAGTAGCATGTGCAGCACTGCCTGTAGTGGAAACGGAGGCCAAAATGAGGCCAAAATTTTTGTCGACCTGCAAACACTCACCAAAGCTCACTAAAATTGAAGAAAGTGAGCAGGTGTGTATTGGAGCTGTTGGCGACTAAGCCCAAGAGGATGCAATCTGCTCTCATACCAATTGTTGGAATTAGGGTTGTAGGGAAACACACACAACTTGGAGAAGATGAAGGAAGCTCAAGGCACACAACAGAGAGTATATTACTTAGTGTGGAATGGAAATATAGATAGCCCTAGAATGAATGGGCGTATATACAATGCATGGTGGAAAAATCCTCCTAAAGAAGGAAAAAATTCCCTTGACGGTCCTAAGTGTGTTCACACACATCACTACCAAATGTATATGGTAACACCATCGGGCATCATTTTGGGTTCAAACAGGTTTTGGAAGACAGAACACTTCATATGGGGTTGGCAGGAACTCACTGCTTGTCAAACAGAGCCAGGATTGAAAAGTTATAGCCGTTGCAAGTTGGGGGATAATTGTAGTAAAGTGATGCCATATGTTTTTTACAATCTTGGTATGCGTCGTACGAGATCATATGATAGTCAAAGAGTGGGGAGAACATAGGGGGAATTGAAGTCGGCAAAGAGCTCTCTCGATCGGAGTTTACAGCTCTGTGGCTCGGTCATTGAGCAGCAAAGGGCATGCAAAGCAAAAGGGGTTTTTTTTTATAGAAAAGTTTTTGGGGACTTCGAGGGTGGCTACTCCATGGGCCACCGTGTGGTTAGGCGTTAAACCCACATGCGGAAAAGAAATTCTTTATAGGCTAGGCCGTGAGGCCCATTTGCAAGAGAAGAAGGGAGAGGGGAGCTCCCCCTTAGCGTGGCTATTGTGTGCTTGTCGTGGTGTTGTGCGTGGCTGAGTAGGGGCCGCGGCCTGTCGGTTTTGGTCGTTGAATGGCGGAGCGGAGGTGGTAGGTGGCACTAGTGGGCGGTCAAGGAAGCAATGACATGGCATGCAGGCCAATAAGCGGTTGTTCCCGCGGCCACTCAAGGCCCCCCTTTTGAGAATAGAGTCAAGCACCCCGTCCCCCACTAGCCATATGGCTAGTGCTTGGGGTAGGGTAGGTGTCATGCGCAAGAGAGATGGCATATGAGAGAGGAAGAGAGAGAATATGGGAGAAGGTGGACCCCAAAGGGTGCTAGAGGGGGAGAACCCTAGGTGAAGGACAATCAAACAGGGCTCGAGGTGGCCAATTCAAAGGTCGATAAAAGGGGGAACTTGGGTGGGCGGACAAAGCCAACCAGGTGGACAATTCCAAGGAGAGGAGTCATGTGAGTGATGGCATATGAGAGAGGAAGAGAGAGAATATGGAAGAAGGTGGACCCCAAAGGGTGCTAGAGGGGGAGAACCCTAGGTGAAGGACAATCAAATAGAGCTCCAGGTGGCCAATTCAAAGGCCGGTAAAAGGGGGAACTTGGGTGGGTGGCCAAAGCCAACTAGGTGGACAATTCCAAGGGTCAAGCAAAGTTGGGTGGACAAAACCAAGGAGAGGAGTCATGTGAGCAAGTGAGAGAGAGGAAATAGAAGCTTGCCAGTGTGGAAAGCCTATGCAAAGGTTTCTAAAATGAGCAGAACAAGTGTAAGAAATACAAGAAAATACCAAAATGAGCTCAAAGATGAATGCGCAAGCAGATTAGGAACCCCTTTTTTTTCTTTTTTTGGGCTTAGCCACTCCTATAAAAGGAGATTCACATGAAATTGTGGGGGCCTTTTTGGCCAATTGAAGGGCTATTTTGCACTGTGAAGGCCTGTAGACTTTTGTGTGGAAGCTTACCATTGAAGCTTTAGAATGGTTGTACTATCTCTCTGTTAAATAATACTAAGCCCTTGCCCCATTTCCTTGTGTCGTTTCTCCCCCTCCCCTTCCTTTTCTCCTGGTCTTTGTGTGCAAGTTGGTACCAGTATGCGGAGGTGTGTGCTCGTGGGTGGTAGTGTGGTGCAAAGAGGGTAGAATTGGGGTGTTGTGTGAGTCGGGAAAGGCAAGTTGAGCTGTTGGGATGCATTCGTGTCAAGTAGTGGTTTTGTAGAGTAGGAGATTTTTGTTTTGTGTGCAAAGGCTGTTCTGTTAGTGCAAATTAGCCGATTTGAAGGTGTTATCTGAGAGGTTAGGGGTGCTGTTAAATCATTGGGCTATAGAGAGGCATTCACATTAGGGGCTATGTGTTTTCCCATTTCCCCCTTTCCATCTTGTGGTGCCCTCAATGAGGAGCAGCTGATTGCTCGTCGGTTTTGATCAAAGAAGGTTTTTTCCATCAAGGACAGATGGCAGCTTGAAGTTATGGACCAATTTACACCAGAGAAGAAGAACCAAAGGAGTGGATGGCCAATTTTGAGCTGTATATTCTATCTTTGCATATGCCAAATGAAGACAACAAGGTTCAAATGATTTTGCTCCTGATGCGTGGAAGAGCAAAGACATGGTTCTATGCCTTGGAAGGGGAACCAAGAATTATGTGGTCGGCTTTGCGGGCTTGTTTTTTGCATGATCTCAGTAAAGGGGTGTCCCCTGTCGATTTGGATACAAAACTGAAGAATTTGAAGCAAGATGTGAATGAGGAGTTTGATGTTTTCCTCATCCGCTTCGAGGAATGCTGGAGGGATTTTGCAGTCGCCGTGAAATTTGCTAATGGTGATGAGTACTTTAAATTGGAAAAATTTATGGCTTGTTGGTGGATTTTGAGAGCCCAGAGAATTACAACGGAGAGGTTTGTATTGCACGGGCAAAGAGATGAAAATTGAAAAGAAGATTGAGCAAGGTACGTTGGGATACGAAGCGATGATTTCAAATCCTACTCCAAGTCTGAGGGAAGAAGTTCAAGCGGAGAACTAGACAAATCAGGGGGTGGCAGCCATTCCTCAACAATGGGTACATACGCTTCAAGATTTATCTGATCAAATGCAAGAATTGAATACCCTTCACTGTGTCAAATGCTTCTTGAGATTCATCATCCCATTAAAATCCATGGGGCCTTAGGAGGAGCCAAACAACCCTTTATTTGTCATTTTTGGTAAAGGTAAGAGGTGGAAAAAATTGCACTTGCTCACATATCGGACGGTGACTTTTGCACGTTTTGTTGTTGGAAACCTATTTCCTATAGCCTAGAGACCCCTAATATCAAGTTTCATGTCATTTGAAGTTCATTTACACCTGTACGACCATTAGAGTGAAAGATAGATCCCACGAGACTTAGGCATTTTTACCTTTAGTTTCTTCTTGGCTTGAGAGTGACACCTTTCTCCTTAGTGCATTGTCATTGGGGTATTGCATTTCAAAGTGTCCATGCACTAAACGGGTCGGCTACATCCTCGGATTGACATAATTATGCTGGTTTGAGTTCTCACTAGGCTACTTCATTCGATCATAGTGATCTACCAACACATGAACATTGCAAACGCTTGAAACATTTGCAATGTTGATGGTTCCAAATACATACCATGTTACCCCGCATGATCACACATGGTTACCCACAAAGATGCACCACCATGGTTGCTTTATGTTGGGTTCACAAAAATTATAGGCCATGAAAGCACCAGGCCTCTTGCTGTGAGAATTTGTGAGGAAACTCCGACGACTATATGAAGGAGTTATGTCATAGATGCCATGAAGCCTAGAGCTTGGTAAGAAGTGTAGTCAAAGAAGCCCCACTCTTTCTTTCTTGGGCGTGCGCGCGCACACACACACACACACACACACACGGAAATAACAAAAAAGAGAAAATCAAAACAACACAAAGATAAAAATTTCAAGGCTTTGGCCGTATCTTAACATGGGTAGAAAGAAAGGGTTAATAGACGAGTTAATGGAATTCGATCTTTGCCAACTTGATAAGCTACAAATTGTTCTTTGGAGTTCTAATTTTGTGTTTACTATGTTTTGTCTAATTATTGGAGTTAATTGTGTGTACAAATCCTCTTGAAAATAGCTATACTTATATCAAAAGAAAACATATAGTCTAGAAGGGGTAGTATGATGGGATTCAAAAAATGAAGTATTTCATTAAGCCAATCTAGGCCAAAGAGAAACACTATACGTTGCTAGAAGTGGATCTTATGGCTAATCCATATGTTAATTGTAATAGATTTTCATTGAGTGGAAGAAAAATAAATTCACATCATGTGGATTATTTAGCTAAGATATTTCTAATATGTGAAAAATGTAGATGTGAGAGAAGTGGAAAGAAGAGAATTTTCCCTTCCAAGCTCTACTTTTGCACGTAGGCAATAAGGATACTATAGGGAGAGATGTACTTGTAGCGAGGAGAACCTAGAGTTTGTAGAGAGAATGAGCTTCTAAGAGTGAGATATTTGTGAAGATATCTCTACTCACCTTGTGCATTAGTATAGCTCACCAAGAAGGTTACTCATGGTGGTGTGTTGCAGCTTGAATTCTTTCAGTAAAAACAATTAGCACACAAGAGATATGGAGATAGGGATAGATATAGAAGTAGAAGTGGAGATACTAGAGATAGAGATATAGGTTGGGTTAGAGATGAAAAACAAAACAACAAGAAACCAACAAAATCATAAAGCAAAACCCACCTTATTTGACAAACCCTTTGGGAGTTATTTGCCAATTTAAGGAGATAAAAGGAGAGAAATGACTCCAAGCCTTGATTGATGCACCAAATCCAAGTCCTTCTTTGATTAGAGTCGATCTTACAAGGAATGCTTACAAGATTGGATAATCCTTCTCAAGGTCAAGTGTAGGGCTTAAGTTTATTTTTATCGATAAGTACAATTATCAATTAATCTTGTCATCATTTTTTGAATGGTTTTCAAGGAAGAAGAGGTCCCATTTTATAGGTGAAGGGAGTACCCAAGGGTTACACAAGAAAGAGAGAAGCTAGTGTGAATAGTAGCTGGCAAAGTTTGAAATGGTATGTTCTTGCATGAAGTTGGTAGCTTGGGGTCCACCATTTTGAGCTTATCTCCTCAATTGGCACTCCAAATAAAAAAGTATCTTTGAAACTTATGCAAGCTAGTAGGTTTTGATACCTTCCTAGTTGATATCAACAAGACATATGAGAAAAATATGAAAATACATAGAAAATATATTTTTTGACATCATACTAGCTATAGGATCTAGCTAGAGTGGGAGATGATAATGGGATAGTGGAAAGAAAGCATGAGTGCTTTTTCTCCCACGTAAAAGAGATGCAGCTATTGATGTTTTTTTTTCATAATACTTTCTAATAGTAAAGTAAGAATACGTTACCCTTGAGATAAATACTAGGATGATATAGGAAGCTTATCCTTATACTTAACATTCATTTGTACATTATGGAAATTATAGTTATGCATCTAAAACGTCACAAAATAAATCTCCTAGCATTCGTTCCCATTATGTACATGCCACAACATGACAACCTGCGACAAGATTTCATCAAAATCAACTCTCTTTTGTTGCTTGAATCCCTTAGCAATCAAGCTAGCATTGTACTTAGATTTGGGGATCATCAGATGTAAACTTCTTCTTGTAAACCCATTACAAAGGTAAGGCCTTCTTGACTTTTGGAAATTCAACCAAGTTCCATGTCTCATTGTTGACATTGATTTGTACTCAGATTGCTTGGCTTACTTCCAATTAACCTTGTGATCCATTTGCATTGTAAGTGTAAAGAATGAGGATGCAAGAGAGCTACACAAGACAAGCACAAAGCACACAGAGATGGAAAGCTTCTTCTTCTTCTTCACAGAAAAGAGAGTACAAAATGACTAAGTGCTAAAGCTGAAAAGTAGCACATATGTACATGCGGTCACTAAGTGTGAACTCGCTAGAAGCGTACTAGGCTGGCACTATAAGTGTAGTCCAGCTGTAGAATCACTGGCAGAGATCCTCCGTGTCGGTCACCTAACGCGCCAGTGAGTAAATGCCGTAAGCGGCCAAGACCCGTAGTGGATGCCAGCTCAAGGTGTAGAGCTCGACATCTCAACACTCCCCCTCGAGCTCTGCATGTCGCAGAGTCCAAGCATAGTCCGGAAACGTCGAAGCTTCTCAGCTCCGAGGGCCTTGGTAAAGATATCCGCTATCTGCTCCTCTGTGCTGACGTAGACCAAGTCGATGTCGCCCGCCAACACTCGCTGTCGAACGTAGTGGTAATGGACCTCTATGTGTTTGGTCCTGGCATGGAACACTGGGTTCCTAGCCAATTGCATGCTGCTGAGGTTGTCACAATGGATGAAAATCTACTGGTCCACCTGCACTCCCAAGTCCTCAAGTAATGTGCGTAGCCAAGCTACCTCGCACGCCGCAACTGCCACACCTCTGTACTCGGCCTCTGTGCTCGATAAAGCAATCGTAGGCCCTTTTTGCTGCTCCAAGTAACAGCAGCACTCCCAAAAGAGAACATGAAGCCACTCGTAGATCTCCTATCAACAATGCTACCTGTCCAATCTGCATCTGTATACCCATACAATGCTAATGGTGCATCTGCTGCATAGAACAATGCGTAGTCAAGAGTACCTTGCACATACCTAAGTGTGCGTCGTACTCCATCCAAATGTGGCTTCCTCGGAAGCTGCATGAACTGACTCTCCAAGCCTACTGTGTAGCTCAAGTCTGGCCTTGTGATAGTCAAGTAGATTAGACTACCCACAATCTTCCTGTACATGTTGACATCCTCAACAACATCACCCTTCTCTGCACTCAGCTTTGCATTCACATCCAAGGGAATAGAAATTGGCTTACAATCAGCCATACCATACTTTGACAACATGTCCAAAGCATACTGTCTCTGTGATAGCCATACACCCTCTGGAGTCCTGATCACCTCAATGCCAAGAAAGTAGCGCAACTCGCCTAAATCTTTCATTTCAAACTCCTGTTTGAGAAGACCCTTCACATGGTCAATCTCCATAGCATTGTCACCAACAATAATAAGGTCATCTACATATATGGTAATGACCACAATCCCCACATCACTCTCACGTACATAGAGTGAATGATCAGCATGAGCTCTCCTAAAACCAATACTGACAAGATACTTGGCAATCCTGTCATACCATGCTCTAGAGCCCTGCTTCAAACCATACAAAGCTTTGAGAAGTCTGCATACATAATCTGGGTAACCTGGATCGACATAACCAGGTGGCTGATCCATATACACTTCCTCTTGCAACTCACCATTCAAGAAGGCATTCTTTACATCCATTTGATGCATAATCCATCCTCTAGATGCAGCCACTGCTATGACAGCTCTCACAGTCGTCATCTTTGCCACTGGAGCAAAGGTCTCCTCATAGTCTATGCCATACGTCTGTGCATAACCCTTTGCGACCAGCCTTGCCTTGTGACGCTCAATGTTACCATCAGCCTTATGCTTGGTTTTATACACCCATTTATAGCCAATAGCTTTCTTGCCACTTGGCAATGGCACCAACTCCCATGTGTCATTTGCTTCCAATGCAGCCATCTCTTCATCCATTGCATCATCCCAATGCACATTTCCAACTGCATCCTCAAAACATGTGGGCTCCACATCCTGTATCACCTTAGCCATGTAGGCTTGGTGATGCGCTAGATACCCATCATAAGTCAATTTCAGAACTGGATTTCTGACTCTATTAGATCTGCGCGGTCCTGGGTCACTCCTTTGCCCTCTAGCATCTTCTTGTACTTTCCTTACACCAGGTGTCCTGATAGCCGGAATTCCAAATTCCTCATCAAGACTTTGTTCAGAACCATCTGAATCCATGTCTACATGTGAAAAACCTGATGATGCATCAGCCATAAAGGGAGGTTCATCAACCTTTTCCTTTCCTTTTCGTGATACATTCCCTGTACCTGTTGGTGGAGTAACCTGCGTACATAGTCTACCATTCCATGGTTTCTCAACAGAGCCACGAGAAGAGGACTCTTGTGGTCCACTCAAAACCTGTGACTGTGGCCTCACATTTTGTACAACCACATCATCTTTTACATCAGCCCCAATAGTGCCATGTGCATTACTGTACCAGCTGCTCATCTCATCAAAGACTACATCTCTGCTCACTCGTAATTCTCGTGTAGTAGGATTGTAGCACCTGTACCCCTTTTGTTCAAGGGAATATCCCACAAGAATACATTTCTTAGCTTTAGGATCCAATTTCCTACGCAACTCATCTGGTACATGCACGTAAGCTATGCAGCCAAACACTTTCAAGTGTGCCAAATCAGGCTTTGTACCTGTAAACTTTTCCTTAGGTGTTACATCATGCACCGCAGCTGTAGGTGTCCTGTTCATAATGTACACAACTGTATTTACAGCTTCAGCCCAGAAATGATGAGGCATGTTCTTCTCATTCATCAATGCACGTGCAACCTCTGCAATGTGCCTGTTTTTCCTTTCTGCGACCCCATTCTGCTGTGGAGTATATCTGCATGTAAACTGCCTGTGTATACCATGCATTCGCAGAAAATCTGAAAAATCATTGGAGAAGTACTCTCCCCCTCCATCTGACCTCAATGTCTTGATTTGCATATCTGTCTCCTTCTCAATCATGACTTTGAAGTCTTGAAAGTGACCAAACACTTCACTTTTGTTACGCATAAAGTAGACCCATACTTTCCTTGTATGGTCATCAATGAAAGAGACATAATACCTGCAACCATGCATACTTGCAGTATCGGTTGGACCCCAAACATCTATGTGCACCACCTCAAGTGGCTTTTTACATACATTGCGCTCATGTGGAAATGAGCCCTTTGACTGTTTTCCAAGCTGGCATGCTGCACACACTTTATGCATACCATCCACCTTGAATTTGGGCAAACCTTTTACAATCTGTTTTGATTGCATGCTGCGCAATCTCTGCTCATTGACATGGCCAATGCGTTTGTGCCAAATGTCAACATCAGCCACAACACCTATGCCCTGTGCAAATAATGCAGCTTTTACCTCAGGCATGTCTACATTCAGCGTAAACATTCTGCCCACACATTTGTCCTCTGTGATCAGCTTACAGCCATTCTGGAAATCTTCTACATAACAGCCATTTGGATTGAAGCGAACCTGCAAACCCTGCTCAACCATTTGTCCAACAGAAACAAGATTCTTTGTAATGTTTGGGACATGAAGTACATCTGCTAAGTACTTTGATTTCCCACTCTTCGTATTTAGAGGTATGTCCCCTACATGAGCAATGGGGTGAGCTGTGTCATCTCCTGTCTGCACATAGCCTGACACATCTGGTTTGCGCATATCTCTAAACCACTCTCCACGAGACGTCATGTGATTAGAGGCACCTGAATCCACATACCAAACATCATCTTGGGTGGAATTCTCTGCAGTCATTGTATTCATTACATGCTGCATAACAAACATGCGCTCGTTTTTGCTGTCATCTGCATCTCTTCTAGTAGATGCATAGTTGCCCTGTTCTCTCTTTCTACTTGCTTTTCCCTTTGGACAGTCACGTGACATGTGACCTCTTTCACCACAAGTCCAACATTCTCTACTATCTGGAGTATGTTGCTGCCTGCTTGATCCTGCACCACGACCTCTTTGACTCCCCCTGCCTTGAGACTGGTTTCCCCTGCCACCTGTATTGTTTTGATTTGATTGACCTTCCACAAATTGGCCCCTGCAACCCCTTGGGCCTCGGCCACGACCTCTACCTCTACCTCTGTTGGAGTTAGAATAGAAGGCCTGTTCAGAATTATTTCTGCCATGAGAAGAAGATGTGTCAAGGTTCTTCTCCTCAAGAATAAGCATAGAATTCAAATCTTGGAACACGGGGATGTCGTCTCTTGTATTCATGGAAGACCTAAAATGTACATACTCATCTCCTAGACCATCCAAGCATGCACGGACAATGTCATCGTCTTCCACTGAGACTTTAATAGATCCAAGAGCCTCAATGATACTCTTGATCTTCAAAGCATAATCATTGATGGAGAGGTTGTTCCTCTTAACCTGATTTAGCTCCGACTTTAGTTGAAGCTTCCTGGCCTTGGTGTTCACCTCGAACACTCTGCCTAAGTTTTTCCATGCAATGGCGGGGGTTTCAGCATCCTGTAGATAGCCCATTATGCCATCTGTGATGCTCATAGAAAGCCAATACATCACTTTGCTCTGGCCTTGTTGCCAGTCCCTCAAAGCTTTCCTTTGTTCTGCTGTAGCATTTGCCTCGGGAATCTCTGGTTCCTTTTCATTGTCTCCTTCTACATAGTCCCAATAACCTTTTCCTTTTAGGAAATTTTTTATTCTGAACTTCCATGCAGGGTAGTTATTTTTCTCAAGCTTCTCAGTAACAATCTGACTGAAACCGTCAGACATCTTGAAGCACCAAGACAAAATAGCTGCAATCTGCAAAAACCTGCAAATCTGCTGAACCTGCTATCGTGGTTCCTGTAACGCTTTCTACACTCAACGAGTGTCCAAAATCAAGCGTTTCACAACCACTGTACTTGTACAGTAAATCTCTGTATACTGCACTTTGGAGACCTGTTCAGAAACTTGTGCGAAAAACCCCTAAAATTTTTATCGCTGCGCGAGGCGCCTTCGGCATCTGGTCGTGGATTGCGAACGAAGGGATTGTGATGCTCTTGCTCTCTTAGCCTCTCTTGCCTGCACCAGGCTCTGATACCATGTAAAGAATGAGGATGCAAGAGAGCTACACAAGACAAGCACAAAGCACACAGAGATGGAAAGCTTCTTCTTCTTCTTCACAGAAAAGAGAGTACAAAATGACTAAGTGCTAAAGCTGAAAAGTAGCACATATGTACATGCGATCACTAAGTGTGAACTCGCTAGAAGCGTACTAGGCTGGCACTATAAGTGTAGTCCAACTGTAGAATCACTGGCAGAGATCCTCCGTGTCGGTCACCTAACGCGCCAGTGAGTAAATGCCGTAAGCGGCCAAGACCCGTAGTGGATGCCAGCTCAAGGTGTAGAGCTCGACATCTCAACAGTAAGAAGATGGCTCATTGTAGTCCTTCACCATGAAATAATCCAACCCTGGCTTAAGTAGTAGATTATTTCAAAGCCTAACCATTTTTTCAAGTGGAATGCTACTCTAAGTTTTCATAGATTCTAAGGCAATGTCCTTGCATGTGACTTTTCTATACTCAACCACTTTGATAGGTTTCTTGTGCATCTTAGATTTGTTGAATATAACATGTGAACTGTGAATTAATTTGCAAATTTTGAGTGCCAAAAATGATAATTCATCTCTCCATCTGTAATAACCAAGAATAATTCACTTGTGTGACTTTGGGTCTCGATTATTTTGAAGCTCTTTGGGCACATGTGAAAATGCCTTGCATCCAAAGGCATGCAAATTATCTTAATGTGGTTTATTTCTAGACCATATATCCTCTAGAATCAGATAATTCAATGTGTACTAGGTGACCGGTTGATGATATGTATTGTTGTCAATACCACCTCATTACCTATGCTACTCATAATTTTAGATCCAACTTTTGGTTGTGTGTGTGTATTTTTGTGTCTATGTGTGTGTGTGTGTGTGTGTGTGTGTACACAACCGTACATAACCTTTTATTCTTCTTTGCTTGCTATTCCCTCTACTTTGATTCTCAAGACTTGCATTACTCAATTCTTCTACTGGAGATCCAAAATATCCTAGGTCCAAGGGGAGTTGCACATGCGGGTTGGGAGGGGGAGATAGGTCAGAGATGCTCTGATAGCATCTGTGAAGGATGTAGGTTGTGCTTGTATATGCAGGAGAAAGGGAGAGCAAGAGAAGATAGGGAGAAACAACACACACTAGGAGCCAGAGTGTGTGTATCTTTTTATTACCTTTTTGTATATAATGCAAGAAGGGTTAGTAAGTGAGTTAGTGGGCTTAAGGAAAAATAGGTTGGGCAAACACGGGCCTTCACCCCAACACTTGGTAGTTCATATTCTTGCATAATAAAGGCATACATTAATACTAGAGAATCTAGCACTAGCTCAATATAATGCATGACTACATCATTCTTAAATAAAGTCATCTCCCTATGATACTAAGGTCCTATGGAATAGTCATTTGAGGTCTTGTTCTTGCTCCCTTACTATCAACCTACCTCTGCTACTTGATGCATTATTCTCTAGTAGAGCAGTTATTCTATGATCATGTATCTTCCTAGCAATTTGCAATTTTTGAAGTGTTGCCTTGATCTCATGTTTTATTTATTTCTTACACTTATAAGCACTTCAATTTCCTAGAAACAATTTAAATTGGATCCCTAGACTTTGTGTTTTTATTGTTAATTCAAGCCAACTAGTTTGACAGCCATCACACAGATCGTACTAACCTTATCTATATATAGAACAATAAGAAGATGTGATGAGTTAATCCTCATGCTCAGCTCCACCAACACTTTATGACTACTCTTCTTCTCCCTCATGATCGACATACACTGTGCACTGCACAAGTGGTATTAGAGCTATGGTGGTGTCTTCCTTCCTTGCATGTGCAAGCGGCTTCAAAACCAGCCAAGGCATATAGCCTTAGGTGAAGGAAGCAACAAATATTGTACACTATGTAAATCTTTTGTAGACTATGCAAAAGATTGAATAGAGGACTCGCTTCTTAGCTTGAATTGAGCACACATTAGTGAAGTGAAGATCTCAAAGCAGTAGGTGAGAGAGAGAGAGAGAGAGAGAGAGAGCTAAATTTTTTATCCACACACACGTACAATTTCAAGTTGGATTTTGATTTCACTTGCTGTTGCAGATTCTTCTTCATCTTGGGAGGATTTCCCATAGGTGTCATAAGATTTTACCACCTTACAAAGCCATTTATGCTCTTTTTTCAAAGTAATTTTTTTTGGAATTCCATATGCATTTGGCCATGATGTATGTTATTTGTTGTAATGCCTCTGCATAGCTATTGATGGCTTCTCAAAGATAGCTCTCAGATACATATTTACATTCACAAGTCATAGATTCTCTTGACATAGCATATCTACGAGCACTTTTGGTAGTGACAACCATTACAATTTGAGTGGCAGTTTAGTTGCATAAGGTTTATGTGTGGATAGCACTAGAGAGTGCTCTCTCAATAGAGCACAAGAACTTGAGAGTAATTTGCTCTATTGAGAGCATTTTACTCCCTACAAGGAGCAAGTTCTATGTTTTTTTCTTGCATACTTATTGGCGCTTGTTTATGCACATATCTTACAGTTCAATGATTTCATGACATATGTATGCTGTGTTGCGAATACTGCCATTGTACCTAAGGAGCCAATTTTGGCTTCTTTTGGAAACCTTGGCCATTTTTGAGATTGTGGCTAGTTGTGTCTACATAACCTTTTGTGAGTGTTGTTGCATTAGGGTTTTTGAAGCCAAGCATTGGGGGCCGGGTTACCCCGTGTGAGGTGGATTAGGTTTCTAGAGATCCTCATTCATGGCCTCTCCATAACACATGTATAGACATCATAGGTGCTTTGATGCCAAGTTGGTAGTCTTTTGTTGATAGTTCTTTTGAATAGTATAAGCCATCCCCGTCATCACTTTTTTTACAGTTTATGGATTGATTTGCTAAGTTTTACTTGAGACTTTGGTCCTTGTACAGAGAAGACTCTGTCAAAGTCTTCTTGCAAATCCTCTAGTTTGCTTACAACACTCTTTTGCATTGACATTGCAGTGATTTTGTTGAGCTTTACTTGAGATTTTGATATGTGTACAAAGGAGACCTGCAAAATTCTTCTTGCAAATCCTTTAATTTGCTTACAACACTTTCTTGCATTTACATTGTTGTGATGATGCTAAGTTTTACCTGAGATTTTGATCTTTGTATAGAGGAAAATTTGTAGGTGTTTTCCCACAAATCCTCTAGTTTCCTTGCAGCACTCTTTTTCAGTAACATTGCAGTGATTTTGTTGAGTTTCTAGTTGAGTTTTTTATCTCTCTATTGAGATACTATCAAATTTTTTTGCCAATTTTTTTTCATAAGTTTTTGGCATTGCTCTCTTTTGATTTGCTCTTATTATACGGTTTGATCTTCTAGGAAATAACATTTCTACATTATAATGTTTGATGGCATAAATTTCACTACATGGAAGCAAAGAATGCTTGATGTGCTAGTCAACAAAGGACATGTCGCACCATTTAAAGAACATAGAGAGGTACATAATGATCAATGGCAGGAGATTGATGCTCATGCCATGGAAACTATTAGGTTGCATCTTGGCGATTCTATATTCTTTATGATTATGGACAAGACCAATGCTAAAGAATCATAGGAGTCTTTATGCTTAGCACAACATGCTAAGAGGGCATCACAAAAGTATTTCTAATTAAGAGTCTTATGTGTCTTAACATGAAAGAAGGTAGCAATGCTAGTTCATAGTGTGTTTACTCAGTTCACATCAAAGGGGATATTTTTTAATGATGAAATGAAAGCCATTTTCTTGCTATGTTTTTTGCATACATCATGGGACACATTTAAGATTTCCACTAATAACTTCTTCCCTAAGGACAACATTTTTTACAAGGATGTTACTAGTGCTTTCCTTACAAAAGATATTCAAAATCAATCTCTTGACAGTAGTGGGCATGGTGATGCATAGATGACAAGTGGAAGAACCCAGAAAAACAATCAAAGGTAGAGAGATTGAATTCTAGTTAAGGTTGTTCTCAGGATCACAAGAATGTATGCAACAAAAGTTGTGGACGTGACACAAGGAACATTGAATGTTACCATTGTCACAAGAAACAACACATGAAAAATGAATATCGTTTGATGCAAAGAGAAAAGGGTATAACCATTATCGTAAGTTTTGCACCTCGTAAGAGCAGTGTGAAGATAGAGGTGCTAAATGACATTGATTCTCCACATGTTGATGTTATTCTTGACGTGTTGCATACATAAAATATACTAGTCTTCGCTTTCGATTTGAGTCCATAGGTGTTTTTAGCTCTTGAAAAATGATATGCATAGCATTGGATTCTTGACTCAGGTGTCAGATTTCATGCTACTCCTCACAAGGGGTGGCTTTCCAATTATTCTTCTAGACATGGTTCATTTAAGTTGGGTGATCCTTATCAGCTTGAGATATGTGGCATTGGAGATGTGAAGTTGCATGTGCACAATGGTACTGAGTTCATGCTGCAAGGTGTCAAAGCTAACTAAGAGATTGGTTTCATTAGGATAGCTTGTTGATCCTGGATACACACAATGTTTGGCAATGGTTTTGCGATTATCTAAAAAGGAAACTTTCTCATGCTCAAATGAAAAAAATCTAGCTCAGTGTATTCCTTGTATGTATCTTATGTGAAAGATAATTCTATCTATGTAGCCAAGATATTCTTTCTCCTGAGTTGTGGCATAGCCGACTTGGTCATATGAGTCAAATAGGAATGAAGTAATAATAACATTTTGTCTATATCCATGTGTTAGATTATTTTGATTTTAATGTGTGTGAGCATTGCATATATGAAAATAAGACTAGGCTTAACTCATTGCCATTAGATGAAAGCTAGAGAATCCTCTAGATTTGGTTCATCGTGATCTATGTGGACCTATGTCGCATAAGTCTCTAGGGGTGCCATTATATTTCTTGACTTCTATAGACAAATCTACTTACAAGGTGTGGGTATACCTCCTTAAGATGAAGTACAAAGTTGTTAGTGTCTTTTGAAATTTTGTACCTATGGTTAAGAACCATTCATGAAAAAAGTTGAAGGCTTTGCACACTCACAACAAGGGAGAGTACGTCTCCACTACATTTAAATACTTTTATAGTAAGCAAGACATTAGAAGGCAATTTAATACATCATACACAACTTTCCAAGCTGAATTTGTTGAGTGCATCAATAGGACTATTCAAAAGAGGGTCACTTCCATGCTATCTATGGCAAATTTACCTCAAGTTTTTTGGAGAGACTATTATGATAGTAGTGCACATTATCAACAGGTTGCCTACTACACCATTGAGCTACAAGATTCCACAAGAAATGTGGATAGGCAAGAAGCCTCATCATGATAGATTACGTGTGTTTGGGTGTGATTCATTCTCATATGTGCCTAAAGAGATTAAAAAGAAGTTTGACCCCAAGTCACACAAATGCATCTTCATTGGCTATGGTGTAGATGGAGATGGGTTATTGTCTTTGGCATTTGGAACCTTGGAAAGTTATTTGTAGCTCACAAGTGATATTTAATGAATCTTGGAGAGTTATTTGTAGCTCACAAGTGATATTTAATGAATCAAAGATTCACAAAAAGCTTGTGATCGCTTTCCAATTTTCTTGAGTCTCATCTATGAATCCTCTAAAATCGGTTGGACGGTGTTCATTATCCAAGAACACCGCATTTATCATTTTTGAGAGCATGATTTGTTATTATGTGTCTTCTTCTTTCATCTCACCAATTGAAATTGTTTGCATCTCTTGAAAATTACAAAGATAACAGATTAATCAATGCTACAAAGGAACAAAGAGGAGTATAAGATGCCTTCATAGGGAGTCCACATTCCCATCTTGTTGCATTTTATTGACCAGCTCAACACCAAATCCGGGTCCATTGATCTACATTTTGAATATGTGATATATTTTGCTTGGGTCTCTGGATTGTCATGGAAATAGCCTGCTGTGCAAAAACTTATACCCGCAATTTTTTGCTTGGGTCTCTGGATTGTCATGGAAATAGCATGCTGTGGAAAAACTTATACCCGCAATTTTTTTCAATCAATGAAATTAAGGCTGTGCCCCAAATCTAGTCCACGTAGTAGTTTCTTCTCACATCCTGTGTTTAAACATGAGATTAATAGCAGATAAAAGGATGTTAGCCAACAAAAGAATGCGTAACACATTCATAGTCAAGAAGCCAAAACGACATGGATGCATCTCCTCTAGTATAGAGAGAAGCTCATTTCTATTTTGTTTCTCCCCATTTTCTCAAGCCACCACTCCCATTACCATCTACTTTGAAAGATTTAATTGCAAATGCCTAGGTCTACATGTTGGAGATTCACACACCACATGAGACACAAGTTCTCTAGTCCTTGTATTGCTAATCGCAAAACTCCCTTTGCAACGAGGTGGTTATGGATTTTGATGTGGATGAATAACCGCGTCCAATTGTTCTTGACTAGCAAGTAATATACGATATAAGAATACTCCCAAAGCAGAACTAGACTTTGGACACAGTGAAAGCACCTTAGTTTCTATTTTTTGAGCTCAACATACAAACTGAAATAATTGATGTAAGCAGCTTCCCTATCTAAGAAGTCTCGTTTGGCCGTCCGGTTATTGCATTGATTGAACACGAACCATTCTTGGAGATAAGATGTCCACCACATTTACTTCTCTTAATTTATTCAAAATACCTCATTCTGGAATGAGCAGGCTTAACCCAACAATGCCCGTCATACTTTTGATCCATCCCTAACATTTTAAGAACACCATCTCGTACAGAATCCAGCTCATAAATTCAATCCCCATTGTACATCCGGGGAACTTCAACAACCTTATTCTTAACCAAACACCTAGAAATTATTCAGCTAAGCTTGGGTTACTTGTGGCTATATAGCACAATGTGTTCGAGTGTACTCTTTGTTTTCTCTACCTACCAAAGTTATGTTTTTTTCTTTCTTCTCTTCTTCTATCCAAACATCTTGCACTAATTCTTGGCACACAAAAAATGTACCTTGAAGTTTCTTGGTTGAGGTTCTAGTAACAAAACCTTCTTCTTCACCAAAGGAGTTGTCAAATAACTCCACCATTGCTACATTTGATCTTGAGGACAAATCCACACCCATGTTTGTGAACAATTTTTTTTTTGTAGTCAAGGTTGAATCCAATATAAATTGAAACCGATCACCTAATGTTACACCATCCTTCACCTGAGTTTGAATGTTGCCATTGGAAGTGGAAATGATAGCAAACATATCGATCTTACTGCTACCTCCATAATCTCTAGGATTGACCATGGAAAATCTTGTAGGGCAATCAAGCTACAAAGGTTCACCACAAATATTTTTCAAGAACAAACTCACTTTGCAAGATGAAGAGGAAGCCATCACTAGGAGAAACTTCTTAACCTTAGTGGTGGTTATATAGTGGAGTTTGATGAGGGGTACTTCCCTCTCAACGAGGAAAGGGCACACAATGATGTTGTAAAGGATAGGGAAGAAAGAGCCCGTGGAGGTACACAAATGTCCACAGTGGAAAATTCTAGTGTGCAAATGCCTCGTGGAGAGGGGCTTGCTACAACATCTTAGGTAGAAAAGTTGTTAGTTTTAGTGAGACATTTTTCCTGTACCTTCAAGTGAGTTATTTTTTTGTAACCATTTTGATATTTTTGTGCAGATGGAACATTATGGGGAAGCTTCAGGCTCGCAATCAAGGAGCGGCTTGTATCAAGAAAAAACGTGGTTTTTGTTTCCAAAAAGAATGATTTACTTATTTACTTCTACCTTTATGGTGTCTAGGAAAAAGAAGTGCAATGTTTGCTACAAAGGAAGTAAATGAATTTTCAATGAGTCTAGAAACAAAAATATTGCATGTCTTTAACCTGCCATTAGTTACATAAACGTCAATCGATAAGTGGCCTTCTTGAATGGAAGTTGTCGTGTGGATCTATTTCTCATCTATTTGAGGGTTTTTGTAGGTAGTGATGGCGACTGTATTGACATTGTGCAATCTAGCTCGGACAAGGCAAAGGATGACTTGAAGAATGCTTTGTTGATCACTGTGAAGCCACACATTGTGGAGAAATTCCTTCATTTTTTCCATGATGTGTCAGCCATTGTGATGTTGGAGCTATATATGGCTCACTCTACTCAACTTGGTCTCACCTATATATTTGTATCTTGTCCTCAATATGAATCAGTCTTTGGGAGCGTATATGGTATGTCTCTTGTCTTGTTTCTCTCTTTCTCTCTACATCTCAACATGGTATCAGAGTGGTAACGATCACGTGCCGATTCAATTCATGGTGACAAAATAGTATGTGTATGCGATTTGTACGTAAGATTCAAAATTGCTACAAATTTTATTTTTGAGCGTTGATTCTTGTTAACTGTGGTTGTTTTGTGTTAAGAAAAATATGATTAGTGTTTTGTGTGGTGTTTATTGCTAATCAATCTAATCGTTGATTACGTTTTCTTGTTGATGACACCCTAAACTTCATCTCAATTTTTGGGGGTCTTCTGCTCAAAATTTGGAGAAACGAGAAAAGCGCAATGACGTGTTTTACCCAAAACTTGTTCGTCTCCTCGAGCTCTTCAATTTGAGTTCTAGGTTTGCATCAATCGGAGTTCGCAACAGAAAGTTATGTTGTTTTTACTGCAATTGAGCTTGACGCAGCTTTCTTCGTCGTACTTCTTCGTGAAGCGTCCATGATCGTTTTTCTAATTCTGGCGTTAACTTTTTTGAGAAGATTTATCTTTTTTCTATTCGTATTGTGGCCGTCAATCTTGCGTCTCATGCCACTCTATTTTGAGGAATCTTTTATTATTAATGTCTCTTTTATCCTGCCTTTTTTGGGTGACGTATCTCACATCTTTGGACGTTCCTTGAGCATCCTTCTTGCGTTTATCGTTGACAGAACGCAGTCCTCATATTTCTCTCATTCTCAATTGCGGACTTCACCATATATGGTGTGCAGATTCTGTGATCTTGTCTTATACGTCTTCTCGCAACAAGATATGGCTATGACTATTCTCGTCAACGGCTTTCCTTCTGGCCAGCATTCTGTTCCTCCTTTCCAAGGCCAAGGATTTCTAGGCTGGAAAGCAAAGATGTTGTTAATTCTTGAAGGTGATGAACTCTCTGATGTTTTTCTTGGAAATTGTCTTTGTCCACCTCAACCTATTGATACGGATAATGATAACGTGCTTATCACTGAAGGACCTATATTTGAAGATTGGAATGTTGCCTATACGGATTGGAAACGACGTGATAAAGCAACTCGTCGGTATATTCTTTTTGCTCTTACTGATTTCCTTTTGTTTGATATGTATGAACTGCCTACTTCCCACGACGTATGGAAGTACCTTATTGCAAACTTTCAGAAGAAATCTGTTACAGAAATACTTTATTTGAGAGGGTTGCTTAACAAGTTACAATATGAAGTTGGTACTGCCATGACGGGAAATATTGAATCTTTCAAATCTA
Source organism: Adiantum capillus-veneris (assembly GCF_014529385.1). Lineage (NCBI taxonomy): Eukaryota > Viridiplantae > Streptophyta > Polypodiopsida > Polypodiales > Pteridaceae > Adiantum > Adiantum capillus-veneris. The sequence continues at coordinate 71,773,758 of NC_140954.1, forward strand.
TTATTAATCAACTTGCTACTGCTGCTGGTGATCCTGTTCCACAAAAGTAACTGATTACACTTCTCCTTGATACAGTGAAGGATTATTCTTATGATAACATTGTTACTATTCTCTCTAATAAAGATGGTCTTGATTTTGACCAAGCGTGCATGTCTTTAATTGAATACTCTCAACGTCAAGAACGTTGTAATGCTGGTCACGATACAACTATGATTTCACAAGAGGAGACTAAGTCACAACAGATGGAACGTTCTTTTTATACTCGAAGGCGTCCGTTTCAACGAGAAAACCACAGAGGTGGCTGTCGCGGTAATATTTTCTCTCGTCTCAAATTTCCTAATAAGCAATGTTCTTACTGCAACAGAAATGGCCATACTGAAGATGATTGTTGGGCACGTCAATATGATGAAGAACACAATATTACCACAAAACAACCACGTTTATCTAGAGACTCTTCTTCTTCTTCTTGTGAATATTGTGGACGATCTGATCATCCCACTCATATGTGCTATAAGCGTTGATTCGACATAGATCGTAATAGAGCATATGCTACTGAACATCGAAACAACATTGTACCAGAAATAAGCTGCGTCCTATGTTCAGTTGCTCCAGACAGAATACTTCATGTACGTGATGGATCACTTTTTATTGTCTATTATGGTGCTACAGAAAATATGACATATCAGTCTAAGTGGCTCCATAACTATCATCCACTACTAGTTCAACGTGTTGTTTATCTTGTTGATGATACTACTTGTCAAGTAAAGGGTATTGGAGAGTTATATCTTGGTACCTTATCTTCTTCCACTCGAATTTTGCGAGGAGTATTACATGTACCAAATCTTCAACGTAATCTTCTTTCTGTTGTTAGACTTGTTGATCTTGGTCTGTTTGTTGGATTTGATCATACCAAATGCTGAATTGAGAAAGATGGACAGACTATAGCCATTGCTCGTCAAAACGGTAATTTGTTTGAACTCTCTCTCAACGATGCTGTAGCAAATGTTGTCATTGCTCTAGGTGATCATGATTGCAAAGTATGGCATCATCGTTTTGTTCATGCTGATTTCTCAAAACTCCTTGATCTTCAACGTCGTGATCTTGTTCATGGCATGGATCTTAAAGCCCATCCCCATATGGGAATTTGTGAATTTTGTGCTCTTGGGAAACACAATCGTAAACCCTTTCCTCTTTCAAATACAACTCATTCTCATGACATATTGGATCTTGTTCATACTGATATATGTGGACCTCTACCTTCTTCGAGATCACAATATCGCTACTTCATTACTTTCATTGATGATTTCTCAAGGTATACGACTATATTTCTACTTAGACAAAAATCTGAAGCCTTATCTATTTTCAAATAACTCCACAAGGCTGCAGAACTTCAAACTGGTCGTCGCCTTAAGAAGCTTCGTAGTGACAATGGAGGCAAATATGTTTCTCGAGTGTTTGTGAGTTACTGTGCTGACAATGGAATTCATCATGAACACACTATTCCATATTTGCCTCAACAGAACGGCGTTGCTGAATGAAAGAATCGCACTATTCTCAATGCTGTAAGATATATGCTGATTCATTCTGTCTTATCTCGTGTTTTTTGGGCTGAAGCTACTTTGACAGCAGTATTTATTCAAAATCATCTTCCTACTACTGCGCCCTCTGGTAAGATACCCATCACAGCATGAACAGGTGACATTCCTTCTGTATCTCATTTTTAAACCTTTGGATGTATTGCTTATATTCATGTTCCCAAAGAAAAACGAACAAAGCTTGATGCTCCTATTTTTATTGGATATTCTGACACTTCCAAAGGCTACAAATTCTATGACCCTTCCTCCAAGAAAGTAATTGTAAATCGTGATGCTACTTTTAACAAACAGCTTATGGGAGGCTCATGGTCCATGGATGATTCTGATGATACTAAATCATTTCTTCAGGATTTTCCATTTCTTTTAGATGATGAAACTCTTCCTATAGAGCAACTTTCCTCTTCACAACCATCCATTCCGAATGTTGCCAATGATGATATTGATATTTTTGTTGATCTGCCTATTGATTTTGAACATGGCTCATGTCATGTTTATGATGAGGATATTGCTGATAATGCTTTTTCTACTTCTGAAGATCCAGTCACTTATGATGAAGCTATCTCTTCACCACAAAAGGATCAATGGCAAGATGCTATGGAAGCAGAGTACGATTCTCTTATCTCTAAAGGTACATGGATACTAACTGAATTACCTCTTGGTCGTACAACTATTAAATGTAAGTGGGTGTATAAGACAAAAGTAAAAGTAGATGGATCTTTTGACAAATTCAAGGCGCGTTTAGTTGCAAAAGGTTACTCCCAAGTAGCCGGTGTTGATTATCAAGAGACTTTTTCACTAGTTGTTCGCATTACAAGTGTTCGAGTTTTATTGGCATTTGCTGTTCAATTTGATTTAGAAGCTCATCAAATGGATGTGCGAACTGCTTTTCTTAATGGTGACTTGGAAGAGGAAATTTATATGGGACAACCAGAAGGGTTTTTTATTCCAGGTAAAGAAGACCTTGTTGCTCAACTCCATAAGGCACTATATGGTCTCAAACAAGCTTCGCGAGCCTGGTATACAAAATTTGATCTTTTCCTCACCTCTAAAGGATTCATCTCTTGCTCTTCAGACGCAATGATACCAGGATTCATCTCACCTCTTGCTTTTCTCACCTCTACCAGGATTCATCTCTTGCTCTTCAGACCAAACTCACATCGGATTCTATGCAATATCTTTCTCTTTTGGGCTACATAGATGCAGACTGGGCAAGCTCGCATTTATCTATGCGATCTACTAGTGTAAATTTCTTATTTATAAATGGTTGTCTTGTTTCTTGGACCAGCAAGAAACAATGTTATGTTGCAGTTTCTACGACTGAGTCATAATATGTTACGGGATCACTTGCAGCTCGTGAGTTGATTTGGCTTTGAAAAATGCTGGTTGATATTGGTCACTCTCCTCTTTCTGGCACACCCTTGCGGTGTGACAACCAAAGTGCTACTAGTCTATGTTCAACATAATAAGTCAAAGCACATTGTTGTCCATTATCATTATGTCAGGTATGAAGTACGCAATGGAACCAGTATGGTTGAACACTATCCAAGTGACCAGATGATTGCAGATATTTTGACCAAAGGCCTCAACGAGTCACGTTTCATCCTCTTGCACTCGGAGCTTGGAGTTGCTTCTGCCTCACTCTTTCTAGATTAGCTTCTTTGCTATTGTAATAGCTTTGTACATATGACATTGTAATTTTTTAGGTACCATGCACTATGCACACTCCACATTTGCACGTTGTGATCTCTCAGTCACTTGAATATTTGTACATAGATGCACAATTTACTTTCACATCATCATTGCTGGTTCATATTTTCACATTGTATAGGGGCTTGGGTTTTTCCCTTGAACTCCCCAAGGGTTTTTTCATCCAAAGCTAGAGACATTTGTTTGAGTGGGGGTGTTGGAGCTATATATGGCTCACTCTACTCAACTTGATCTCACCTATATATTTGTATCTTGTCCTCAATATGAATCAGTCTTTGGGAGCGTATATGGTGTGTCTCTTGTCTCGTCTCTGTCTCTTTCTCTCTACATCTCAACATGTGAGTCTGCAGTGAGCGTCTCTATTCTATTTTTACCATCCAATACTACTCGTATTGGCTATTTGATTCGCCAGATTGGAAAAAAATGAATGTATGCCAGTTTGGACAACTCGCTCGACTTGCGCTTGCAACAGCCGATGACAAAGGCATGTTTGTAGTTGTCTATCAGTTAGATAATTATGGCACGGTTTATGATATTGTTGTTGTTATTGAATGGCATGAAGACCACCTAAACGTAGTTGTCTGTAAGACACCAGCCTACAGGAAAGGAAGTAGAACTGTGTGAAAATTGGTAGTGTCCACAATGAGGAAAGAGCACACTTGAACATCAGAGGCCATTTCCATACCGTCGAACGACGCCTGGTTCAATTCGTTAGAGGAGGATGATTGGACAAAAGAGGAGGATAAGACACCTATGCAAGGTACACTTTGGCACCTTCTATCTAAAAATAATGCTGTTTTTCTTACTTTGACTTTTGTTTCTTGTGTAGGAGGTATGGAATTTTTGCCTAAATGATTTTATCATTTATGCCATAGGTGATGCCTATGCAATATAGGAATTTTTTAAGCCAAATGCATAATGAGGGGGTGATAATTCATCCTCATGTGCAATCACTTTTTCTAGCATGTTCAATGCATGTATTCACCCTAATCTATCGGATCTGATTTGATAGCATGATGGAAGATATGTGTCACATCAGATCTCCTTTTTTCTAGAGGAGGATGATTGGACAAAAGAGGAGGATGGGACACCTATGTGAGGTACACTTTGGCACCTTCTATCTATAAATATTTTTTTTCTTTCTTTGACTTTTGTTTCTTTTGCACGAGGTATGGATTTTTTTCTTAAATGATTTTATCATTTATGCCATAGGTGATGCCTATGCAATAGAGCAATCTGTTTAGCCAAATGCATAACGAGGGGGTGATAATTCATCCTCATGTGCAAATCACTTTTGCTAGCATGTTCAATGCATGTATTCACCCAAATCTATTGGATCTGATTTGATAGCATGATGGAAGATATGTGTCACATCAGATCTCCTTTTCCATGGTTGATCTTTTGGGCGTGCAAAGTATTTTTTCAAACATGGTTATATCAAGAAAGTTAATGAAAGGCCTTACTCGAAATGAAACCATGTATGCATGCACATTCAAGTCATGTGGTGTTGCACAAGACATTGGCATTAGTGAGAAAATTCATGATGAGATTATTAGTGAGAAGCTTTTGTAGAACTACGTCTAACTTTTGGCAATGCTTTGGTGGAGTGTATGCCAAATGTGACATCTTCACAAAGGCACAAAACAATCTTGATGATCTTCCTAGCCAAGATATCATCACTTGAAGCTATTGATTACAATATATGCCCACCTAGTTATGGCAAGGAAGGTGCGGGGTTGGATGAGAAGTGATGTTCCTCTCTAGACAAAGCCTCTCAAAATGCACTTATATGAGGATGTGTCTAGCAAGGACTGGTCTAGATTGTTTTTTCCACATGAATCAAGAGGACAACTCCCATATTGAAATCTCTTTTGGTATGCCAAACATGATTGTGGTAAGGGCTTTACATGATGGTGGTAAGGAAGCTAAAAAGGATAGGGGATTGAGCATCACTTTCTCAACACAACCATATCCATTTCATAGGCATACTAGCTTATCTCTAGGGGACCCCTAGACTATTCATTCTAAGGTCGTGCCCCCTAGTCCTACCCTTGTCTTGAAACTAGTCCCCCCTTCAAGGACTGTTTTCATCCTGAGAAAAACCAATGCAACATCTCTTCTTTAGAACATAAATGTTTTCCTAGTTAATTATATAAAACTAGTATTAGGTCAACTGATCCATGAGATAATTACTTATTGATCCAACATCAGGTCCTAATTATATAATCAAGTCAACTAATCCATCAAATAATTACCAATCTAGTACTCATATGTGGAACTATCTACTCATAGAAAAAACTAAACTGAATGAGTTGCATCTATATCTTCATAATAGACTATACCTTTGGCCAAAAGGAACCTTTACTTGGAGCTCAAGCTAATATAGCTTTCTTCATGCAACATGCTCGAATTGAAAAAACATATTGCTCTCTCTTCTCTAGTGATTCCTTCTAAAAAGTAGAATGCTTACTTATTAATGCAGATCAGACTATAGCATTTTGAGTTGCTTGTGAGACATAACAAAAGGTTGTTGCCCAATGTCTAAGTCAATGGGTACATTTACTCTCCACATGTGAAGTAAATCCTAAAATTGGCACTCTTCTTTAGACAAGAAGAATAGCCTTCGGTGGAGTATCTCTTCTTAACTTAGCTAGATCTCTCAACTTCTTAGCTCCACAATCTTAGGAATAGCATAGTGTAATGGAAATGGCCTATGAGCTTTGAGAATAGCAAAATTAAGAGAATTAGAGTGAGCATTTGCATGAGACTAATTGAGAACATAAAGGATGAAATTAATTAGTGGTAGCAACATAACTATATATTTAAATAACTTGGCATGAACAATACTTTTGCAAGAGAGAGAGTTAGAGAACTCGATAACAATTGAGGACTGGATTTATGTGGAGTCAGTCCCACTCTAATAGGATTTTTTATTATAGATTCTCCCATCAAGAAAGACTTGTTACATTACAATCTTTGTGTTCCTTGTGACCTAGGTGATGCAATGAATATGGAAAGCTTCATGCATCACAAACATAACATAAACTTTGTAAAAGCATTAACCATCCCCGGCCTTTGTCCCAAGGCCTCAAACACCTTCAAAGGTGGAGAGAGCTAGTGGGAAATGAGGGTAGGGAGAAATAAGAATAAGCATTCATAGGAGAAATAAATAGTTCCTCACTTATCATCACTCTTCTTTCTTAGCATAGAATAATAGCATAGTAATGAAGATGAAGAAAATGGCAAGCTTGGGCATTGAATCATGGCTCTTGGTTGGATTTGCATTCCATAGCCAAGAATGTTGGTGTAGGCTTTCAACAAGCTTGGAGAAGGAGATGGAGAACTTGCACTTTGCACTTCACACAATGAGAGAGAGAGAGAGTGTGTGTGTGCGTGGGAGAGTATACCCCCCAAGCTAGCCCCCTACTTGCTTTGGTTGACTCCCCCTTCTAGCTTATTGGACCCCTTCAAGCCTAGCCAATCACATGCAGAGTGCATATCAAGCAAGCATGCTAGCCTTGGGACAAGTGTCCCCCTTTCCCCTTTGAGAGATAGGACTTGATAAATGCATAAACAATCAATTAAATTAGCTAAATTATCATGGGACTCCTTGAGAGGCCAACCAATAGTCTTTAGGCACCTTATGAGGGAAACATAGAGAGGAACTTGACAAGTGTCCCTGTTGCTTCATTAGGCAAGGCTTGACTTGTGTAAGGGGGTGTGTGTTCTCTCTCTAGATCCTACGATGAGGGCTTGTCTCCCCCTTGAGTAGGGATCTTGTTGACTTTTGGGAACACCTTGAACCCCTTAAGAACCTTAGTCGTGGAGCACTTTGGAACCTTAGTCATTAAGAACCTCAAGCACCTCGAGCAACTCAAGCACCTTAGTCAGCAAGCACGACAAGTACCTCAAGCACCTTAGTCAGCAAGAAAGACACGCACCTCAAGCACCCTAGTCAGCAAGCACGACCCATACATTTTTCGGGAGCTTCACTCTATAAAAACACTTATTCTTTTGATAAATTGAGAATATTCCTTATTTACCCCTTGTAATTTTTTGTATTAAAAATGCACATTTGTAAGGTCCCTATTATGAGAAGAAGCCATCATGCGTGAAGAAAAATCACTCGCTGGAAACCAAAATTTACACCGGCAGAATATTCCTTTTCGCCAAAATATTATGGCCGGATGGCGGCCAGAAAGTGATAAAAAAATGGTCTGTTGGCCGCCGGTGGTCGGAAGTCAATGGCCAATGGCCAAATTCAATGGCCGGTGGTCGATTTCAAAGGCAGACTTGTCTTCTCAAGGACACGCACACATGGGCAGATTGGAGGGTCCATTTGGACTTGTCTACACAAGGGCGGCTACACACGGTTGACTCTCATGAGAGAGGGCAACCCTTTTGGCCTATAAAAGGAGGCCATTTCTACACACAAAAATGGATTGTGAAGCATTGTGGTGCATTGTGAAATTGATGTGAGGTGGTGAGAGTGAAGCAAGGCAGGCGATCAAAAAGGGTTTAATCCCCTTGTAATTTACTTCTTGTTTTGAAGTACTAAAGCCATTAAGTGGTTGCTTTCCCCACATTAAGTGAACCATGTATATCGTGTGCTCTCTCTCTCTCTCTCTCTTTGTCTCTCTCTCTCTACTTTAAAATCTCTCACGTGTGAAAATTATCTCTCTCCATTAAGTAAACTACTCATTCATCTACTTAGCTATGTCCTCTTTCCTAACAATCAAGAAGAAAAATTTGTTAAACTGAACAATGATTTACTCATTGCTAACATACCTATTGAGTTTTATAGGTCTCAATTGCACAGGAGGGAAAGAACATCATAAACCATTCAGTCATGGAAGGAACAGTGGGTGTCAACTTTAGATACCCAATTGGAAGTATAAAAAAATGATCATTCTAAGTTACAATCTGAGAATAGTGCGCTTTTGAGCAGGGTATAGGCTTGCAAGGAACTAGAAGTAAAAGTGAGGGAAATGTCTGATGAAGATTTAGATTTGGATGGGTGGTATTTAGTGCCACATGATGTTGAAGTACTGAAGACTGAGGTCAAAAAATAGGGAGAGCAGGTGTGGTGGTAATTAAAGAGGAGAATGGTTTCTCTAGTTACTATTCCATACCAAAGTTTTGCTAAGGAGGAGAAAACTGATGAATACATGTTTCTTTAAAAGCAATATGAGGACCTTAAAAAGAAGTTTGATGATTTCAAAGTGTAGAAGCCTTTAGATTTTTTCAGGAACAAAAAACTGAACAAGAAAAACTCAATTAGATAACTATGGAACCCTGCACATGGCCCTGAGGGAACAATGAATTTCCATACTCTTATAAATGCAGTAGAGAAATATGAGGCTATAAATCTAGATGTACCAACACCTATTACTAAGCAGGTTATTGATCAAAACTTAAGGCAATTTAAGGGAAGCACACGTGCTATAGCAGAGGTTGTTCAAGAGATTTTGAGCCAGGAAGAGTTAAAGGGGTAGTTTCCAAGATTTCATCAAGAAGAATCCTTGAGAGGCACTAAGGAGGTGCTTGCAATACCAAAGATAAAACAATATCTACAGCATTAGCACAATCATTAGTTTCCTTGGGGGAGACTGTAAAGGAATTAACAAGGAATTCTGATTTCAATCATTAAAATAGTGTTTTCTTAACACTAATGGGATGGGTGTGTCTTATTGGTATAATATTATGTATTTGTACAACTTGGATTTAGTTCCAGGCACTGTAATTTGCATGGTATTATCTAGTAAGCACTCAATTTTTTTTTGGAACAAGGGATTAATGGGTGTCAAGTCAAATGTTTATTTGGTCTAAAAAACTTTTTGCCACCGGGCTGTGCCAAGTGTTAACCTTACATATATTTTTAGTTAAGTGTTGGTAGAACCTTAGACTTTAGTTTTCAGTCTTTTGTAAGTTAAATGGCTTATACCTCTTCAATTTTGAATTAAAGTTATCTCGTGCCCCTTGTAACGGGATGAAAAAAAAGGAATGAGAAGGATGAAGAGCTTTGGCTATGGAGAATTCTGTTTTTGTCTCTTTTTTGTATTCAGTTCCTGTTTTGTTCCCTGATTCCTCATTGCATACTAAAAAGGTATTGAATCATGTGTTAATTTAGTGCAATTCCCCAACCCCTAATGCCTCAATAACAAAGAGTATTGAGTGTGCAAGTGTAGGCATACTCTTCACTACATACACTCCATAGTTATCAGATCCCTTACTAATTACAACTTTTGGCTTATATACCCAAGTTAAAAATTGGGTATTTGGCTAGAGAGAAATAATTATGTCAAAATGTGGTGGACTAGGGTATGCAGGCTCTCATTAAGTACAAAATTGTTTGGAGACTATTGGATTCTTCCGAGTTCAAGAATTACAATGCTGGATTTGGCAAGAAATAAATGATTAAATGGATGAATTAAACACAACCACAATTACCATAAATGAAGAACAGATTCTATTCATTTATGTGCTGATTGTATGTGTGTTCATAATGCCCTATCATCAAAATCCCAAGGTGTACACAAATTAAAAAAATCAATTCTTGTTTGAAGGAAACACCTAAATTGAAGGAAAAGAGGAAGTCTGATAGTGGGGCATTCTAGTGCTAACCCTAGAACACAATACAACCTACAAGTTTGGAACATAAGTCTTAAATTTGATGAATAATCTATCATATGTATCTAAAAACTTATTCAATGTCCTACTATCCATAGCTCTAAACAAGATTCACCCAAAAATCCTAGCACTATTTTGAACAAAAATTTGGTGGCACTCCCTGGTGGTAAGGTTAAAATCTATCACTTGTTTAAATCTTGGTATGCTTGGAAATTTTCCTACTAAACCACATGTGTCCCTACTCAACTTAGAGTCATATCATTGGCACATAAGCTAAAAAAACAAGAAGGCCAATTTGAGGAGACACTGAAGACAATAAGGCCTTTGATCATGAGTTGAGTCTCACCTAAAATAGGACAACATTGACAACCGATGCTATTATGAAACAAGAAATGCCAAACAAGTATATATACCAATATTTGGTAGTCATTACTAAATTTTAAGGAAAAATAACTCTAAATTGGAATGAGTTGAAAAGCTTGGTGGAGAATATGAAGAAAGACATAGAGGACTTTGCTTTCAGATAATCAATGCCCTTGCTAATTAGGCATTGATTGAACACTCCAAGCAAGCCACGACACTAACAAAGGATTGGAAGGTAAAGAGAACAAAGATGACACCATTGAGCATGAGCCAATTCTTTTTCAAAGTTAAATGATGATGATACAAATGCGCCCAAAAAATATGAGCCATTGGCTAGGCTAAGAAAACACCAGATCAATCCAAGAAGCAACATAAACACACTTGAGATAATAAACTAGATAAGATTCATGATCAAACACCGAATTAGAGGGACACAAAACTAGATGGTTCTAGTAAAAAGGGATAAAGGGAAAGCTGTTAACACAAAGAGATATTCATACACTAAGTTTGCATTCTCAAATCAGTCTCTAAGCTTGAACAAGAAGCTAAGGCAATAAAAGAAGGTCCAAATTTAGACTTATTTGAATGATGTTGATGCTTACTTGAATTTGGAGAGATTTCAAATCCTACATGTCAAGGCTAGGAGAATGGCAGTTGAGTCAAAAGCATAAAAGTACCATGAGCAAGAAGAATGTCAATTTCCTTCTCACCCCTACATCATCCAAGTTCTAGATAGAATTTCGAAGTACATGATTCCAAAGGGAGACATAAATGGATATGAAAGATGGCCATGATAAGTGTGAAGTGCATGGTGTGTGTATAGTGCAAGGGATAACAAGAGCAAAAAAATAGAGTGTTGGTAGAGCTTAGCATGAGGATTAACCCCTCGCCTCTCCTTATTATTCTATATGATCAAAAGAACAGGTAAGGCTAGTAATGATCAGGGTGATGGGTGTCCGACCAGTTGGCGTGAACCCTACCCATCTCTAACTTGAATTCTAATTGGTCCAAGTGGCATGTATATATGTATAACCTATACATATATATATCTATAACCTATAACCTCTACAGTTTCAAATCATCCAAGTGGCTTCACGCTACACCCATCATCTCCATATAGGGTTGACTCTTTGTGAGAGAATCTACAAGATTGTCACCGTATAAAATTGACTACCTCAATGTGATTGCTAGCCAATATGTTTCCAATCAATGTGTTTCGACTTGAACTGAAACATATGGCTCTTCACTAATGCAATTGCACTTGGACTATTATGATGTTGCATTGGAGTTGAATAATGTCCTTAAGGGGTTCACTACAATAAAAAAAATTGCTATGATGTGGGTTCAATAGAAGGGATTATTTTTTTATATATTTTCTCACATTTTCACATACAGAAGGATGTCAAAAAAATGATCTAGGAAAAAAACAATTATAGATTGAATAAGAAAAGGGTCCCTTTTACTTGTGAAAAATATATAGCTAAGGGGTTTTATAAATAGTCCTTGAAAACACATGATAAATAGACTTTACATATAGTGACCCCTTCAAGGTAATGCCAAGATCTCCCACTAGGAAAGCTAACCACACAGCCTTCTTGCTAGCATCAGAAAACTTCCACATACTGTGACTCTCTGGTGGAAGAGACCATATTATTTTAGATACATGATCTCCATGACACGGCCGCTCTAGCAAATAGGAAAAATTAGCCAAACATGGATCTTTGACTATCCACACAACCTGCATAATCCACATCCTTGTAACCCACAATGGATGCATTACTATTCCCAAAGCATAAGCACTTGTTTTCCATACATTTTACATATCTCAAGATGTGTTTCACTATTTCCCAGTGCTTTCTACTAGGACTTTCCATAAATCTACTAACCACTCCCACTATTGCAAAAGCGATAAGTTTGGTCTTGTGACTACCATGGTGTACATAAGATTGCCAATTGTTGAAGAATATGGCACCTTGGTCATTTATGCTTTCTCAACGTCAAGCTTGGGAGCATCATTCTTGCTAAGTTTACATATGCCTGCATTGGGGTACTCAATGTGGCTTTCCCCCTGCGTATTAAAACATTGCAAGACCTTGTGGATGTACTTTTCCTATGACAACACAAGTATTCCACGCTTCCAACCTCGCTTGATTTTCATACCAAGAAAATGACTTTCATCTCCCAAATTTATCATAGAAATATGTGTGCTAAGTGACAATTTCAAAATGGCAAGCAATGATCTCCTTGGTTCCTTTCATACTCTTGGGGATGCATGTACTTGTCAAACTTCATATACATCAGGCCTTCAGGCCATACAATGCCTTACACAATCTACACACCAATTCTGACCTCATAGGCTTCTGAGTTTGACTTCAAAACCCTCAAGACTTTTTGTGTGAACATCCAAATCAAGATCCCCATGAAGAAATGATGTCTTCACTTCAATCTTGACCAATTTCATGTCCTTAGTGGCAACTAGTCTAGGTACAAGATGCAACGTAGTCATCTTGACCACTCTGGAAAAGATCTCATCAAAGTCCATGCCTTTCATTTTCTTGAAATACTTAGCACCCAATCTTGCATTTTACTTAGGTTCAATATTCTCTATAGTGTATGTCTTCTTGTATACCCATTTAGATTGCATTGCCTATTCCCACTTAACGCTATCTCCATCTCAATAGCCTCTTGGTAGCAGGTAGGCCCTTCATACTCAATGACCAATATATATTCTAAATGTAGCTAAAACCACTCAGGGGAACAAGATATATGTTTAGATCTCATCATTTCATGAGTGCTAGACTTTGCTCTCTTAGGAGCATCACTAGATCTCTCTACTAGTAGTGGGTACATTTCTAGTAGACTGCGTTGTCTGTGTAGCTCAACTTAAGGCTACATCATTGTAACTTACTTTGTGATACTCAACCTCTTTCTTTGATTCATTAATTATATATCACTTGTGAGCTACAAATAACTCACTAGGATCCCAGGTGCCAAAGACAATAACCCATCTCTCCATCTACACCATAGCCAATGAAGATGCATTTGTGCGACTTGGGGTCCAACTTCTTTCTAGGATCTTTAGGCACATGTAAGAATGTCTCACACCCAGCACACATAATCTATCATAATGAGGATTCTTGATTTTCCACATTTACTATAGTTCAATGGTGTAGAAGACAACCTATTGATAATATGCATTCCTATCATAACAGTCTCTCCCCAGAAATCTTGAGGTAAACTTTCCATAGATATCATGGACGTGACGCTCTTCTGAACAATTCTATTCATTCACTCATCACCTTCAACTTGAGCAGGTGTGTATGATGTATCAAACTACCTTCTAATGTCTTGATTGCCATAATGTTATTTAAATGTAGTGGAGACATACTCTCCCTTGTTGTTAGTGTGCAAAGCCTTCAACTTCTTTCCTGAATGGTTCTTGGCCATAGCTAGGAATTTTTAAAGACACTAAAGACTTTGTCTTTCCTCTTCAAGAGGTAGACCCACACCTTGTAAGTAGAGTCATCTATGAAAGTCAAGAAATATAATGCCACCCCTAGAGACTGAGTGTATTTTATTTGCGAGCTTTCAATTTTGAGCTTTTGGAATCAAAACCAGTTTTGTGAGCTATTTGATTTTAGATTCACAGCCTTTTCTAATGACACCAAAAAATAAATCCAAAACAAAGACATAAGTATATGATACACACCATAAAACATATAGTACCTTGCAACAACTTGGCTTAAGATTTAGAGTCTCTTTTAACGATACACACCAAAAACATGTACAAGTTTCCAAAAGACCTAGTTGTGAGCTTGTACAAATGTCTACATAGATATCATAAAGCATGCTTCTATAACTAAAAGGGATTCAAAAAAAGTTTCATGTGTCTAGAAAAGCTACTCCATAGCTCATACATAAGAGAAATCTCCTTCAATGCATACCTCTAGACGACATTCTCTAGAAAAGCTACTCCACAACTCATACATAAGAGAAATCTCCTTCAATGCATACCTTTAGATGACATTCTCTAAGATTTAGGTTCACTACACCACATGATTTATCTTGCGGGTTTTCCCTAATACAAATGCAAGGTCTGTTGGAGTTAGTGCAGGCTGATGAATGACCATGTGCTCTTTTGCTTGAAGCCCAAGAATATACACATACACATAGTACATGTGCTAACATGCCAAAAACAATTTGTCTGTAGATTCTCTCTTTTGAAAATCGAGACAAGTGCAGCTAGGTTCTACCTTAATGTGTACATCAGAATAACTATTTGTCAAAACCCGAAAAACTATGTGTTGTTCACTTTCTAGTTTCTCATCCAAGAACATTGCAACCATACTTGCAGCTGACTCCAATCTCTTTTGCGCTTCTTTGGAAATACCATGTCTCCACTTACGCTTCCTACTATTGGATCCTCCTTGTGTAAGAGCAACATTTGTATTGTTCATGCACCGTAGTGGTGTTGCAAAATCTGCAAATTGAAATCCACTTTGCACCAAACTATCACTCTCTTCCTTTGATAAATTGGCTCCAATATCCACTTGCCAGAAAGTAGGGATGATAGGTGAGAATTTTACTTGCCTGTGTACTTTTTGTTTGTGGCTTACTTCATAATTGCAGAACCATATCCATTGTTCAATTGTCTTGTCTTTAAAAGTTCTTTCAGACCAAAAACATGGAGCAACCATTCCCACTTGACGTCTCTGTAACTTGTTGCCACAAATTTTCTTCCCTTCCATTCCAAAACATTTCCTCATGCAATTGGCTGGCATCCTTCGTAAAGCCCACTCTTTGCGGGCAACTTTGACCTCTTGAATACACCTTGCTGAATTCTCCCCTGGCTGCATTGGAATGCTTTCTCCTGCTTCACTGTCATTGACAACATATACCTCTTCATTATCCTCTCTATCAAAATGAATACTCCGTGGTCTCGGGTTTTGTGCTTCCTTGCTTCCATTACATATACACGTTTATGTGAGCTTGTATTGACTGCACTTGTTTTTTGCTTCCTTTGTACAATCTCTTTGTCACCTTCCATCACCGGCTCCTCATACAAAAGACTACCAGCAACCAAGTCTTTCAATGTACTCACAAAATGAGTTGGATTTGGAGATTCTTTGCGTTTGGCACTGTCCATCATTGCTTCTATGGAAGGGCCCATTCCTGTGTATCTAATTGTGCCGTATCCCAATCTTTTTGCACATTGAATATATGCATTCAAAACATCACTGACACATGCATCATAAGGTGATATTTTGCGTTTACCACCTTCACTGCCAGCCAACTTGCATGGATGCTCTCTGATAAGTTTATGCTTGGAATGTGAGCCTTCTCCTATGGACTCTTGTTGACCTATAAATACGATACGATAAAAACCATATATAAGTTAATCTATGTTTTCATGTGCTTTATATGAATCAAAAGAAAAGAATGATATACAATTGTCTTAGAGTTACCCCAATGGGCAATCCGTTGCTCCCACCAATTAAACCATGTCTCTAAAGCCTTTTTATTAACCCCTGTCACATTTTTCACCCACCATTCTCGTATTGTGGAAGCTAGAAGGAGGCCTCATTTGTAGTCTCTACTAAGCACCATGCTTCACACATTTCAATGTGATGCAATTGTCTCTCTGTAGCGATATGTTTTTTGGTGTGTTTGTGTAGACTCTGCTCCCAATGGAAAAGACACGAGCACTCCCTCCCCTCCATTACATTATGCCGTCCTCCAATGTATAAAACTCATATAGCCAACCAATTAGCCCCGGCTTTGTAAGGTCTCTGACCCCGATCAAAAGAGCACCATTGTACCATGAAATGAACATAATGGAAAAAGTTACTATTTTTAGCAGTTTTCCAAATTCTGTCAGTGCCATGATGTTTAGAATGTTTTAAAGCTTCGAAATGTGAATTAAAATAATTTTTGTTAAAAAATTCCAAAAATAGTAACCAAAAATAATTTTTGGTCACCCGACCCGTCTAGTTTTGATCGTCTCAAAAAACTACACCCGTCCTCCGAATTTGAAAAAAAAGCATTTTCGGACCCCGGGGGCTGCTAAATATGGCAGGTACTCGGGCCAGTATGCCTTAGTTAGAGCTTGCTATAGCAATTTTCGGCATCAAAATCCGACTCGTATGACCCGTTTTAGCCTAGAACCAAATTTCCTAAAAATTGTCCGGGAAGGTACCGGGGGCCCAAGGCTGTATGGGAACAGATTCCAGACCACTCTAGACCAACTTTAGCAGCTAGGGAGCGCCCTCTTGCCTTGTGGGAGTCTTGGGAGAGTTTCTAAGCCAGTAACTAAGTCTTAGAGCCACTTAACCAAGCCAACCTGACACTTGGAGGGTAGGGGAACTGGACTTGCCAATGCAAAGACTGAGCGCTCCTGCAGTTGCATTTAGCAAGGCTGGTCGATTTTCAGCCTGTAGGAGCCTATTTAAAGGCCTGCACACACACACACACACACACACACACACACACACACACACACACACACACACACACACACACACACACACACACACACACACACACACACACACACCTACCCACACTCTGGGAAGGTGCTGCCGGAACACACACCTTTTGAAGGAGAAGCAAGGAGGGAGGTGCTGTCGAATTCTCGCCTCAAGAAGCTCGATTAAATCAGAGAATCGAGAGGATTATCAGCCCTTAATCACGGTAACCACGGTTTAATTAATGCTTTCTGCAAATCCTTTTCATTACCACCTAAATTTCTCGTCTATTATGCTTATTCCTAGTCGTAATTCTCTATAATTACTCCCTAAATTCTCTTTAACCATATTCTATTAAGTAATCATCATTCCAAAGCTGAATTATCAGCCATTCATCATCCTCGATTAATGATTAGTGCATGATTAACAGAATTTTCTCTCTCTAGGTAGCATAGTGATTAATCGATAAGCCGGTAACTGTGTAGATTGATGAAAATCACTTTTTTATTAACAATTTAAATAAATTAGATCCATTCTCTTATGCATTAAGATGTAATTAAGGAATAATTAATCTGTCATTAAGTCTCTACGAGTCGACTTTCCTCACACATACGCATAAGATAAATCTGCATCATCTAGTTTCTAGGAAAGAGATTAATCATACTTAATTCATCTCTCTGGTAATTCCATTAGTGAAATCCTATTATTCTTAATCATGTAAGCCGAGTAATTATCTTTAGATCCGGTTCCCATAGGAATTATGTGTCATCCATAATGATTGCTATATGGAAAAATCTAGACCTCTTATATAGGAGGGATTAATTGATGTTACTAATCTATCTATTGGGTTGTTATGACGCTTGCGGACATTAGCTCTTTTCTCCAAGTTAATTATTTAAAGTAGTGAGTTTAAAATGGCCCCGGTTAAGAGGACTCGCTTTGGTGGAGCCCACGACCACGAGGCAGGAACGAGCAAGGTGAACGGAAAGGGAAAATCTCCCATGGAGGAACAAATACCAGCCATCTCACGGGCCATCGACGAAGAAATGGAAGAGGTAGGTCATAATTTCATTCAAGCTGTTTAATTTAACATTGCACACGTCTAGTTAGGAATGAAAATATCCCTGTTGGAGAAATCCGACGAAAACCTCGGCATTGAATTCATTGTACATTAAGTTCTAAAGTAGGAAGGAAATGATTGATGGGTATGCTGGTTGCAATAGGAAAGAATGTCTGCTAGGGAAAATTTAGCTCGACATGTTCATTTTATTTCCAATGTTGAATCAGTCATGACCCCCCTACTAATCACAGGGGGCAGAGTTCATCGTTAAAGGGCTCTTGAATCCACGACTTGATTTTTATGCGGTGAATACCCACGACTTGCTTTCTATGCGGTGGGAACCCACGTCTTGCTTTCTATGCGGTGGGAGTGTCCATGACGTGCTTTCTATGCGGTGGACATACCTAGTTGTATGGGCAGCTAGGCGACAACGGGAGGAGTGAACTCTCGCTGGAGGGGGGATGTTGTACCTCCAGAACATTGGAATTTTAATGAATAAGTTTGAGTAGGATTTTTACTAGAATACTGTCTTGGTGTTGTTTGCAATACTGGTTGAAGGGCTGTCTTAGCGAACAATGTGCTTCGGAATTAAAACAAGGAATGTTTATGTTGAACAACCTTTGTGGTAGTAATTAGGTCACACAAGGAAGTGTGAGTGTGGGGGTGGAAAGTGGGGGCTTGGCTCAGGTTGCCATTGCCTACGAGATGGGTGGTCCAGATTGGTCGGGAACTCTCTGTCTCCATAGTGCTTACTCGATATTAGTAATACTCATTGCCCCTAGAGCGGGGAATTCTCGAGAGTACGTGCCTCTGAAACATGGGAAAAAAGGCACTCGAGGCTTCTCTCCTCTTGGAAGGTGGGTATTAGGATCGCTAGATAGCTCAAGTACGCTTCCCCTGCGAGGTGGAGCTAGATCTCCCTGCTAGTAGGTTCGAACTCGACTCACTTTGTGATGAGAGATCGTCCGCTAGTCAAACCCCGAACCATTTTGTTTGCTTCCACAATAGATCTAGTGGCCACCAGGTTCACCATCAGATCCGCCGTTGATACGGTGGGGTGGGGACCTCAGAGGCTTCATCAGACATAAATCTAGCAAAGTCTGCTGGTTCATGTCCACACCTCTCCATAACTGTGTTTAAATTTCTCCAAATCAAGATTTGTGTTTCTTCGTCTTCTTCTTTACATTCACATATTAAAATCACCTGCAAGGCTTGCATGTTGTACACATAGAACAAATAATAAATAAAAGGTGTCTTATAACAAAAATATGTTATCTAATATGTTTTTATAAATTCACTTACCCAGGATCATAAACCGAGCAGGACATAGTTGCCCATCCTTCAATCCGATGAGTATGATCAAAGTGCACCCAAGCACTACTCAAATCTTCTATCCCTCCTCGCCTCATTTGATTGACTAGTTCAACACCCGAAGCAGGTCCTTTTGTTGACATTTTGAATACGTAACATTTATCGTTAGGTCCACCCTGGCCTAGAGAATGACTTCCATGAAAGAATGGAGAAACACACCGTTTCTGTAGCAGTAGTATATTCTCATATCCATCACCAACAACATGACCGTGTTTAGCTTTCTCATTTGATACAATACTTTTGAATCCCTTATTCTAAACAAGGGGCATCATTTTCTCAAGAAAATGGTTAATCTCTACATCAGTGGCTTCTAAATCATCTTCTTTAGTCAAAGATTGGAATAGCATTTGACAAGAAACTAGCATATGTACTTTTCTAGGACCCCCCTTCTCAATCTTTAAAAATCTGTTAGCAAGATTGTGCACCTTTTCAAGAGCTGCCCTCCTAGTACATGGCTGAACATTGTGGTCATGCACTCCTAGATGGATCACCAAACATGTTACTATTGTTTCCTTTGGCATCACATAATAGATCATACACTTGCAAATATTTGCACAAGTGATCGTTTTGTCACAGTAGTGTGGCTGGCAGGTTATTTTAGATTTACCTTTGCTAGCAGGATAGCCCATGCTAATTTGTCTATCCAGATGTCCATGAAAAAAGGCATCATTGTATCTCCTTTCACCAAGGTAAAAAGGGCATGTCACTCTGCAACATTGAAGACTTCCAAGACAATAACTCAAACGAACAGTGCAATCTATGGCCACGTTGGTCGATGCTGGATGAGACCAAGGTGATCGTCGTCCACATAGATCACTATGAACCAAGTCTAGAGGTTAGCTTTCAATCTACTGGCAAAAATATTACCATAGTCTATTTTTCATATGTGCAATGCTACACACACTAAAATCATAATAATTTAACATATGACCAAGTCGGCTACACGACAACTGAAGAGAAGGAATCTCACGGGGCTACATATATAGAATTCTCTTTCACAAAACAAATACACAAGGAATATAATGAGAAATACATTTTTCATTTGAGTATGAGCAATTTACCTTTTTAAATAATTCAGGAACCATTGCCAAAGACTATGTGTATCCAAGATCATCAAGCTATCCTATTGAAATAAATCTCTTAGTTAGCTTTAACACCTTGCAACATGAACTCAGTACCATTGCACACATGTAATTTCACATATCCAATTCCACATATCTCAAGGTGATGAGGATCATCTAGCTTACCTGAACCATGTTTGAAGAATAATTGGAAAACCACTCCTTGTGAGGAGTAACATGAAAACTGACACCTGAGTCAATAATCCAATTCTATCCATAATATCTTTTAAGAGATAAAACACCTATGGACTGAAATCAAAAGTGAATACTAGTATATTTGATGGCTCCAACATGTCAAGAATAACAACACCATGTGGAGAATCAATGCCTTTGACCTCCTCTATCTTCAAACTACTCTTAGGAGGTGTAGAACTTACGACAATGAATTTACCCTTCTCCCTTTGCAACAAATGACAATATTTTTTCATGTGTTGTTTCTTGTGACAATGGTAACATTCAAAGTTTATCATGTCACATTCATGGATTTTGCTGCGTACGTTGTTGTGATCATGAAAACAATCCTAACTACAACTCAATCTCTCTACCTTTGATTGTTTCACTGGGTACTTCCACTTTCCAGATATGTATCACCTTGCCCATTAGCCTCAAGAGATTGATGTTGAATCTCTTCTGAAAGCAAAGCACTAGTAACATCATTGAAAACAAGGTTTCCCTTAGGGATGCTGCTGTGATGTGACAGGTACATAGTGGGAACGAATGCTACAAGATTCATTTTGCAAATTTTTAGATACATAAGTATATTTCCTATAATGTACATATGAATATCTAAGTATAATAATAATATTTCTATCTCATCGTATTATTTATCTCAAAGGTAACATATTCTTACTTTACCATCAAAAAGTACTATGGGAAAATTGTCAATAGCTTTGCCTCTTTAACTTGGGGCAAAAAGCATTGGTTCTTTCTCACACCCTAGCTAGATCCTATATCTAGGGTAACTTTCAATATATATATTCTATGTATTTTTTATATTTTTCTTATATTTCTTTTTAATAGCTACTAGGAAGGAATCAAATCCTAGTGGGACACTAGCTTGCATGATTCTCAAAGATACACCTATTTTAATGTATTATTGCAAGCATGATTACAAAACTTTGTCAAGGAGAAATGTCATTCTTTCATATTGCATGAGGTGTCCATTGGAATCAAATGAAAGTCTAGGCTTAGTGGGCCACAAGAAGACTTGTGCTGCCAAAATTGTACCCTATTTTGATGAATTTTTTACACAAGGTTTAAATCCAAGTTGAAAAAAGTACATGGAATGGGAGGCGTAGCTTATTAGCTGAATTTTTTGCTTCTATTTTTATTTATTTAGTTGGAGTCACGGTTGAGGAGATATGATTAAAATGGTGGACCCCAATCTGTCCACATCATACAGGGACAACTCATTTCAAACTTTGCCAGTTCCTGTTCACAATGGCTCTTCTCTTTCTTGTGTAACCCTTGAGGGTTCCCTTCACGTATAAAAGGAGACCTCTTCTTATTTGAAAACCATTCATGAGAGAGTGAGAGTAGTAATGCCTAATTGTACTTAGCCATAAACATAAGCCTAAGACTAAGCCTACACTTGCTCTTAGAGGAAGACTAGCCAATCTTGTAAGCTATCCTTGGAATATTAACTCTAATCAAAGAAGGTATTGAACTTGGTGCATCAATCAAGGCTTGAAGTCTTTCCTCTTCTTCTCTCTCCATCAAAATGGTTTTAATTTGATATTTTGTTTGTTTCTTGTTGTTTTCTTTTTCATCTCTAATCCAATATATATATATATATATATATCTATCTATCTAATTTCATCTCCCTAACCATATCTATTTCTCTCACACTTAGAAAGTCATTTTCTCTAAAAATTCTAAATTCTCCTTGCTACAAGTACATCTCTCCCTGTAGTATCCTTATTGCCTACGAGCAACAATAGGGCTTGAGAGGGAAATTCTCTTTCCTTCACTTCTCTCATATCTACATTTTTCACATACTAAAGTTATCCTAGATGAATAATCCACATGATGTAAATCTCTATTCCACTTTGCAAAATCTATTACAATTAACGTATGGATAAGCCATAAAATACACTTTCAACAATGTATAGTGTTTCTCTTTGGCCTAGAAAGGCTCAATGAAATACTTCTTTCATCGGATCCCATCATACTACCCCTTATAGACTATACCTTTTCTTTTGACGTAAGTGTAGTTATCTTGCTATGAACCAAGAGAATTTGTACACACAATTAATCCCAATCTCTAGACAAAACATATATATTATGGTAAGCACAAAATTACAATTTCAAAGAACAATTCGTAGCGTGTTTGGTCAGTAAAGATTGAACACCATTAAATCATCTATTAACCCTTTCATATTACCCATGATACGATACGACCATAACTTTGGTGTTTTCATCTTTCTTTTGTGTTCTTTCTTTATGTGTGTGAGTGCAAGAGAGAAAGAGTGGAGTTTCTTTGATTGCACTTTGTTCTAAATCCTAGACTTCATAGCATCTATGGTATAACTCCTTCATAAAGTTTTTTGGAGTTCTCTCACAAACTCTCACAACCAGAAGCCCGGTGCTTTCCTGACAAGACCGCAAACTTCTCGATATATTTTTGGTGAGCCCGACGCGAATCTTCCAGGGTGTTTTTTAGTAACCATGTGTGATCATGTTGAGCAATAGGGTATGCATTTTGATCCAGCAACAATGCAAATGTTTCAAGCATTTGCAATGTTCATGCAGTAACAACATGCCATTGAAAGAAGGGAGATTTCAGCAACAAAAGCCATACAAGTGGTCGTCAGCATAATGGATCAGTTCAATGGCCAAGATGTAACCAAGTACTTACATGAGTATGTGAAGGAGATGGAGCTGCATCGCATGTCAGAAGGTGAGATGATTAAAAGCTTTGAGCTAGTTGTTGCTCCAGAAATTAGGGAACATGCTAAGGAATTAGTTATGGGCATGGAAGAAATTGGGAAGAACTCAAAGTAGCTTTAAAGGAGGAATATTTCATGGAGGACTCTGAGAGAGTGACCAAAAAAACATTCTTTGAATGGGTAGTCAAGACAAAGCAAGGACTATCAATAAAAAATTTATTTAGGGAATTTGAGAGGTGCTATGCACAACTCACTAGGATAGAAAGGGCCACACTAGACGTAGAGAAGACATATCTTTTCTTACAAGCTGTAGGTAAAGAGTTTCAAGAAAATTTGGAGCTTCTTCTTGAAGATAAAAATGTTGAGCACGGACTAAAGACCTATTGGAATGAAGTTGAAGGTATTGTCTCACTGTTTGCCAAACAACAAAGAAGAAGGGACAAGATGGTAGTAAACACTACAAGTCCTTCCACCTCAACTTCTGACAAAATGGTAAAGCCTACTTTTATAGCTCTCTAAGTTTGATGAGTATATGCTATATACTCATCAAACTTAGAGCTTGTGAAGGGAGCACGTGACTTGAAGGTGAAGCTTGCAAAGATTGAAGAAAAAGGCCAACCATTAGGACCACTTTTTACTTTGGGAAAGGGAGAATGCAAATCTTAGTTGAAGATATGGCAACTAACCATGCCACCTCTTGAGTTGAGGCAGCTACTTATGGAGTAAAAATTGAGCATCTTAGTGATGAAGAGGTGAGTGACCATCATGGTCGACTCTCGCCAAATGTCATGCAATTAGCTAAAAAGGGAAAGCTTACAAAGAGATTCTACATGAAGCAGGTGATTTCATACGTCTAGAAACAGGGTGGAGTGATCCAGTGGATTCAATGTCTATCCATGCCTACATTACAAACTGCCAAAGACATGAAATCATTGTAGAAGAAAAGTGTAGGCGTGAAAATGGTGATGAAGTGACTTCAAAAAGAGCTACAAGAAGTGGAGGGAGGAATGATGTAGCACCTTTGCGAGCACCACTAGCACATGAGGCAACTTCATGAGAAGTGACCATGGAGGAATCTACAACACGGGAAAAAAAGGAGCCAACAAAAGGTAAGCCAAAAGGACCGTCTTACAAACTACAATTTGACATTGAGATTACTACAGACTTGAAGAAAGTTCTAGAGGAGAGGATTTCGAATAGCAAGGTTGAGTTTACTTTGGGAGAGGTGCTTGGCATAGACAAAGGTGAATTCCATGAAGAAATTATTGACATCATCAAGAGAAAGAAGCAAATACTTGGAGAGCCTATTCGCCCACAAGATGAAGGCAATACTGTGAAGACACAAGGAGTACATGTGCATGCTAAAGAAGGCGATAGGGCTATGGTGGGATGCTACCAGTCTTCTTAAAGTGTGAGACTAGTGAAATTTACTAATGATGGGGAAGAGTCTCAAAGTATTCCTAGGAGCCACTATTGTAGAAGCCATTGGGCATGGGTTACTACAGAGACATTTGATCAAGGTAGGTAATCTTGAAGAACCATTTGTTGCATTAATTGACCATGGTTCTGAAATTAATATAATGTCAGAAAGTCTTCACAAAAAATGAAATTGGCCAATGGACATAGAACATGGTTGGATGGTTAGAGTGGCAAACAATTCATTAGGTGAATTGTATGCAGTATGTCCAAGTGTAAAGGTGACAATAGGTGATGTAAAGGTCAAACAAAACTTCTTTATACAGGACACATCTTCATATCATCTTATCCTTGGGAAGCCCTACATTGTGGGAGTTTGAATGGAAACAAAGGTAATGAATGATGGTTTAGCTTATGCCAGGATACAAAGCAAAGATGGTAAACATGCTCCTCAATTTCCCACAATTTGTGTAAACCATGAAAGAAATAATGACAACCTCAGAGATCATCCTCTACCAAAGGTGAGCAAAGAGTTTCATGACCATAGGCAAATGATGGACTTTGGCCAAGTACCATTGTAAAGCGGGATTGCAGTGGTACAAAAAGAAAAAGGGTCTCGCTTGATCCAAAAATAAGTGAAACTTTCTCAACGGGCTCCTTGGTAACAAGGAACAGATTAGTATGTTTTATAAAACTTGAAGATTTGAAGAGATGTGAGAGGCAATATGTACATAATGTACAAATAGGCATGAAAGAGAGAGGGTTGCTAGATCCTACTAAAAATGTTTTGGGTTTGTGTGAGCAAGTTTCTTTTGTAGATACTATGGGTGAGCTTGATTCTATAATGGAGTCTAGTTTTCATCTTGAAAATGAAGTTGTGGAAATATGCTCTATGGAAATGTATCAAGTCGTAGAAGCCTTTAAAGAAAACCAATGTTTTAAGCAAACAGTTGGCCCACAAGTCCATGTTGAAACTAAATACAAGAGTGTAGAAAACAAGGTGAAACCAGTAGCTTCACCCTTACCACCCAACAATAGGGAAAATATTGAGCATGCTTCTTTGCAACCAAGTTTGAGGAATCCTAAAAAGATTGGGCACACCTTCACAAAGGAGTCTTTTCAAGAGTTGGAAATTGGTTGCGAGGAGTTTCTAACACAGGAGGAGACAAAGTGCTTTAAAGAAATGCTTTCAAAGCATGGTAAGGCTTTTGCATCTGAGCCACATGAGATATGATGTGTTGATCCTTCTATTGTAGCTCCTATGGTAATTTTTACAATACCTCATGTGCCTTGGAATCTGCGGCCTATTCCTGTTCCAAAGGCTCATTTGCCCAAGTTAGTAGAGCTATTGAATGAAAAGATCACAATGGAGATTTTGGATCCTTCTTGTGCTCCATACTCAAACAGGTGGTTCACAGTTTAAAAAAAGAATGGTGCCACTACGCTTCATCCAAGGTATGCAACTAGTGAACAAGGTGGATTGTCGATGAGTTTGCACAGGTGTTTGCAGGGAGGGAAATCTACTCAATGGGGGACCTCTACTCACGGTATGATCAATTTCAACTTGCAATAGAAAGCAAAGACTTGACACATGGAGCACCAACTCGGTTGCACATATGATGAATGGGATGAATAAGGTCTTACATTGGCGTGCCGCTTTGCATGCACAAGCTGAACAAAAGAGTTTTGTTTGTATCTATGAACTTTGACAAATCTATGCACATGTTAGAATTGTTTATGGCATCAGATTAGCAGAAATGTATGTATTATGTGGGATTTTGTAGACCAAAGTAAACTAAGTGGGATGATAGGTGAAGAAAGGAAGAAGGGCTGGTTTTCCATTTAGAAATGTAGAGCTTGAAGCGCCGAAGGAACACGTCCAGACAGCTTATCAAACAGAGCTACGGAGCCCAAGATATTGAAGTATGAAGGTGCAGTGCATTGCAGATTCTTGCCGGACAGATAGCTGGGGACAGGTGGACCAAGGGGATGTCAGGGTATAGGTATGTAGTGCTCTATTTAGGGAGCCTACCCATCTTTTCAGATTGCAGATCAGAGCCATGCATTTTATGGCCAGTTGAAGTTTTGTCGGGGACTAGGTTGGGACCCGCCTGACCACATGGGGAGTCGTGCCATCTGGCAAATTTTGGACCAAGACAGAGTGTGAGGAGGTGATGTGTAGGATATGGAGCTAGCAAGAATCGACTGCTCATCAAACGGAGGCCGGAGCAGAAAGTTTTAGCGGTTGGAAGTCGGGGTGCAGTTGCTCGGGGAGCTCGCTACAGATTGTTTTTTGACTTTTTACGACCTCGGTTTAGGGACTTGGAGAATGTTGAAATGCGGCAAGGCCCAAGGCTTGCAAGTCAACATGGTGAAGATTTGACCGGGCCTTGCGACTTGGCGATCCAACATTGGAGCCACAAATGGCAAAGCTTGTAAACTGAAGGGCACCAAATGAGGTTTTATTCTTATCAATTGAAGTTTCCTTTATAAAACAAAAAAAGAGAAGAAGCTTAAGGGGTGGCCACCCACGAGGGTGCCATGTGGCATTGATAAATCCCACATGGGGAGTCAGCAGAGGCAAAAAAAACGTTATTTAACCCAGAGGAAGCTCCCCATTTGGTATCACAAAGGAGAAAGCTCTCGGAGAGCTCAATGATGGCTGCCCCAAGCGAGCGCTATGTAAGCATTGTGCGTTGGTGCAGCTGGGCGGAAGCGACGCCTTTTGAGGAGGCTCTAGTGGCACTGTAGCTGTTGACCGTGGTGGTCTCTGGTGATGGTTCCGTAGCACAATGATGACATGGATTCCCGTTGGGGGTCGGTCCCATGCAACAAACTCTTTGGAAGGGGTACCCCCTCCCCAATAGCGAGGTCGCTATTGCTCTGGTAGCGGAGGGGTCCTGCAACAGGTGAGTGAGAGATAAGGACAATACAAGGGACTTATTCCACAGCCAAGGCTAGAGAGAGAGAGAGAGAGAGAGAGAGAGAGAGAGAGAGAGAGAGAGAGAGAGAGAGAGAGAGAGAGAGAGAGAGAGAGAGAGAGAGAGAGAGAGAGAGAGAGAGAGAGTAAGAGTAAGAGTAAGAGTAAAAGGGCAAATGCAAAGGCTAGCCGGGCGGCCAAGTTGGGAGGACAGAAGAGGAAAACGGATGCACCATGCAAGGAGATACTAAAAGCGAAGTGAGCCAAGTGCAAGGAATGCAAGAAAAATTCCAAAAGGAACTGAAAGAGAAGGGCACAAGCAAAGAGAGCTTCATTTCTTTCCTTTTTTTGGGGAGAATGGGAACTCTATAAAAGGGGTATTTTTGCACTAAAAAGGGGTTGGGATCTTTTAGGTTTGATGGGGTTTTTGGGAAGGGGAATATCTTCAAGCATTTTGGGAGGGAGAACCTGCTAGAGCAGAGGGGAGTCCTTCTGCCTGGGAGCAATTGAAGAAGTCAAAGCACGAGGAAATGGGATGGTGGGCAGCCTGGGGAAGAATTCTAAGGCAAGGATTGCAATTCAAAAGGCATACCAATTGGGTGTATGCAACTGGACTGTAAAAGTGCAGCTAGAATTCTTACAGTGTATCTGCTGTACCAGAGCTCTTGAATTTGGAAGCTTTGTTTCTTCATCATATCAATACTTATTATTCTTAATTGCAATCTTCTCTCTCTACTCTCTTGAGTTTTCAATACTATGTGTATTAACCTATTGAATACTTCTATCTGTATTAACCTATCTGAATACTTCTCTCTACTCTCTTGAGTTTTCAATACTATGTGTATTAACCTATTGAATACTTATTATTCTTAATTACAATCTTCTCTCTCTACTCTCTTGAGTTTTCAATACTATGTGTATTAACCTATTGAATACTTCTATCTGCACTCTATTATCCTAGTTTGAACGCCTGCTAAACTCTTGTCTACATCCAGAGGCCCGATGCTTTCCCAATCAACCCTGGAGAATCACGCATCTCAATGAATTTGGTGAACTGGACGTGAAATTGACCGGGGTAGATGGAGCCAGCCATGTCGGCAGGCCAAGATAATGGGATGCAACAATTTGTTGCGCTTATGCATCAACAACATCTGCACCATCAAGAGATGATGACTCAAAGCTCATCAAGAGAAATGGAAGCATGGATTCGTGAAGGTAGGCAAACAGTGACAGATAAAGTGGGGCGGTTTGAAGGCCGTGATGTTACTAAATTCTGTCAATTGTATGAACAGGCTATGGAAGACAAGGGAGCAGATGAACAAGCTGCAGTGGAGAATTTTGTGTTGGTAGTCGTGCCTGAACTGCGGACACGGGTTGAATAGCTTTGGACTGCGCATGGGGAAACCTGGGCGGGGTTCAAACAAGCTCTCAAAGACGACTACTTTCTTGAAGATAAGGAGCGTGTTACAAAGAAAAGCTTTCTGAAATGGGTGCAACACCATAATAAGGGGCTTTCTTCACCTAAGCTGCTACGAAAATTTGAGAAAAGATTTGGTCAGTTATCTACTACTGAGGCGGTCCGGGGCGGGCAACAAGAAGAGTGGCCTCTAGACACCCTTCAAGGCTCCCGTGCTGCTCAATGGGGCTGGGGCACAACACAACACAAACCAAAACAACAAACCCACCGCCAAATCCCAACTACACAAGGGGCACCACCTAGTTTAAGAGCGAACTAGGACGCAAAAGAGGAGAATCGTTAGAGCAACCCACAAACAAGCAAGGAATTTACACTAACCCTAACACCAATGGAATACTCTCACACACTAAAACACGAGAGAGAGAGAGAGAGAGAGAGAGAGAGAGAGAGAGAGAGAGAGAGAGAGAGAGAGAGAGAGAGAGAGAGAGAGAGAGAGAGAGAGAGAGAGAGAGTGCTCGGGCTGCTTTGAAACGTATCGGCAATGATCAAGCAAACACAACTATATATTTAAGAAAGAGAGAGAAAGGGGGAGGGGGTGCTTGTTGCATTAATACCTTCTTACAAATCTGTCATGACAAATCAAAGTGAGATTAGTACGTGTTCAACATAGCTTGCGTAAATTTCACCACAACACATCACAAGAAAAGCCACCCCAATCACTGTCTTAAGGCCAGGGGAGTCCTCTCCACCCTGTCGCCCTCTTACAGTATGTGGGATTTATGGCTAGATTGATGACAACACCAGAGACAAGCTATCAAGAACTTAACAAAAAAAAACACCAAGACACTTACACATCATTGTTGTCCATTACTTCACGTTGGAAGGGAGACAAAGTATCCAAGCTTAGTCCAAATCCACCCTCCTTGATTCAGCGAATGTTGGGCTTACACTAGTAGGAGAAATGATAGATTTCCTACTCTCAATTGAATGATCACTCTCTCTCTTACAATGGCATAGATTTCCCTTGCTAATCCCCTATTACAACACATGCACATGCATAAGACAATGAGCTTCCACTCAAGAGCTCCTTCTAAAGAGGTTGAGCTTGGCTTCTCAAGCTATAGCATAGTGCTCTTGCTTATGGCTCCCCCCTTTTATGCTAGCTACACCCTCCTTTTATAGCAATTTTGAAGGCTAGGGTTACTCCTCTAACCATGGTTGGGTTAGATTTTCAACAATTTATCTAATTTCTTTTGCTTGGAATTATCAAGAAGTTGGTGGGGAAAGAGAGAGGAGAGAAATGGAGGTGATAGGACTTTTCATAGTGGGTTAGTGTTAGTAGAGTTAGTATTAATTTACAAATGGAATTGAATATTTACAATGGGAGTATCCATGTAGGATACAAATAAGGAAGAAGAACTCTTAAGAGGTAAGAAAAGGTGGATTTCTTACAAGGTTGATGCTCCAAGTGTCTTGAGTAGGGCCAATTTTGACGCTTGTTGACAGTCCACTAGCTTTGACGGTACATTTTTTCTCCACTCTTGACCTTCCTTGAGAGACAAGGTAATTGAAGCTGAGTAACCAACCACCATGATGCTATCTTTTAAGAGAAGAGGCTGAATTTTGTGGTTTTTTGATAGATATGGGTAATTTGGAGGAGGAAAAATGAAACTAGGTGGTCAATTTTGGAATGGAATTGTGTGTGGGAGGTATGAGTTCACCATGGTTTCTCTTATTCTTCAAGGTTGAGGAGAAGGTGAGTAGTGTGCAGAGAGGAGTGGTGAGAGAGATGGGGATGATGAGTGGAGAAGTGTGTGTGAAAGAGGAAAATGATAAAGTGGAAGAGAGAGTGTGGCTGCATAGCATGGGAAAACTGGGGTCCACTAAAAAAATCATAGCTCACAGCTGGTAGCTCCAAAAATCATGAAAAAATTTGGGGTGATTATTCAGAGCGTGGGCTACATTTTCTCTTTTGACCACCGCTCCAAATTCGGAGTGGAGATAGGTGCCAAAATTCTCACCAAAAAGCCTGTTTTTTATGCCTGCAAAAGTCTTTTAGTGGTCCCCTCCTTTGTTGAATTTGTACAATGCATCCAAGAGTGAGCCCCTCCTTTGTCATATTATAATACAAAGCATTCAAGTTGCCCTTGACCCATGCATGGAGGAGGATTATTGGTGAAATAAGAAATATATACATGGTGGGACTAGTGTATGGACTATTCATGGACTTTAGCTCAATGAGCACATGGTGTTAGAATAATGAGTAAAAATAATAATAAAAATATGGAGGAGTTATGGATATGGAAAGATATTGGAATCATATGATATGGTCCCTCCTTGAATTATTTTGGGTGAAAGAGGAAAAGGTATGCAAGTAAATAATATAATAAAAGTAACCAATGAGTAAAAATCAATTTTTTGTTTTCACGAGGGTGAGGGTGAAAATGTGGGAGTGATTTGTATAAAGGAAAAATATGAGGTTAGAGTATGTACATATTGGCAAAAAAAAAAATATAATTATGGTGTAAGAGGATGAAAGAAGGTGTACATAGGTTTAATAAAACACACACCTAAGTAGAAATATTTAAATAAAATACCAAAATAATTATTAAAAATCCCTATATTTAGGCCATATATACAATGAAATATTTACACACAAAGAGGCCATAATATACTTTTATTTTTTTTATTTTTTTTATTTTTTTTGGCTCACCTAGCCCAGTGACTAGCTAGCTGAGGGTTTTTAAGAAGATATGGGAAAAGTCCCGTGACTCACGCACGCCTATGTACAGTGAAATGGTAGGGATAGCCACAGTGTTTGGGTGATTTTGGTAGGGTGAGGTAACTCACTGTGGCAATTACAAAGAGCCGAAAAAACAGCTATCATTAGCCCTCCCCCTGGATGATGGTATATTCATGTACCAGCATAGAGCATCTTTTCCAAAGAGAGTGCTTCAGAGTCCTTGACGAGATCTTCATTGTTTGGCCCCTCAGAATTTTGGCTGGAGTTACACTCATGCTTCATGTAACAATACTTACATGAGACAACGGCCTTTGGACAGATCTTTGGTAGATCCTTTGGTAGAAGGCGACTCAAATAGGGCTTCAAGCGATACCCGTTTACCTTCCTGGAGAGCTCTTTACCATTCAAGTCCATAAGCTGATAGTAGCTAGAATTGAAAGCCTTCTTGACTATGTATGGCCCTTGCCATCTAGTTTCAAACTTGGCATCAAAACGATTGTCAAGTCGATTGTCATACCTTAGCACAAGCTCTCCTTCCTTGATGCCTTTGTCCTTCAGTTTCTTGTCGTGCGTTTCTTTCGCTTGTGTGGCCTTCCTCTTGTAGCACTCGTATGCTGCTTCTCTTTTCCACTCAAGCTCCACTAACGTAAGAAGTCGATCCATCCATACCTCTTGATCATCTTGTGCTGATTTGCCATGAAGTCGCATTGTTGGAATGTTTAGCTCAATTGGCTGTAAAGCCTCTTGACCATAGACCAAGTGAAATGGTGTGAACTCCGTGGCTTCCCTATATGTGGTTCGATACGCCCACAAGGCACCATCCAAGAAGTCATCCCATAATTTTGTCTTGTTTTGCACCATCTTTCTAATGATTCCTGCAATGACACCATTAGCCTTCTCCACCAAACCATTTGACTGTGGGTAGTATGGTGTGCTATGACGATGTAGAATGTGAAGCTCTTCACAAACTTCTGTGAGCAATCCTTTTCTAAACCCTGGACCATTATCAGAAACAATCTCCAAAGGTGTGCCAAATCTACAACAAATGTGAGTGTAGACGAATTTGCTTACTGTCTTCTCATTTACCTTTGCCACACTTTGTGCTTCCACCCACCTAGTCATATAGTCTACAGCCACTAGAATGTAGAGTTTACCATTTTTTGTCCTAGGCAGAGGACCCATAGCATCAATGCCCCACTTTTCAAAGGGTCCATTTGCAAGCACTATTTGCCTCGGGCCATGCACCAACCTTCTATTTCCATTTATCTGACAAGTGTGACAGCTTTTACACCAATGTTGAACATCCACATGCAAACTTGGCCAAACATACCCCGAAAGCAAAATCTTCTTCACAGTTAATTCTTGGGCAAAATGACCACCACATGCCTCTTCATGCAAACCTTTTAGAATGGCTGGAATTTCCTTGATAGTTGGTACTCGTCTGCACACTTGATCCTTCCCTCTTTGATAGAGGGAGCCTTCTAGGAAGAGATATACGCTTGCCTTCTTCATGAGTCTCCTCTTCTGAGCTTTTGTGAAGTCTGGTGGAAACTCACCCTCCAAAATGTAGCCAATGATGGGAGCCAATGACTCCAATCCCTGGTACCTCGGTTGCTTCACAGCAGCCGCCACCATGATGACCTGCACTTCTTTCTTTACACATGCAACGGCTTGTTGTGCAAGTAAATCAGCATCTTCATTCTGTTTCCTAGGAATATGATATAGTTGCACTTCTTCAAATTGATTAAACAATCTACGAATGGCATGAACTTTTGTCCGTAAGCTCTCATTCTTGCATGCCCAAATGCCTAAAATCTGTTTAACAATGAGAAGTGCATCTCCCTTTACCATGAGGCGTTGTATCCCTTGGCCAATGCACATCTTCAAACCATGAAGTAGAGTGTCATATTCTGCTTCATTGTTGCTAGCTGAACTTGGTAGATTGAACTTCTCTTTCATGACCACCTCTCCACTTGGGTTGAGCAACACTAGCCCTCCCCCTGCTTTTCCTGTGGCTCGACGAAAAGCTCCATCAAAGAACAAAGTAAAAGCATTAGGAATACTTTTTGGTGGTGGCAATGGTAGGGTCTTTACTTCAGGCACCTTAATCTCCTTTTCGTGCACCCTATAAGTGAGAATCCCTGCCAATTGTGCACGCACACTATCTTCTACCTTGAAAGAGTATTGAAACTCTTGCAACTCCATAATCCACTTTGAGATCCTAGTACTAAGATTCATTTGAGATGACACCCAAGGGAACAAATTTTCTGCAGTGAGAATTACAAAAGGTTTTGGTAGCAGGTAGGATCTAAACTTTCTCACCGCAAACATGAGAGAAAGCATCATGAGTTCTGCTTCTGTGTAGTCTCTCTCCAAAGCATTCATGACCCTACTAGCAAAGTAGATGGGTCGCATCCTTGTACTGTGGGGATCTTGTTGTAGCAACACAGCACCAATTGTTTCTTTCCCAGCACTAGAGCTAACAAAGAATGTGTACTCCCAACAAGGAGGCATGAGTGTTGGTAGCTCTGACAAAATGACTTTAATGTTACAAAAGTACTCTTCAAGCTCATCAGACCATGCAAATTCTACTTGTTGTGTCAACTTTTGCAAAGGGTGAAGTAACTCCGAGGCTAAGTGAATGAAGCGTGACATATACTTCACCTTTTGAATGAATGAGATGACCTCCTTAAGACTCTTGGGTGATGGTAGCTCAATAAGAGCCTTTGCCTTCGAAGGATCCACTTCAATGCCTTTGTAAGAAACTTTATGACCAAGCAAGATTACTTCATCCTCACCTATATGGCACTTGTCGGGGTTGAGTTGACCTCCCATGTCGTAGAGCTTCTTTAAACCTTCTTCTACCCTTTGTAGATGCAATGATTTTGAGCTATAAATACAGAAATCATCAATGAACACCCTAATTGACTTTCCAAAGAATGCTTGAAACACCATATTCATGAAACGTTGGAATGTTGCAGGAGCATTTGTCAGACCAAATGGCATGACTCTAAAAGCATAACAACCCCAAGGAGTGATAAAGGTTGTTTTCAATTGATCCTCCAGTGCAATCCCTATTTGAAAGTAACCTGAGTAACCATCGCACACAGTGTACTTCTCATGACCAGCTACCTCATTTAGTATCTCATCCTGGAATGGGAGGGGAAAGTGATCTCTCTTTGTTGCCTCATTGAGGGGACGGTAATCCACACACACCCTCCACTTGCCGTTCTTCTTAGGAGTGACAACAACAGGAGAGACCCACTCTGAATTCTCCACTGGATAAATGAACCCTGCTGTTAGAAGCTTTCTTACCTCCTTGAGTAAAGCCTGCTCCTTGATGACTCCTAGCCTTCGTAGCTTCTGAGCCTTAGGTGTGGCCTCTGGCTTCAACTCAATTTTGTGTTGAACAGCATCTACTCCACGCACATCGGTGTAGTCTTTAGCAAAAAGCCTAGGAAACTTCCTTAGCACACATTTGAACTCCTCTCTTTCATTCTTTGTAAGTGTTGTTGATAGCATACCTTCCAGCATCCCTTCATCTTGATCACCTTCGTTCTCTTGAGGACCTACCTCCTCCAAGCCTTGACAAGAGGTCTCTTGGTTGCTTGGCTTAAACCTTACCCCCATGACTTCGATGGAAGACTCCTCTTCAGTAATGCTGCCGCTACTTTCTTCTTCTGAAGTGCTATCGGTCCAACCTTCTTCCGTCTCACTTTGAGATGATTCTTCATGGAGCTCCTCTTGGCGTTGCTCCTTCATGTCAAAGACAACCTTCTTGTGATTGTCATTCTTGCAAATTAGCTTTCCACTCTCCCAATCCTGCAAAGCTCGCATTTTCATTAGCCATGGTCTTCCTAGGATAAATGGGTAACCATTTCCCTTGGTAGACATGACATAGAAATCCACTGCCTTCTTAATGCCAAAGGCCTCCACAAAAACATTTTTACAAATGCCTACGCACCTAGCCTTGCTATTGTTTGCCATCTTGACCCTAATTTCAGGTGTCTCATGGATGTGCATGCCTAGTTTTTGCATGAGTCCCTCTGTCATGATGCAAATTTGTGCACCCCCATCCACTAGACCTTTCCTAACCAATCTCCCTTTGATGTAACAGTCTAGCACCGGTGTAATGTCCTCATTCATTTCAGCTTGTGCAATTTTTACAACAGGCACACTCTCTTTTACCTTTCTCCTAGTGCTAACTGCCCTTGTTAAATCCCTCCTAACTTGTGGACATAATGCAAGAAATTGAGGCCATGAAATATCAGGACCCTTACCTCTCATGTCTTCCAACAAGTTGTACGGAGCCATACCATGTCCAAGAGGGAAGTCTTGGAGGTTGATACGACGTCGAGTCCTCTTGGTTTCCTTGGTTCCCTTTGCCTTCTTGCCTTGTCCATGGTCACTCTGTGATGTGACTCCTTCTTTCTCTTTACCTTTTCCTCGGCCACGCTTAATTCCATTGGCTTCCATGTCAACCTTATTTGAATTTGTCACCTCTACCACATGCACATTTGGATCTGGCAAAGGTGGAACTCCTTCTACCCCTTGTGGAGGTGGTCTTGGTCCATTTGGCCTTTGTAGAAGCCTTGGTTGTTGACCAGTTCCTTCACCTGCATTCATCACTGGGTAATTCAAGTTAGGCCTCCCTGGCTCCCCACGGGGCCAAGGACAATTATACATCCCATGTCCAGACTCTCCGCAATTCCAACATTGCAAGACTCTCCTAGGTCGTGGATCTCGCTCTTCAGACTTCTTTGCTTGTCCCTTTGGACCTACAACTTGTGCAAGGTGAATTGACAGGCTGCTTAAAGATTCGTTTAACTTCTCAATTACTTCCGCCGTTACCTCAGGAAGCTCCCTCGATGTTGATGCTTGTGACTTACCTTTGGGTCTAAGACCTTCTATTGGAACCTCTCCCCTTAAGCACTTGAGTTTCCTATACTTCTCAGCAGCCCTAGTTTCAGCTGCATCAAAAGTAGCAGGTGCACCCGTCTCAACTTTTACCTTAAGGTCAGGAAAGAGTCCGGCTATGAACCTCTCCTTCTTTAAAAATTCTGCACCATCACCAGGGTTAGCAACATTTCGTATCCATAGAGCCCAAAGACGTAGAAACTCTTGCTTGTACAAGTAGTAGTCATCTAAGTCTTTTTGCTTATGAGAAACAATGTCTTGCCATAGTTTCTGAGTGTTTTGGGGATCAAAGAAGTATCTCTTAAAACGATTTAAAACTTCTGTGTAATTCCCCTTAACTTCCTCAGGCAAAGAGTCAAACCAAGTACTAGCATCTTTCCTAAGGACCACCTCAAACATTTCTACACGTTCTTGATCGGTTACTATCCTCTTGATACGGCAAGACATCTTGAAATTTGCTAAAAATAATTCTGCATCCTCTCCAGGCTCTCCAAAGAAAAGAGGATATCCAGACATTTGGTGTTGGCTCTCCATTATTATGAAAGATTACAACACGGGTTACAATAAGGGATACAATAGAGATCTAGAACCACTCGCCTGCAAATGAAGAAGTGAGAAAATACCACTCTAGGTTTTCTTCTTCAGCTATCCAAGCTTCAATAAGGTCTCAATTTGTTTGATCAAAACAAAAGGGTAGACTATTGATGAGCTCTAAGAAGGGTTGAAATTCTTCAAAGCTAAGGCGATAAACAGAAATCTCTAGAACTTCCTTTTCTGGATCCAAAAGAGCAACCACGTCCCAAGTGATAAATTGCACTTGCTCTACAATTCCCAATGCACAAGCGGTTTGTATAAAAACTAGATCTTCATGCTCGTCGAAGGCCGTGAGAAAGTAGCAATTGACTAGGAGCTCCTTTCCTTCGAGTTCCACACAGTCGGAGTGAGGCAACCTTCTCACAATTTCATAAAGAACATCCTCATCAAGTCCAATCAAGTTTGCAAGATTTAAAGACTCCACTTGTGCTACAAAATTCCTGGACAAAAACTCCTTAGGATTATGGTTAAATCATTCAAAAGCATAAAGAGATTTACAATGTCTCTATGAACAAAGTGTCATAGAAAGTAGAGAAGGATGAGAATTTATACAAATTTGCAATCTTCTCTATGCTCTCTTTATTAAGACAAGCTCTGAATAGCTCCCTATCTCCTTTGTTGAAAGCGAAAGGAAGACTATTAATAAGATGCAAATGAGGGAAAAATTCACCAAATGTGAGTCTACGAAGCATGAACTCTGGCCGCAAGTTTCCTGAAGAGTCTTCCTCAATGGTGAAATGCACTCGCCAAACGCCAAATTTCACTTTATTTACCAATCTTAGGGCACACACTAGTTGGATGAATGCGCGGTCTTCCTTAGTGCCCAACAACAAGAGGAAAATGGAATCAACGCGTAGGACCTTCCGTCTTAACTTCACCACCCTCTTGTTATGAGGGAGACGCCTTACTACTTGCTCCTGCAACTCAATTGGTAATAGAGCTAGATCTCTAAGGATTGAACTTTCACTGCACACACATTCCCAGTTAGAACAAATGATCGTTTTCTTGTTTCTTGTAACAACTTGGACAAAGAAAAAACAAACATACACACTACTTTGCCGGGCTGCACTTCATTTTAAAATAAAATGAACACATGTACATCAAAAGAAGTGTGGTAGTTGATGAGAGGTAGAATGACAGGGTTTGGTGATGCAAGAATTTCTCCTGCTCTTTGGGCACCAAACATGAACACCATTCGTTGTTGAAAATGGATCTTTCTACTAATTGCAACGTTTATTCTAATGTGTGGAGTAAAATGAAAGGGAAAAACCTCTATTCCTGGGCCATTATCCATGGCCTATGCATGTCCTAATGCTTTCAACAAAACAAAAATATAGACGTCCAAACTAAGGTCGTACCTAATGAGAGGCAAAATAAAAGGATTTACTGAAGCGTTTATCTCGGCCAACCTAAGAGGACCTAAAATTCTACGAATGACACGTTGAAATTGCAACTTAGTACTAACAATTATGTGTACCTTTTGCCTTGCAATGGGAATGAAGGGATCATACAAAGCTTCGTGATTCATGCAAACTACTTGACTATGCTAAAGGTTGATTCTACACAAAAATACACAAGCCGTTCCTCCGTGGGGGCACCAAAATTGAGGCGGTCCGGGGCGGGCAACAAGAAGAGTGGCGTCTAGACACCCTTCAAGGCTCCCGTGCTGCTCAATGGGGCTGGGGCACAACACAACACAAACCAAAACAACAAACCCACCGCCAAATCCCAACTACACAAGGGGCACCACCTAGTTTAAGAGCGAACTAGGACGCAAAAGAGGAGAATCGTTAGAGCAACCCACAAACAAGCAAGGAATTTACACTAACCCTAACACCAATGGAATACTCTCACACACTAAAACACGAGAGAGAGAGAGAGAGAGAGAGAGAGAGAGAGAGAGAGAGAGAGAGAGAGAGAGAGAGAGAGAGAGAGATAGTGCTCGGGCTGCTTTGAAACGTATCGGCAATGATCAAGCAAACACAACTATATATTTAAGAAAGAGAGAGAAAGGGGGAGGGGGTGCTTGTTGCATTAATACCTTCTTACAAATCTGTCATGACAAATCAAAGTGAGATTAGTACTTGTTCAACATAGCTTGCGTAAATTTCACCACAACACATCACAAGAAAAGCCACCCCAATCACTGTCTTAAGGCCAGGGGAGTCCTCTCCACCCTGTCGCCCTCTTACAGTATGTGGGATTTATGGCTAGATTGATGACAACACCAGAGACAAGCTATCAAGAACTTAACAAAAAAAAACACCAAGACACTTACACATCATTGTTGTCCATTACTTCACGTTGGAAGGGAGACAAAGTATCCAAGCTTAGTCCAAATCCACCCTCCTTGATTCAGCGAATGTTGGGCTTACACTAGTAGGAGAAATGATAGATTTCCTACTCTCAATTGAATAATCACTCTCTCTCTTACAATGGCATAGATTTCCCTTGCTAATCCCCTATTACAACACATGCACATGCATAAGACAATGAGCTTCCACTCAAGAGCTCCTTCTAGAGAGGTTGAGCTTGGCTTCTCAAGCTATAGCATAGTGCTCTTGCTTATGGCTCCCCCCTTTTATGCTAGCTACACCCTCCTTTTATAGCAATTTTGAAGGCTAGGGTTACTACTCTAACCATGGTTGGGTTAGATTTTCAACAATTTATCTAATTTCTTTTGCTTGGAATTATCAAGAAGTTGGTGGGGAAAGAGAGAGGAGAGAAATGGAGGTGATAGGACTTTTCATAGTGGGTTAGTGTTAGTAGAGTTAGTATTAATTTACAAATGGAATTGAATATTTACAATGGGAGTATCCATGTAGGATACAAATAAAGAAGAAGAACTCTTAAGAGGTAAGAAAAGGTGGATTTCTTACAAGGTTGATGCTCCAAGTGTCTTGAGTAGGGCCAATTTTGACGCTTGTTGACAGTCCACTAGCTTTGACGGTACATTTTTTCTCCACTCTTGACCTTCCTTGAGAGACAAGGTAATTGAAGCTGAGTAACCAACCACCATGATGCTATCTTTTAAGAGAAGAGGCTGAATTTTGTGGTTTTTTGATAGATATGGGTAATTTGGAGGAGGAAAAATGAGACTAGGTGGTCAATTTTGGAATGGAATTGTGTGTGGGAGGTATGAGTTCACCATGGTTTCTCTTATTCTTCAAGGTTGAGGAGAAGGTGAGTAGTGTGCAGAGAGGAGTGGTGAGAGAGATGGGGATGATGAGTGGAGAAGTGTGTGTGAAAGAGGAAAATGATAAAGTGGAAGAGAGAGTGTGGCTGCATAGCATGGGAAAACTGGGGTCCACTAAAAAAATCATAGCTCACAGCTGGTAGCTCCAAAAACCATGAAAAAATTTGGGGTGATTATTCAGAGCGTGGGCTACATTTTCTCTTTTGACCACCGCTCCAAATTCGGAGTGGAGATAGGTGCCAAAATTCTCACCAAAAAGCCTGTTTTTTATGCCTGCAAAAGTCTTTTAGTGGTCCCCTCCTTTGTTGAATTTGTACAATGCATCCAAGAGTGAGCCCCTCCTTTGTCATATTATAATACAAAGCATTCAAGTTGCCCTTGACCCATGCATGGAGGAGGATTATTGGTGAAATAAGAAATATATACATGGTGGGACTAGTGTATGGACTATTCATGGACTTTAGCTCAATGAGCACATGGTGTTAGAATAATGAGTAAAAATAATAATAAAAATATGGAGGAGTTATGGATATGGAAAGATATTGGAATCATATGATATGGTCCCTCCTTGAATTATTTTGGGTGAAAGAGGAAAAGGTATGCAAGTAAATAATATAATAAAAGTAACCAATGAGTAGAAATCAATTTTTTGTTTTCACGAGGGTGAGGGTGAAAATGTGGGAGTGATTTGTATAAAGGAAAAATATGAGGTTAGAGTATGTACATATTGGCAAAAAAATAATAATAATTATGGTGTAAGAGGATGAAAGAAGGTGTACATAGGTTTAATAAAACACACACCTAAGTAGAAATATTTAAATAAAATACCAAAATAATTATTAAAAATCCCTATATTTAGGCCATATATACAATGAAATATTTACACACAAAGAGGCCATAATATACTTTTATTTTTTTTATTTTTTTTATTTTTTTTGGCTCACCTAGCCCAGTGACTAGCTAGCTGAGGGTTTTTAAGAAGATATGGGAAAAGTCCCGTGACTCACGCACGCCTATGTACAGTGAAATGGTAGGGATAGCCACAGTGTTTGGGTGATTTTGGTAGGGTGAGGTAACTCACTGTGGCAATTACAAAGAGCCGAAAAAACAGCTATCACTACCAAACGTGCCGCTTTGAATGCTGAAAAGGTAGAATTGTTTGTGTAGGCTGCAGACTTGAAACTGCAAAAGAGCTTAGTGGACCTCTTTGAGGATCCAGTAGGGGAATTAGGGATGAAATCATATTGGAAAGAAGTAATGGAAGCTGTCAATATGGTGGTAAAGCGACAGAAAAGGTTGGACAAGCTAGTCGGGATGACTACCGACATGGAAGATAAAGTGGAAGAGGTCCCTGTGCTGTTAAAGGAGAAGACCTGGAAGCTAGAGGAGTCTTTTATGGACGAGCTTGTGACAGAAATCCAGGAGTTAAATATTAATTTGAAGGTAATTAAGCTGGAAGAAAAAGGTTCAGCATCTCGATCAAAACAAGGCGGGCAGCACAGAGGAAGTGGTAATCAAAATTGCATGTGGTTCAATAGTCTTGATCATATCAGGAGTGACTGTGATGAATTTGCAGAAGCCAAGCATAAAGACATGGTTTTGTGGAAGGATGGGTTAATACGTCTTTGGGAGACAAGTTTGCCCTTAAAGACTAAATATGGGAAAGGAGGGATGAAGAAGAGTATGGAAGAAATGTTGCATGAACATCATGTCACTGTAGCTGAGGCATCGACTTATGGAGTGAAAATTGAAAGCAACTTACAAGAAAAACCAATTGAAGGTTTCTACAAAAAGGGAATTTTCTGGCCATATGCTATGACAACGGTAAGAAAGGGGAAGTTCGGATATCAACAACTATGTCAAGTGGGGAATTGCATTAGAAAGACTACTGGGTGGGAGGATCCTGTCGACTCCCTCTCGGTATATGCATATATAGCAAAGTCTCAAAAAAATGAGGCTTTTGTCAAAGAAAAGCGGAAAAGGGAAGAGGATTTGGCAAGAACTTCAAAGAAGGCAACTAGATCAGCAACACAAAAGGAAAAGGAATCTAGCTCATGTGTGGCTCCTACTCTACTTGATGTTCCAATGGATGAAGCCGAAAAGGAGAAGAAAGGAGGGAAAGCTCGAGGCCCATCATATAAACTAAGGTCTGATATTGAACAGGAAAAACTGATGTTAAGAGGGTACTAGAGGAGCGGATTCTAAACAATCGAATGGAGTTTACCCTAGGAGAGATCCTAGGTATTGTAAAGCAGGAACTTCATGACAACATCATTGATCTTATGAAGAGGAAGCGTCAAATACTATACGGGCCTGAGAATGATCCAACCAGAACACAGGGAGTGTAGAGCATTAATGAACAAATTGAAGCCATATTCAGCAGTGTGAATGAAGAAGAATTTGGGGATGATGAATGGGGAAGCATAGTTGACAACAACGAGTTTTCAAGGCAGGTCAAGCATATCAGATATCAAGAGGATGATTATTGTGAAGAAGTACGTCGAAGTAATTTTACGCTAAATCATAGGGCCCGAGCTACTATTGAAACTTTGGTAAAGATAGGCGATTTGGACGAGCTACTTGTTGCATTGGTAGACCATGGCTCAGAAGTTAACCTTATGTCAAAAAGTTTATATTCGAAAGGGAAGTGGCCCGTTGATGTCAAACATGGGTGGCGTACTCGAGCTACTAATGCACAATCAGGTGATTTGTATGGTGCATGTCCTAATGCTAAAGTAACTATAGGAGATGTGAGTGATGAACAAAATTTCTTCGTGCAAGAGCACTCAACTTATCCAATTATATTGGGACAACCTTATATTATTGCGGTGCGAATGGAAACTAAGGTTTTGGATGATGGATCTGCATATGCCAAGATCCGAACTCGTAATGGAAAGAAAGCAGTACAATTTTTATCTGTTTGTGTAGACCATGCTAGGAACATGGACACCTTAAGGGATCATCCATTGCCGAAGTTAACAAAGGAGTTTAAGGAGAACAGGGGATTCCTGAATTTTTTCCAAGTGCCATTGTAAAGCGAGACTGTGATGGTGCTTTGAAGGAGAAGTTCTCGCTAAAGGAAGGTGTTTCCAGAGAGGCTTTTTCTTCCAAATTTCTAGGTTTATCTTCAAAAGGATTGGTATCATACAAGAAATTCAA
Organism: Adiantum capillus-veneris; assembly: GCF_014529385.1. Lineage (NCBI taxonomy): Eukaryota > Viridiplantae > Streptophyta > Polypodiopsida > Polypodiales > Pteridaceae > Adiantum > Adiantum capillus-veneris. Next base: position 71,817,319 of record NC_140954.1, read on the forward strand.
CGACTTATGCAAATGGGAGAAGCAACATGTTTGCAATGCCCAAGGTATGTTTCAAGAATATGAGTTATTGGATCCAAATGAAGCAATTTCAGGAATTTTTGAAGAATATGCATTTGTGGACACAATGGGAGAATTGGATGCAACCATGCATTCCAATGATCAAGCTAAGAGTGAGATTGTCAAGGTAAACTCTCTGGATATGTATGATGTCCTTTTCCAATTCAAAGCAGAGTTGGATGTGGAGGAAATACAGGTGAATACAAAATACAAAACAATGGCAAAGAAGGTCAGACCCGTGGCTACTCCATTGCCAAAAGAGAGTGACACTGTTATGGAGAAAGCATCTTGATAGCCTATTCTCTGAGATCCAGGTAAAATTGGGCACTCATTTACTGAAGAAAATTTACCAGAATTACAAATTGGTGATGCAGATTTTTTAAATCAAGAAGAAATAACATGTTTTCAAGAAAGGTTAAAGAAGCATGGGAAGGATTTTGCTTTCCAACCAAGAGAGATTGGATGTGTGGATCCTAGTGTTGTGGCTCCCATGGTGATCTTCACTGTGCTACATCTCCCTTGGAATCTACGAACTATACCTATTCTGAAAGCTCATCTTCCTAAGTTGGTCGATCTGTTAAATGAGAAGATAAAGATGGGCATTTTGGAGCCCTCTTGTGCTCCTTACTCTAACAAGTGGTTTACGGTTCCCAAGAAGAATGGTACATTGAGGTTTATACAAGATATGCAGCCAGTAAACAAGGTAACTATTAGAAATGTAGGTACGAGTCCAGTGGTTGATGAATTTGATGAGGCTTTTGCAGGAAGAGCCATTTATTCTATGGGAGACTTGTATTCAGGTTATGATCAATCTCAACTAGCTAGGCAAAGCAGGGATCTGACAACCATGCATACTCCTTTGGGATTAGTAAGAATGTGTACATTGCCACAGGGTGCAACTAACTCAGCTGCACACATGATGAATGGAATGAACAAAGTGCTACGGGATTTCATTCCCCAGATCACCATGCCATTTATTGATGACGTGCCGATAAAAGGGTGTGACGAGGGTGAAAAAGATGAAGCCAAAGATCAGAGGGGGTGCAAACATTTTGTGGCTAACCATATTGTTGATTGTGACAGGATATTATCTAGGCTTGAAGAGGTCAACCTTACACTCTCAGGCCAAAAGTCTATGTTTGGGGTCAAGGAAGTTTTGATTGTGGGACACTTATGTGGACCATCTGGTAGAAGACTGAGCCTGTCAAAGTGGAGGCTATACAAAGGATGAAGGAGACATGCAGTTCAATTACAGAAGTGTGAATATTTTTAGGTGCATGTGTTTTCTACTAGATATGGTTACCCCATTTTTCACATGTTGCAGAGGTTTTATACCAGTTACTCAGGAAAGGACAAAAAGTTGTTTGGAAAGAAGAACACTCAAGAGCTGTGCAAAAATTGAAGAAGATGTTACAAGTGGCTCCTACATTAAGGAAGGCGGACTATAAAAGTGGAAAAGCCAATTAGTGATGGTTAACACGAGTCCTATAGGTATAGGGTGGGCTATTGGACACGATGCCGAGCAAGAACAAAGGTATGCTATCAGATTTGGTGCTTAAGTGTTAAGTGCTCGACAGAGAGCATATCCGCAGGTTAAAAGGGAACTTTGGGGTGTAGCAACTGCCTAAGGTGTGACAAAGAGTACTTTATCGGAGCTTCTATAATTGTAGAGACAGATTACTTACCATTGCTTGGAATGATCACAAGTTGTTCCACACCAGATATAGCCATGCTACATTGGATAACATATATTAAATCATTAAATCCCGATTTAACATATTGCACGAAAAGATAACACGATGGCTGATATGCTATCTAGGGCCAGGTTTGAAGATGAAGAGACTATGATTTTTGAAGCTGAAGATGTGGGATCGAGGTTCTTTACCTCTTCAAAATTGCATGTAGAATGTAAAAACACATTTTTTGCATTACAGTCTTTTGCCGAGGAGAAGTATAAATGTGAATGGTTGTTGATTGGGAGATATTTGAGTACACTAAAGAAGCAGGAGGACTGGATTGAACTCGAAAGAAAGCTTATGGGTATTTCTTGCAGGATGGGTTTCTATGGCGGCATCCAAAGAAGCGAAGAGGAACCCCTCAGCGAGTTGTTTGTGATAAGGTAACACAACTTCAAGTACTTAAAGAATTTCATGAGTCACTATGGACAGGACTCAGGGAAGTTTGGGCCACTTTTGCTAAAATCAAAGATTGATTTTTGTGGAAGGGTATGTATAAAGATGTCGAGCATTTTGTTGAAACTTTTTCTGTATGTCAAATGTACTCAAATGTAAAGCATCAAGATGGATTACATCTAACATATCCATTGTGCATGCATTTCAAATGGGTCATCGACCTGATAACAATGCCCACATGATTATGGAAAATGAGATACATCGTGCTTGCCAGGGAAGATTTGACGAACCAGGTTGAAGGGAGGGCTTTGCGAACCAAAGCTACAAGTATGGTATGCAAATTTTTGCTAGAAGATGTGATATGTAGATATGGTTGTGTTGGATGAATTAGTGCAGATAGAGGAGAGCTACATGCTGATGAAGCCAAATATTTTTTTGCTCGTATGGGTGTAAAATTAACACTCACTACTGCATACAATCCTGATGGGAATGGTAGAAGTGAGAGAGGGAATCCGCCCATTGTCAAGGCATTGGCTAAGGCATTTAAAGACCGGATTGGTGAGTGGCCTTGGCTACTTCCTTATGCTTTATGGGCGGACCACACTACACACAACACAGTTATAGGTTTTATGCCATTAGAGCTGATGTATGGACAAAAGCCTATTATGCCTCTTGAGGAGGCAGTGACAACATGGAGCATATTGCCTTGGGATTTAGAAATGAGCAGAGAAGATTTTCTTGCTTCAAGGTTAGAAATGTAGAGCTTGAAGTGCTGAAGGAACAGGTCTAGACGGCTTATCAAACAGAGCAATGGAGCCCAAGATATTGAAGTATGAAGGTGCAGTGCATTGCAGATTATTGTCGGACAGGACAACTGGAGGCAGGTGGAGTAGGGGGATGTGAGGGTATAGGTATGTAGTGCTCTATTTAGGGAGGCTACCCGTCTTTTCAGATTGCAGATCACAGCCACGGTTTTCATTTTATGGCCAGTTGAAGTTTTGTTGGGGGCTAGGTTGGTGCCCACTTAACCACATGGGGAATCGTTCCATCTGGAAATTTTTGGACCACGACAGTGTGAGAGGTGATGTGTAGGATATGGAGCTAGCAAGAATCGACTGCTCATCAAACGAAGCCCGTAGAAAGTTGTAGCAGTGGAAAGTCGGGGTGCAGTTGCTCGGAGCTCACCACAGATGATTTTCTGACTTTTTACGGCCTCAGTTCAGGGTCTTGGAGAATCTTGAAATGCGGCAAGACCCAGGACTTTCAAGTCAACATGGTGAAGTTTTGACCGGGCCTTGCGGCTTGGCGATCCAACATTGGAGCCACAAATGGAAAAGCTTGTAAACTGAAGGGCACCCAACGGGGTTTCTATTCTTATCAAATGAAGTCTCCTTTATAAAAAACAAAAAAGAAGAAGCTTGAAGGGTGGCCACCCAAGAGGGTGCCATGTGGCATCAATAAATCCCACATGAGGAGGCAATAGAGCAAAAACAATGGGTATTTAACCCAAAGAGAGTTCCCCATTTGGTATCACAAAGGAGAAATCTCCCAGAGAGCTCAGCGATGGCTTCCCCAAGCGGGCGCTATGTAAGCATTGCGCGTTGGCGGAGCTGGGCGGCAGTGACTCGTTTTGGGGAGGCTCTGGTGGCGCTGTAGCCGTCAATGGCGGTGGCCTTTGGCAATGGTGCCGCAACACAGTGATGATGTGGCTTCCCGTTGGGGGTCGGTCCCGCGCAACAAAATATTTTGAAGGGGTACCCCCTCCCAATAGCGAGGTCTCTATTGCTCGGGTAGGGGAGGGGTCCCGCAAGCAGGTAAGTGAGAGACAAGGACAATACAAGGGGCTTATTCCACGGCCGAGTCCAGAGAGAGAGAGAGAGAGAGAGAGAGAGAGAGAGAGAGAGAGAGAGAGAGAGAGAGAGAGAGAGAGAGAGAGAGAGAGAGAGAGAGAGAGAGAGAGAGATAGAGAGAGAGAGAGAGAGGGCAAATGCAACGGCCAATCGGGGCGGCCGAGTTGGGCGGACAAAAGAAAAAACTGGATGCACCATGCAAGGAGATACTAAAAGCGAAGTGAGCCAAGTGCAAGGAATGCAAGGGAAATTCCAAAAGGAACTGAAAGAGAAGGGCACGAGTAAAGAGAGCTTCATTTTTTTCCTTTTTTTGGGGAGATTGGTACCTCTATAAAAGGGGTATTTTTTCACTAAAAAGGGGTTGGGATCTTTTAGGTTTGATGGGGTTTTTTGGAAGGGGGATATCTTCAAGGATTTTGGGGGAGAGCTTTTGGGAGGGAGAACCTGCTGGAGCAGAGGGGAGTCCTTCTTCCTGGGAGAAATCGGAGAAGCCAAAGCACAAGGAAACGAGACGGTGGGTAGCTTGGGGAAGAATTTTGAGGCAAGGATTGCAATTCAAAAGGCATACCAATCGGATGTATGCAACTGGATTGTAAAAGTGCAGCTAGAATTCTTACAGTGTATCTGCTGTACCACAACTCTTGAATTTGGGAGCTTTGTTTCTTCATCATATCAATACTTATTATTCTTAATTGCAATATTCTCTCTCTACTCTCTTGATTATTTAGTACTACGTGTATTAACCTATTGAATACTTCTACATGCACTCTAGTATCCTAGTTTGAACGCCTACTAAGCTCCTGTCTACAACCAGAGGCCCGATGCTTTCCCGGTCCACTTTGGAGAACCGCGCATCTCGACAATGTGACTTTATTCCTCAAATCACAATATCTTTCATTGATGATTTGCCTATCAAAGGATGTGAAGAAAGTGAGAAAGCTGAAGTTTTGGATCTTAGGGGATGTTGCAGGTTTGTGAAAAATTACATTAATGATTGTGAATTTTTTTTGTCTAGGTTGGAAGAAGTGAAACTACTTTGTCATGGTAAAATTCTATGTTTGGTGTCAATGGAGTGCTCATTGTGGGGAGCATGTGTAGGCCATATGGTAGGAAACCTTGTCCAACAAAGGTAGATGCCATCCAAAGAATGAAAAAAACATGCACTAGCATCACTGAGGTTAGAAGGTTTCTGGGAGCATATGTCTTTTATGTTATTTGGATTCCACATTATGCACATATAGCTAATCCTCTTCCTCATTTGCTTAGAAAGAATCAAAAGTTTAAATGCATAGAAGCATCATGTAGCTTATCCTCTTCATCATTTGCTTAGAAAGAATCAAAACTTTAAATGGACAGAAGCACATGTAAAATCCATGAGAAAGCTAAAGGAGTTGTTCTAGTCAGCACACCAACTTTGAGAAAGGTAGACTATGAGTGTCAAAAGCCAGTAATTGTTACAGTTGAAACCAGTCCTACAGGGATTAGATGAGCAATAGGGCAAGATGACTAAGAAGGACACAAATATGTGGTGAGATTTGGAGCAAAGGTACTAAGTGCTCACCAAAGAAACTATTCACAGATAAAGAGAGAGTTATGGGGTATGGTTACAGCCTCAAAAAATGGGAAAGAGTACCTAATTGGTGCATGTGTGGTTGTAGAAATAGATTATCTACCACTTCTTGGGATGATTACAAGCTGCTCAATTCCAGACATTGCTATGTTGCGATGGATTGCCTACATTAAGTCCTTAAATCCTGAGTTTAAGCACATTGCACGTAAAGACAGTACACAGTGCATTGAAGAGGTCACTATTTGCAATGTGGTAATCATGCTTTTGTTGTATGCGGATGATGTAGTGCTTCTAGCACACACTTTTGCTTGCATAGTGCGATGATTGTGAAAGAATCCAAAAAAAAGGTTATGCTTGTGAAAACTAACCATAAGGAGAAGACATACACTGTGTACAACAATGAGACACTTGAAGTTGTTGAGAGCTTTAAGTACCTTGGCCTTGAGGTTCCATCCAATCACAAGTGGCATGAATGTGCTATGTGTCATTTTGAAGAAAGAAAGAGAGCATATTATGCATTTGAGGACATGTGTAATGCAGGAAACATGAAGTGTTGGGTTCTCAAGAAGTATCTTTTTGATGCATTGGTGACACCGGTTCTTCTTTATGGAGTTGAAGTGTGGGGCAAGAGCATCTCAAAGTCTACTTGGAAAGAGTTTGAGAATGTCAAAAAGAGTTTTCTTATAAAATTTCTCCAAGTTAAGACACAAACATCATATATGATCCTACTTCTTGAGTCGGGATCCTTGGTGAAGCCCCAAAATCATCAGATGGCACATCTACCGAGGCAGATAACTCCGGCATCCAAAGCTCCGATTGCCGATTTGAAAAGACCACCAGGCTCCGTAAATAAAGCACTACACACCCATATCTCCAAACTAGCTTAGACTCCTCGTCATCATTTGGCCTATCCGTCTTGGATATGGAATCACTTCCAACTTCAAAGCCCCGTATCTTGCACACGATGGCTCCGTTTGACGAGCCTTTTGGACCTGCTCCTTCAAAACTTCAATCTCTACATATGTAAGCCAAGAACCAACACCTCATACATTCTTCACTTGCCACCCTATCTGGCCCTATTTGGAGCCCATCTTGATCTAAAAACCCACATAAAGCATACATCTCCGACATCTTTCTCACATAATAGCTGTCAACATTATTCATAAGTTGGAAAATCCTCAAATATGTATCTTTCACCCCGTGCCCACAAAGTGGCATGACAGCGTTGAAGGATGAGCTCCATAAAAAACATAGAAGCTGTGCGACATGAGAGGGAAAGGCTAGGACAGGGAAAGATTGGAGAAGAAAATGCAAAAAGGAGAGGCTGAATAGGAGCCAGAACAAGTGAAGTGTAAATACAAGCGCCCTGGGCACGACAAAAACACTTAGCAATAGAATGTCCTTTATGTGTATTCTTTTGTGATGTAACTTTATGGAGTTAGCAGTGGCACACTCTTTGTAAAATTCCAAACGATGTCAAGTCATATGATTTTGTGATATCATCATGAGGGATCCAGATCACCGTTTCAATGTCCAAAGCTGTTCTGAATTACATTTGAGATGTTAAGAAACAACTTTTGTGACCAAAGCGGGGTTTCTATGTGCTAGCATAATGGGTATGCTAACTCCCATCTTGGATTTTCTAACTAGCATATTGGGTATGCTAACTAACATACAAGGTATGATAGCTAGCATACATATAATTATAATAAGCATTTTGAGCAAAGTAGAAGTATGCTTGCATAGCATACAAGGTATGCTAGTTAGCATATTGTGTTACCATATACATGTGGTAGTGATGTGTGTGAACACACTAGGATTGTAGGGGAATTTTTTTCCTCTTTAGGAGGTTTTTTCCCCCGTGCATTAGATATACGCCCATCACTCTAGGCTATCTATCTTTTTTGTTGCACGCTAAGTAATACACTCTCACTTGTGTGCCTTTTGAGCTTCCTTTGTCTTCTTCAAGATGTGTATGTTTCTTTGCAACTCTAATTCCAACAATTGGTATTAGAGTAGGTTGCGACCTCCCAGGCTTAGTCGCTAGCAGCTCCAGTACACTCCTGCTCATTTTCTTTGATTTCAGTGAGCTTTGGCGAGCATTCGCAGGTCGACAAAAATTTTGGGTGAGCTTGTAGAGCGCAGTCTGCTCAGATTTCTGATTCTTTCTCATTTTGGCCTCCGTTTCCACTACAAGCAGCTCTGCAGAGACAATTTTGTCATTTAGTGTAGAATTTCGGTCAGTGCCATTTTCTGCATAACAAGTCCCATACAGTCTACTATGGGTTGTTCTATATGGCACGTGCTAGTATCACTCAAGTTCTCCTCATTTCCGACAGTTTTCACATCAGGTGCAGCATTTACCATGGCTGACAACAACACAGATGTGTTAAAGATGTTTGCTGCTGAGGACGGGTTGGATGGGTACAATTACCTTATGTGGGCTTACATGATGCAACATGTTCTTTTGTCAAAGGGCGTCTAGAATATTGTGTAGGGCATTCATGTACATTCTGGTTTTGAGGATGCAGGTGATGTTGAGGATGTTGCTTGTCTTGCTACAAGAATTACTGCTATTAGAGTTGTTTTGCCTACCAACAGAACGATCTCGTTGGGATGTTAAGGATGCGCAGGCTCATGCATTGATTGTGTTGTCTGTGAAGCGTACCATTTTTCCTTTGATTCGTTCAACAAAATCTACAAAACAGGCTTGGGATATTTTGATTGGTCTTTATGCAAGTCGCAATGAGGCAAAAATTGCTTTGCTGCGTAAAGAGTTGGAGTCGAAGATTATGCATGAGGAAGATGATATGGACACTTTCCTTGCTGGTGTCAAGGATATCAATAAGCAACTTGTTTCTGCAGGTGAAGTCATTTCAGACAGTTTCCTTGTGCAGAGTGTTCTTGATGCCTTGCAAGATTCCTACCAGACTTTTGCTAGTACTTGGAGACTTATGACCCAAGGAAATCCTGAAGTTGTCAAGTTTGATGCATTATGCACATTGCTATTGCAAGAGTCACTTTTGAGAAAAAACAGGAATAGACAGCGTGCATTTGAACAGGCTTTTATTGCTTCTCAAAGAAAGGGTGGTAACAGCAATGCAACCACTTCTTATGGTTTTGCTACAAGTGGCAAAAATTTTGTTGCCAATGCTCTGCTGGCAGCACTTTGTCTGGCAATTCTAATGATAAGGGTAAAAAGAAGATGCGTTGCCTTTATTGTAAATCTAATGATCACTTGATCAAGCAGTGTCCTAAGTTGAAGGCCAAAGAGACTAAGAAGAAAGAGGGCGGTTCCACTGCAAATACTGGTTCCACTACAAACGCAGCCATTGTTGAGTTTTTTGTCAAAGGAGACTGTGATGCTGATGTTGATGCAGAATGGGTTTTTAGTGTAGAGTGCACTTACAATCCTGTTGTCCATGATGCATGCATGTGAGCTGCTGCAGATTCACATGTGTGGTATTTTGACAGTGGTGCTGCAAAGCACATTACCTCACATCGTGAATTATTCACCTCTCTCGAGTTTGTACCTCATGGGAATTCAGTCAGTGTGCCAATAATGCCTCTTATCTGGTTCAGGGAGTTGGAAAGATTGTGCTTACTGCTGCAAATGGCAGTTCTTTCACACTTTTTGATGCACTTTATGTACCTGGGATCAAGAAGAATCTTTTGTATGTATCTGCACTTGCTAGACTTGGACTTGTAGTCAAATTTGTGGATGACAAATGTACAGTTCAGGATCTCAGTTTTTGTGATAAAATTGTTGCATCTTGGCTTTCATGCTGTGGGCTGTATAAGCTCACTTTGTATGACAAGTGTGGACAAAATTTTGCAAATGCAGTTGCAGATTCAAGGGCTATTTCAGATGCAAAACTTTGGCATGCACGTTTTGATCATCTGAATTTTGCGAGTTTGCTGCATTTGCAAAAATCTGATATGGTTTCTTCTTTGCCGCTTCTTGAAGCACCTGTCAAACATGTTTGTGAAGGCTATATTTTGGGTAAAATGCAGCGTTCTAAGTTTCCAAAGAATGGTTCAGCTAGGGCCACATGCAGGTTGCAGCTTGTGCATAGTGGTGTTTGTGGGTCCATGCAAACTGCGTCCTTGGGAAATTACCTGTACTTCATGACTTTTATTGATGATTACTCCAGGAATGCATGGGTGTTTCCGCTTAAAGAGAAGTCCGAAGTTTGTATGTGCTTCAAATTCTTTTTGGCTATGGCTGAAAATGTCTTGAAATGTACTATGGGCACCCTCCGTTCCAATCGAGGGGGGAGTATATGTCTCATGAATTTAATGCATTTTTGGCTAGTCGTGGGATAAAACACAAATGTACAGTGCCTTATACACCTCAACAAAATGGTGTTGCTGAGAGGAAAAATAGGTCACTTACGGAAATGGCACAATGTATGGTCAAAAGTCAACTTTGACGCATTCTTTTTGGCTTGAGACCATCATGTGTGCCATCTTTGTTCTTAACAGGTGTCCTACAAAAGCTTTGTAGTCCATTACTCCATATGAAGTATGGCATGATAGAAAGCCTTCTATTGGCACATGTGTGTTTTTGGCTGTTTAGCATATGCATTGGTGCCACAAACACAACGCAAAAAATTAGACAATAAGGTTGTCAAATGTATTTTTGTTGGTTATAGTGCTGAAATCAAAGGTTATAGGTTGTATCATCTGCAAACAAAGCGTATACTAGTTTCACGAGATGTAGTGTTTGTGGAAGATTTTGTTCAGCCCTTGCAGTCATGTACTAGAGACAATAATGTAAGCTCAAAAGACATTTATGACACTTTGTTGCCTCTTTTTAGTGGTGGAAGTTCGAATGTAAATTCCAATGAGGCAAATGTACAGCTTATGGGGGTTTTGAAAATGTTACAGATCAGCCTATTATTGATGCAAATGTACATGATGTACTTGATGAGGAAAGGACTGCAAAATGACAAGGCTAGAGGTATGCCAAAATGGTTGGTGCATACATTGTGTGACAGTAAATTGGATGCACCTTTGTCTAGGCGTACTCGTTCAGGCTCTCGCCATGCATCTTATGCATCAGATTGTTATGTTTTGGCTGTGTCTAGCTTAGATGATGTTGAGGAACCTCTGTCTTCTGATAAAGCACAAAATTCAAAAAATTGGATGGTTGCCATGCAATCAGAATATGATGCACTTATAGAAATTGACACATGGACTTTATGTGGTTTTCCTCCTGGAAAAAAGGCCATTGGTACAAAGTGGGTTTACAAGTTGAAACGCAAGCCGGATGGTGAGATCGGTTGCCATAAGTCTCGACTTGTTGCAAAGGGTTATGCACAACAAAAATGCATAGATTAAGAAGAGACTTTTTCTCCCACTTTTCGTATGACTACTATGCGTTTTCTATGTTCATTGGCAGCTAATTTTGGTTGGGATGTACATCAATCAGACATTGTTACTACTTTCTTGAATGGTGACATATTTTAGGAAGTTGATGTAAACACATCCTCGTGGTTTTGTCATAAAAGGACAAGAGGACAAAGTGTGCAGATGTAAGAAGGCTTTGTATGGGTTGAAGCAATCTCCTCATGCTTGGTATGAGAAAGCTGACACTCATTTGATCAAACGAGGCTTTTGTAGCAGTTCAACAGAAAGCACATTGTATGTAAAGCGTGAGGGTGATGTACTTCTCATTGTGGTTCTTTATGTAGATGATTTGGTGATCACTGGACCAAATGAGAGACATATTGCTGAGTTTAAGGCTGATTTAAATGGTACTTTCAAGATGAAAGATTTGGGGCTATTGCATCATTACTTGGGTATACAATTTAAGCAATGTGATGGTGGTATTGCCTCATGTCAAAAAAGTTACATAGACACATTGCTATGTAAGTTTGGACTTGAGGATTGCAAACCTATTGCCACTCCCATGGAAAAATGTTTGAAGTTGAGTCTACGTGATGTTGGAGATCCTGTTAATGTCACTCTTTACCAAACTGCTACTGGTTGCCTCATTTATGTATGCAACACGAGACCAAATATTCAGTTTGTAGTCTCACAGGTCAATATATTTATGCATAGCCCAAGGTCTAAGCATTGGCAGGTTTTCAAGAGTATTTTTTGCTACCTTAGTGGCACTTTACATCTTGGCTGTTTTATCCCAGGGGGGGATCATTGCCGCCAGACTTACATGCTTTTTTGGACTCAGATTGGGCTGGTTGTTTTGACACGTGAGTGTCAACAAGTGGTTTTTGTTTCATGCTTGGCACTTCATGTATATCATGGTTGAGCAAGAAGCAACCTACTGTGGCCACTTCGAGTTGTAGGACTGAGTACAAGGCAGTCTTCACAGTTACGGTTGAATTTGTATGGCTCAGACGCCTTATGGCTGATTTGGGTGTTGGACACGACACTGCCAACACTATCTACACTGATAGTCAGAACACATTGGCAATTGCAAGGAACCCAGTTTTTCATGCTCCCACAAAGCACATTGAGGTGCATTACCACTATGTTAGGGAGAGTCTCTCAGCAGGAGAGATGAGCTTGGCTTATGTGCCAACACACGACAACCTTGCAGATCTTTTCACAAAGGCATTGTCTTGTGAGAATATTGAAGCTTTCCGCAAAGATTTGGGCTTGCTCCCCTTTGTGGGCTGATCATGTCCTCATGGCATGGCACTTCCCTTTACTCATTGTTAGCAGCAAGCTAACGCGGACACCATTTTTGCACCATTTTTCGAAGTCTGCCTTGTAAAACATTTATTATTTTGATAAATTGGGAATTTTGTAACTCTTATTTTCTCACATAAACCTTTTAATTAATGATCTGGGGATACAAGCTTCCAGATTGTATCAGCCAGTCATTTCCCAGCTTTGATAGAACTCCAAATTATTAGTTTTGACCACACTAAAACCTTGGCTAAGGTATAAAAGCCAATTTTTGAATTTTTTTAATAAGTTTTTGGATAAGAAATACACAGTGTGAGCTAAAGGCGCTCACTTCTCTCCTTCTCGCGCTTCCTACTCCCTCTTCGGTTGTCACATTGCGAATGCGTTTGTTGCATTGCAACCGCACGTAAGAGCTCTAAGCATTGACGTAAGCCATTCACAATATTTCATAGTTTTTGGCGTCGTTGACCCGAGGCCTAATTTCATCATAACTAGGAATTTACATGTTCAAATCAAAAACTAAGCATAGGCGGGGTATTGGGGCATCATTGCTAAGAATTCAGATGCATTTGGGTCGAAAACAACTAGGTCAAAAAGCCACTGCTGTTAATAATCGCAATTTTGGAACTTGACCTAAAGTGGGGTTTGAGGCCATAGGCATGTGTGCTTAGGTCTTATAAACTTGTCCTAGAAGTTTCGTCACATTTGGATGTCATTTGATGCTGTAACGGATGTGATTTGATTGCCGATGAGCGATTGGCTTTTGGTGATTTCAGTCCCTTGAGTGTAGCTTGAGTTAGATGTGAGTTGTTAGTTGTTTTCCGAGAGATTGAAAACCTCTTGTAGCCTCTATGCACTAGGCAAGTCAGCTTCGTCCCATGGTCTGACAAATTAATTGTGGTTCTCGCTAATACTGCAATAAGATAGGATGGTGTGGTTAGACATGCGTCCCACATTTGGCGCCATTGCCGGGGATCAAAGAGACCTAAACTAGGGAAAAACACGCGCATCCTGTGTAGTTATCCTTTAACTTCCTCTAGGTTCGCCTAGAGTTCAAAACTTTGTTTTAGAAACCGCATAGCTTAAGATTGTCGTCTTTTGCTGTGTAGAGGTAGCTTGGAAGTAATCGTACTTGCTGAGTACCTTTAGGACTGTAGGATTGTAGATTTAGATTAGGATTTGGATAATTTTATTGGTAGACTAGACAAGTCTTAAGATCAAGACTCTGAAAAACATAAAAACAACAAGAAAACGAGTGTTTGTGGACACTTTCCACAACCCCATTGCATGAGAATCTAGGAGTAGGGTAAGTACGATTCGAAGTGGATTTCAGAACATGCTCTGTCTGAAAGAATCAAGACTCGAATCCACTCAAGAATAAGCCTAAGAGTTGTCTGAACCAGTGGGTAAGCTCAAAGACACTTTGAGGTAAGAGTTGGCCAAAACTCAGATTATTTACTTTTTCTTGACATTTTAGGCCAAATTAAGTTTTGACTTGATTCATAGGCTTAAAAAACATCATATGAAGATTGTCTTTGAGAAAATTGAAAAAAAGTGCTCATTTCAAGCCTAAAGTAAATAATCACGATTATTAATTTTTTGCTCTAAATTGACCAAGGTTCATCCATTGACTCATTCCATGTGTACAAACAACTTTTGTAAAGGCCCAAAAGATTTGGATCACAAAACTGACAAAAAATTGGGTAAAAACTAAAGTTTGTACTGACTTTTTGAATCTTGAGTATAAATTTGGAAAACATTTATCCAAACTTGTTGAAAATTGTTTCATAGGCTTATGTTGATGTGATAAACATGTGTATATGCTCAGTTGACCAAAAATTTACAAAAATTTGTCAGAAGTAAATAACTGTGATTATTTACATCTGCCCTATTTTTTAACTTTTTTGACCAAGTCTGCATATCACTGGCTTCACCATGTTGTAATAAGCCCACAAACCAAATTTGGTAAGATTTGGACCATTAAAGTGAAATTTGTGACTAAAATTGCAAAGTTAGTCCGCAGAGATAATTGATGACCATTTGACCAAAAATTGTCCAAACTTGATGAAAATTGGCTAGTGACCTTAACTTAAGGTTCTTAACAAATCTGTGTCAAAGTTGGGGCAAAAACTTGAAAAAATATAGTTGGAGTAAATAATTGTGATTGTTTACATCTGCTTCAAAACTTGATGATTTTGCAAATTTGAGTCTACCACAAGGTCAAGCACATCAAGTAGACTTAAGCCAGATTCTCTAAATCAGAGTCTGCGGACACCAAACAGTTGATAAACTTGATGAGAATTAGTCCAAACTTGTTCAAACTTGTCCAGGGACTCTAACAAGTTGTATACTTGCCAAACCTATCAAAAAAGTGTAAAAAATTGACAAAAGTAAATAATTGTAATTATTTACTTCTGCTATCCAGAGACATCAATTTTGACTTTTGAGCTTATGCAGTGTTAGACCAACATAATATAAAGCAACATGGAAATTTTAGGTTCAATCGGATCAAAATTGGTACAGATACACTCAGTTTCCAGATTGCAGATCAAACCTTTGAATTCTGCTAAAGTCGAATCTGAAAGTCAAATTTTGACTCCCATAGCTCAATTTGGAGTGATACATAGAGACCAATCACGAGAGTTCTCAAGAGCTCTACTGTCTTTATAGAAGAATAACTAACTTGACTAAATTTGTATAGGAATCAGGTTGCAGACGAGGAATCAGTGGCTTGACAGAAAGTTGTAATTGAATCGAGTGGAAATTGACGACAAGTCAATCCAAAGGTGAGTACTATATCCAGAGCTTCACAAGTCTATATGAACCTTAGATCTGGTCTTGTACTAGGAAATCAGGGCATACTCGGAGAAACCTCCAGTAGAGTATCTACCAAAGAAAGCGTGAATGAAGGCAATTCCTTGCACACAATTCCTAAAGAAAAGTCTCAGACACTTTTTCAGATTCAACATCCGAAATGTCTTCTTACTCGACTCACTCGAAAATCGGAACGACAGTGCGCTATAAGCATATACTATCTTTTAACGAGACTAACCGTCATGGAGCCCAGGTTTACTTGGACCCTAACGAGGAGTATGCCATTCACATTGATGATCATGGTATTGAGTTCAAAGAAGAGGTTAGGGAAAACAAACAAGGAAAAATGTACATGGATCGAAATGGAACTCAGTATTTACAGGTCGAAAACCTTGACGTGATAGACAAATGGGGGTTAGAAGTAAACACTATAATCCTAGATATGTCAGCAAAATACGGACCACCAACTTTAGAATTAAAGGGATACGATCAAGTAGACTTGAAGCCCTTGAAACGGCTTAGTACGGATAATCCTAGGATCGGAGTCTATTGTTGGGAAGATAGAAACATAAAAGATCTTTTGTGGACTTCTCATGTCAAGCCAGGACAATTAACGGCCATGACGATCATCTATATCTTCAAGATCAAAGATAAGGGATCAGCAGACCTACCAACCTACCTGTTTAGTGATTGTTATAACAACAACTTTGTTATGATGACTCCTGAGGAGGTACAACAAACGAAATACCAAGGGTATTTCATAGGGGATTGGATATTGGGGCAAGGACTAGAAACCATTCCAAGAGATGAACACTGTGAGAGATCATCTGAGAGTAATGTGAAGAAACCAGAAACCACCTCATCACGTAGAAAACCGGGTGACACTAAGGCCAGTCCAGGGCTACATGAGTCACTATTTCCAACAGACTGGTTTGAAGGACTCGGAACATGGCCAACTCCTAGAAGACCGGGAGTTGAACCAAACAGATGCGTCAGACCAGCTGATTTTCAAAAATGGGTCAAAAAATACAGTGGATCAGGGGATCCATATGACCACTTAGCGAGCTTTAAGCAAGTGCTAAGAGCAGAGCGTATATTTGATTTCCATACTCAATTTGAGGAGTTTGGAATGACATTAGAAGGAAAAGCTTTGACATGGTTCCAAAACATTGCACCAAGGTCAATCATGGACTTGAACACATTAGCTCAAGGATTTGTAGATGCGTGTTCCAAAACGGGGATTAAACATAATACGGTAGCTCAAATTTACAGCTTTAAACAGAAACATAGTGAGTCTGTTAGGATTGTGCAACTCGAATGAAACAATACATTGCCAGATGCCCAGAGATGGAGATACCTGTAGAAGAACGACTTTTATGTTTGTTTCTTGAGGGATTGCTAAACAAAGAACTTCATGCTATACTCTATAGTAAAAATCATACAACCCTAGAAGCATGTGTGTCTGATGCGATTGACCTAGGAGACAATTGCAAGATCTTCAATGAAGAAGATGTCCCTAAGGATAACCAAAGTGAGAAAACAACATCCACAAAACCAGCACGTGGAAATGGATGCTGCGGCACCACTCTCAGCCATAGAAGATATGCTAAAAAGAATGAACGACATGATGAATAATATGCAAAAAGCACCTATGAGAGGACCAGGACAAGGGATACCCCCATAGGGACAACCAATTAGGCCACAAAAATGGTGTGCAATCGAGGGTAAATGGACCAACCATGAGACCCACGAGTGCTACTTCAGACCAAAGTATGATGGGAATGTTCAGTACGTGCCTATGAGGCCACAAGGACAACCCATGTATAGATATCAGCCTAATATGACCCAAGCTTAAAGACCACCAATGGGTATAGAAAGAACTCAACCTGTGATGGGACAACAACCTTTGTATCCATGACATAATGTAGTGTCTGTAAAGTACATGCACTCTAAAGGAGTCATAGATGAACAAGCATTAGTGCCTGTCACACCCTATGCAGAGCCTAGTCCATCTACAGTAATGGTGGAGGGAGATTGGTATAACCCACATCCACCACCAATGGAAGAAACTATGACCTACACTCCACTAGAGCTAGCACCGATGTATTATGTAGCTAATCAAGGTGTCAGACCTCCCATGGGAAGACCCATGATGAAGCCTAGAACAGGAAACTGTCATAAATGTGGTGCTGATGACCATTGGAAGAACAAATGTCGAGAGCCTGATAAAAACCTTAAACCAATTGAAGCCTGTTGCATACAGTGTTGCAAAAAGGGAGGACACTTTCTGGAAGATTTTCCTAAGAATCCTTTGAACAAGGGAAAAAGTGTCGTAAACGTAGTCCAAGTGATGCCTAGTAGCTCATCAGAGAGTGAACCGATTGTTCCAATCAAGGTAATCACTAGAGCCCAGGCAAAGAAAAAGAAACACAACTCCTCTGATGATTCGGAGAACATGAAAGTTTCTTCTCAAAGAATCAAAAGGAGTAGAAGCAAAAGATATGAGATGAGAAAACAAAAACAATGGTTTGAAATTGAAGAGAAAGCAAAAATGTTAGCCCAGGACAAGTTGAAAGAAAATGGCAGTGAATTCAAGGAAACAACCGTGAAATATGGAGGATCCATTTTGGTTGATAAATTTTTTGACCCTATTAATGCTGCCTTGGAAGCCTACCAAGAAGGACTTAAAGCAGGCCAAAACATGAAAAACAAGTGGAAAAACTATCCATCTCCAGACATGGAAGTAGCGAAATTTGATAAAAATCACGCAAGAAATGCTGGATAAACAAAAACCCAAGCTTGAAAGTATTGCAAAACCTGAAGAGCTTGCGGTAGAAGAAGTTTAAGAAAAATCTGATGTGGTGGCAGAACCCCACCTTGTAAGAAATGAACCAGAGCTTATAGTGCCGGACAACGAAGATGCCTTTGACGGAATTCCATTTGTAGAGGAAGACTGGCCAGGACACTTATGGAAAAAAGTGAGAGAGATCAATGATGGGAGCCTAACTTTAAAGTCAGTTCCTATAGAGGAAGTCTGGTTGGATAACCTACCTTCTGATATGAACATGGATTTACAATCCTTGTACGGGGATTGCGGATCAGAAGCTTTAGGAATATCTAAACCATTGACATTGAAAACATTACCTTCTTACTTGGGAGATAACGAAGATGAATCCATCGTTTGCAAGACCACTCAAGTAAAAAGAGCTGAAAAGACCCTAGAAGTAGACAACATTCATTCAATCATGTCTACACCCATCCAATGCACTCTTACTTTGGGAGAATTGTTGAAACTCAGACCATACTTGTGGAATGATTTATAGAAAACCCTAGAGAAGGTGGTGATAACGGGGTTAATCTCTAAAAATTTGGGAGAAGTGAAAAATGAAATGAAAAACAAAGAGATTCAATCAGTTCCTATGAACAAGGTCGAAGAATATTATGGAGGGGAAGAAGGGAACACCACCCTCCCAGTGAAATATAATTACATTTAAACCATGTCAATACTGGATAGTGAAGCTGGCATAGCCATAGCCACTAAAGCAGTATGGGAATCCTGGGGACAGCCAGCCATTAGACAAACTCGAATGAAATTGTAGTTGGCTGACGGACACATTGAGAGACCACTAGGGCTGCTTGAAAAAGTAATAGTCAATTCCTGTGGAATTGAATATCAATACACTTTTGCCATAGTAGAATTTGGGAAAAAACTCAACTATGAAATCATATTGGGAAGACCTTTCATGCTACAGGTACAACTTATCCAAGATTGGGGAAACAACTATCTGTACTTGAAGCAAGTGGGATCTATAGCAAGAGTCAATATAAAAGATCACACTTATAGAGATTTCTTGAAAACACCCATCCAAGAGTTTGATTCAGTCTCTTTGGCTGAATTAAACTCCCATCTTGGTTAAACAAAGACACTCCTATTTGGATGTGCGGAGCTTCAGAAAATGGAAGCTGAAGACGAAAAGAATGTATCCTAGAAAGGGACTGCACCGACGAAGCCTACGTACCTGAACCCTTTCTAGAACATTTATTTGAGTCATTCGAGTGGACTCAAATTTTAGCAACAATGGATTTATGTGTGAATACATCTATGCCTACTCAATTTTGCAATGAGGATGGCTACAACATAATTCCCATCCAAATGATATCAATCCTCAACATTGAAAACAAAGAAGAGGAACCCAAGGACTTGATGAAAGCTCAACAAGTCTTTTCAGACCTCTATTACGATGCAGCTGATGAGTTAGATGAACACTCAGCTACCTCAGAAGATTCGGGGTCAGAAAAAGAGCATACGAGAGCTAAGTTACTCTACAAGGAGGGGAGGAAAAGTTTTTTGACTTTCCAAACCAGATTTCAAGAAGACAAAAGTGGTATAGATGAAAGAGAGACACCAAAATTGTGAAAACGCGACCTATGCCATCAGTCTCCAGTAAAACACAATTCCTGATGCAGATAGATGCTAATGATTGTGCCAAGGACAAAATAACTGGCAGATATGCTTCAAACAAAAACTCAGAAATGTCTCAGATATCGAGAAAAACAAGGAAGGGTACTCAAGAAAAATCTCAGGATTAAAAACCACTCATGACTAGAGTCAAGCGGAAAACAAAATATCAAGAGTTGAAAAAAGCTCTAAAGGAGATATACACAATTGAAATGGAAACCACGAAAGAGGATGATAAGGATGTAATGCACGTTCCATCCCATTACAAAAAGTATACTCTCCAAGATTGAAAAATCATAATTGAACAACCTGTTAGAGAACTACGGAAACAAGGTGAATCTTACAAAGGGCCTGAAAACGCTAAAAGGGTAGACTTGGTTGAACCAGGAGAAGAGCCTAGACCTGCTTACATTGCAAATGATCTAACAGAAGAAGAATAAAAGATTTTGCTGAGCTTGTTAAAGGAATACCAAGATATCTTTGCTTGGTCTTACAAGGATCTCAAGGGTGTTGATCCAGAAATCTATCAACATACCATACCCATGAGAGATGATGCGAAACCCAGTAGATAGAGACCATACACGCATAACAAAATATTTGCCACAAAGATCAAAGAAGAGATTGAAAAACTAAAAGAAGCTAAATTCATTTACAAAATTGAACACACAGATTGGGTGTCTCCCATTGTGGTAGTACCAAAGAAGAACGGAAAATTAAGAGTGTGTCTTAATCTCAAAAAGGTAAATGCCGCCACCATCAGAGACAACTTTCCTCTTCCGATAACGAACATGTTTTAGAACTAGTTGTAGGAAGAGAAGCGTACAGCTCCATAGATGGCTTTTTGGGATACAATCAACTTTTGGTTGACCCAAAAGATCAGCATAAAACTGCTTTTGCAACAGAATGGGATATATTTGCCTATCGGGTTATGCTGTTCGGGTTAACTAATGCTCCAGCCATGTTTTAGAGGTTGATGAGCCATGCTTTCAAAGAGTATCTTCGGAAATTCTTAGAAGTATATATGGATGATATATGCGTACATTCGTCAATCCGGGCTGATCATTTTGAACACCTCAAAAAGGTATTCGAAAAATGTAGACTTTATAGGATTTTCTTAAATCCTGAAAAGTGCACATTCATGGGAAGACAAGGAAAAATGCTTGGACATATAGTGTCTAAAAATGGCATAGCTACTGATATTGAGAAGATTCATGTCATTGTTGATTTGCCTAGACCAACAACAATTAAGGGGGTACAAGTCTTCATGGGACATTGTGGATATTACCGACGGTTCATCTACATGTATGCTATAATTGCAAAACCCATGTATAGCTTGATTACGCAACTTTAATGGACCGAGGCATGTGAAGAATCCTTCATGAAGCTTAAGAAAGCTCTCACTTCAGCTCCAATATTGAAAGCACCAGATTGGAATAAGGTATTCCACGTACATGTAGATGCTTCTAATTTTGCTATTGGTTGTATACTAGCTCAACTAGGAGACGGGAAAATTGACTTTCCTATTTCTTATGCTAGCCGACAATTGAACATGGCAGAAAAGAATTACACCACCACCGAAATAGAAGGAATAGGAATGACCTATGCCATTAAAAAGTATAGACATTACCTATTACCAAACAAGTTTGTGTCCTTTGTGGACCACCAAGCTTTGTTGTATTTGGACAACAAGCCATGCAACACAGGGAGAATAGTGAGATGGTTCGTCAATCTTCTCCATTCCCTCGACAAACAAATGCTACATGTAGCATGCAAGGAGTCAGGAAAATTTGGGTACCAAAAGCACAACTTACGGATAAATCGAAACAGATCTGGGTGCCTAAAACTTTATCGACGAAACAAAAGAAGGTTCCAAGGGTTCAAACACAGAATCAAGCATCTCCAAGCAAGGAACCCAACATGAAAATGGTTTGGAAGAAAAGGGAGCACTTATCTTCTCCACAAACCGCGAAACCAATCAAGCATGATTGGTGAGTTAAGTCTCAACAGACTCCACCACACCATGCAGCACCAAGCTGACCGAGTTACCAATGGCAAGAAAAAGCTCGACAATAGTCAAAAGTGCTACCAACAGCTTAAGCAATCAGAGTGCTAAACACCCTGATGGTACAATCAAACAGAGAGCACAAAAGCTACAAGATTTTCTCTTTGGAAGACATCAACAACAATCCTCGACATCGGAAACCCTTGAGTTAATTACTCAAAACCCAGCGCTTGCACAGCATATTGGTTTGAATTGCAGATCTTCATATCATGGTAGAGCCAATCACGGCTATGCATAGACACAATTGTTCAACCCATGCACACAGTCGTTCCGGAGCGAGTACGCCATCTAGGAGGGGTGGAAGCGCACTAAGTACTAAGTAATTAAGGGCAATGTTTGAAGAGGGAGAAGAAGTTCTATGTTAACGTGTGATTTTATGCAAAATTACCTAATAATGCCCTTATAATTCATCATCAAGAAATTCACTGATAATATCTGCCCGATGAGTGTAAATAGTGTATATACTATCAGAAAATCATCAAAGATATTCCTTTTTTGGGTAATTTTCATCTTTTTTGTTGATAAGGAGGCTTAAAAATAGAGAAATCCAACAAAAAACAATAAAATTATGTTTTTCACGGGATTTTCTTAATTATTGGATTTTTACTTTACTTTTTTAGAGCATTTTGCTATTTTCTTTGATTTTTTCTAATAAATAGGTCAAAATTAATAATAAATAGCAGGAAAACTCATATGGAAAAATGGAAGACACGATGATGATCAGAAAGACAAGGTGGACAGGCACAAAATTTTTCAATGAAATCAGAAGATGGAAGCGGGAATCCTGAATTAGGTGGCTAGGCCTACTTTTGCAAAATTCTTGCGAAATGAGCTACAGGAGTCCGATCAGGGAAATTTTTGAGTCTAACATAGATTTCACAGGCTAGTAGGACTATCGGGGGAATCTAGGGAAATTTGGTTTGGGAAGTCCAGGTATAGATATCCGAGGTAGGCTAAAACCACCTCATTTCCACTTGGAGCCTTTGCAGAGAGAGAGATTTCGGCCTCTTTCGTGCTACTTTTCCGGGGCCCACAATTGACCATTTTCAACGCCGTCTGACACGAGACATGAGGGGTAAGTTCTTTACTCAACAATGATCCATTTTATACAGCCGGTAGTCAGTCTAAAGCCCTAGAAAAAATCCTAAAAATCGAGCATTGCACGAAGACCTACGACCTAAAACTGACCATAGCGGCCTGCCAGCTTGACCAAATCGGACGAGATTTGAACCATAGCATGCCCTAACATAATAGAACCTTTCTATACCATCAGATGACCATTCGGCCGGGGTCAAGGGGGTCCCCAATAGAAAAGTTAGGTTTTTGGCAAATGCCAGAATTCCGACATGACTCCACAGATAGCTTGCTAATGAGTTCCATATACAATGTATATGAATGGTTTGGTGAAATCCATCAAACAAAGCCCTCGAAAAGTAGAAAAAGGCTTGAAGGTTACACAGCATCAAATTCGACATACGAGGCCAAACTGACTCCAAATGAGCCAGAATTGGACAGGTTGCTTCATGACTATGTTACGGACAAGTCTAAAGCCTCAAAGTTGACCGACCAACCCAACAGACAGAGTAGTCACTAAAAAGGGTGATTTCAGAGTCGACAGAGCACAAAGTGATGACGGCATGACCAAACTTGACCGAATTCAATTTAGGACTTGTATTAGGTGTATGAAACATGTCTAGGTCAAATTTGTAGGTTTTGCAAAGTTTTTGTCACTGTAGTTAATAATCGTGATTATTTACTTTTGCATCAGTTTCGCTTGGAAATTGTCAAATCATCTCACCTATCATGTGTACACACCTATCACATGCCAAAAATCAAGTATGAGCCAAAATGACCACCCATTACTTGTAAAATTACCAAAAAATGCAAAGAAGTCTTTGCAAGCCAAAATTGGGGTTATGAATAACTTTTCTTGATCCAAATCACCTCACATCTCATACCCAAGGTCGATACCATGCCTAGAACCAATTTGTACCAACAAATGTCAAGTTTGGAAAAAAAGTTAATAATCGCAATTATGTACTTTTTGGTCAAAATTGGGGAATTTTGATATTTTTCCATCATACATCCAAAGTACATGTTGTGATAAGTCCACTAGCCAATTTTGAATCAATTTGGAGATCAAAATCTCAAATTTCCTTTATATCTATTGTTTCAAAGACCTAAAGCCAAAGTCTAGTACCATTTTCATCCTGTGCATCCAAATGAGCCCATAATTCACTCAGAGCATGTATTTGATAAATACTTCAAGCCTATAAAGCCAAGTTTGCAAAAAGTTGAAATTTTTTCTCAGCTGTAGATAATCGCGATTATTTACTTTGGTTGCAAATTTTTGTTTTGACCATACAATTTTGTTCCTTGCATGATTTTATGCATCTTTACTTGTTCAAAAATTGATTTGAAGCAATTTGGACCAAATTGTCAGCATTTCAGTCTAAAAGGACATTCCATGGAAAAATCCGACAAATCTGCTAACTTTGCACTCAACAGGAGCAATGCAAGCAGCGGAGAGGGCCAAGAAGAAGCTAAACCAGAAAGAGAAACTACAAGAACTGCCTGGGTATCAACTGGACCCCGAGTCAGTCAAAGCGGCAAAGGCATCCTACCTTTCTAGAGAACAACTGGAAGAGCACCACACTACGGTCTTCATTGGAAGGTTTAAGAGTGAAGAGGGCATCAGGTGGGGTTGCAACTCCTGCCCAAAGAAGTCTATGATGTAGCTGCCAAGTCAAAGACAAAAGAGGCTAACCACAGGTTGGGGCTCAAGCATTTCTACGAACAAGAGTCTTGCGGATTGGACTTTCAGAAAGATTACAAGCTTCTATCCACCATCAAAGAGGACAGAACCGCACAATTATCCGACACCCAAGGGAACAAGGTCGAGGTAGTAATCACAAAAGAGATAGTGGCAGAGGTACTCAGATTGCCCACTGAAGGAATGACCATGCGGGCAAGAGACAGAAAAACCACAGGCACATTTACCAAGGAGACAAATGTGGCTACATTTATTGATCTTATCCACAAACAGATGAAAGAGCTAGCCCATTTGTACCATCAACACTTCCATTTTCTGGCAAAAAGGCCACCAAGGTACACTACACCAAATCACGCCATGGTGAGGATATGGGATGGGGGGAGTAGTTGATAGAAGATTGAGACATGAACGAGACCCTGTGATGGGAGAAGGACAGGAGATTCCACAATTTGAGTGGTAGAATATAGAGATGTTAGACCTTCTCAAGTCCAAAAATGGGTACACAAGAGGTATTCAGGAGAAGGACTTCCTAGAGATCACGCGGCAACATTCTTGAGAGTGATCCGAGAAAAAGAGGTTAGAGACTTCGATACACAATTTGCTGGATTTGGACTCACCTTAGAGGAGGACATCGCCGCCTGGTTTGATTCTGTTGAGAGACGGGATTTTGAGACCATCCAAGAAGTTTTTGACAAATTTGTGGAGGAATTCTCTCAAAGAGAGATAGCTTACAATACTGTCTCTCAAATCCACAAGTTTAAGCAGAAACCTACTCAATCCACACTCATGTTGATATTCATCAAGGAGCCTTGAGAAATGTAGACCTTCAAAAGGATTTTCATATGAAAAAAAGCCCCACTCTGAATGAGTTAACCAAAGAGGCTTTATTCCTGGTAGATAATTGTGCGATCTACAGAGATGAAAAAAATCCCCACTCTGAATGAGTTAACCAAAGAGGCTTTATTCCTGGTAGATAACTGTGCGATCTACAGAGATGGAGATCAAAGTGGATCAAATTTTGGAAAGTCAGTACAATGAAATGAACCGAGAATAAATCAAGAGCAACTAATAGAGGAGGATTAGCCCATTTGCCAAGCCATAGGCTAAGCAATTAAAGTGGTGCGCCATCAAACAAAAATGGAAAGATCATGTTCTGATGAATGCTACTACAATAAGGGGTATGTGCAAGAACAACAGTATGTTCCCCAATGGTAAGTAGCACCACCTCAAGTGCCACCATTATCTAGAGATACTACAGGGAATTTGCTAGGACCAGTTGGGGTTGAACAACCAGAGCCAGTTTTAGGGAAACAACCACCACTCCCAAGGACAAGACCGATAGGGGTGAGATATATACGCCCGCTGTGGAAGAACCAGAGGAAACACCATAATTCAAAGAGGGATGACAAAAAACAAGAGAAGAAAAAGGCGAGAAAGAGGTCACCCTCCTCTTCATCCTCTTCCTCTTATGAAGAAAGTGCTGGTGCAGACAAGGAAGACCAAGGGAAGAAAAAGGCAAGAAAGAGGTCACCCTCTTCTCCATCCTCCTCAAATTCTTCCTCCTCTGAAGAAAGTGATGGTGCAACTTTTCAACCACCAAAAAGAAGAGGCCATAGGAAATCCTATGCCATGTGGAAGAGATCGTCCAAGCTCAAGAAGTTCAAAGAGGGAGGAAAAAACATCTCTTTACTTACCTACGATGTCACCTCTAGTGCTACGGACAAAGTCTTGGCCTTCATCCAACAATTTGATGCGGTGTTTGGAGATGAGGGCTTCACGGAGTCCTCTAAGCTACACCATGTAGCTATGCATTTTCAAAAGTCAGCCAGGCAATGGTGGTCTAGCCTACGGGAAAACGGTGAAGCTCCACGAACATGGAAATCTTTAAGAGCTTCCATCATGAAGCAGTTTTTGGCCACCAATGCCAAAGACAAAGTACTCAGGAAGCAACCTGGATTGCTTCAACCTTTGCCAATCCCTAATTCACCATGGGAAAGCATATCCATGGATTTTATCTTTGGATTGCCCAAATCTATCCATGGAAATATGAGAATATGGACAATAGTAGACATGCTTAGCAAACATGCTCATTTTATACATGTCAAAATGACTATCAAAGCGCATCAAATGGCAACCCTCTTCATATCACAATCTTCAAGTACCATGGCCTGCTGATGTCCATAATGTCGGATAGAGATCCTAGAATAACCAATAATTTTTGGAAGGGTCTCTTGAGAATTTAGGGACAAGGCTAAAGTTCTCTTCGGCCTATCACCCTCAAACGGATGGCCAAAGTGAAATAGCTAGCCTAACAATTCTTGATCTATTAAAAGCCTATGTAACGGAAGTAGATCAAAGGTCCCAATGGGATAAGTACTTACCCTTAGTGGAGTATGCCTACAATAATATTGTACATACCTCCACAAGAAAGGCACCTTTTGAGGTAATTGAGGGAAGATCCAAAAGTCCCTTGCTACTTAAAGTACACGGGAAGATCTTCACTGCAGTGAGTATAGCCGAGACCTACATGAATCTTTCCAAAAGATTAAGGATGCTATCACTATCTCACAACAAAGGCAAAAGGCTGCTGTTGATAAGCACATAAGAGCCCAAGCCTTTAAAGAAAATGATTGGGTCTTGCTTAAATTTCCCAAGTATGGATTAAGGCAGACGACGAGCCAGAATCCTACAGGACACCAAAAGTACTATGCTAAGTTAAAGGTTCTATGGTCCCTTCCTGATTCTTAGACCAATCAATGAGATGGCCTATCAACTCAACTTGCCCAGTCATTGGATCATACACAATGATTTTCATGTGAGCCTACTAAAGCCTTACAAAGGAGAGCCACCTCAAGAACCAACTATTGAAGACCCACCGGAGATTGAGGACCAAGAAGAGGTACTGCAGCCCAAGTCCATTCTCGGACATGAAGACAAGGTATTGAGAGGTGGTAAGATTATATGCCGGTATCTTATTAAGTTTAAGAACTATCCTTTTAAATATTCTAAATGGATGTAAGGCATACAATTAAAGGACAACCTAAACCTTGTGAATGCTTACAATGCTTCCCTAGAGTAAGCAAATCTACAAATGTTTAAAATGAACAAAGTTTTTGTCTTATAAGACTCTCTTTTTCTTTATTGTGCACAAATGTTAAGTAGTATACATGCTTAGAATCAAGTTTGTGGAAACGAAGTCTTCCAAACACCAAGTAGAGCTTGTCACTCTAGTATTGAAGATTGATAGGACTAATGCACAGACATGCTGGCGACAGCTTAGGCTCTCAAGTGCCAAATGGATTAGTCATCGATTCTGGAATGATGTCGTAGTGTAAGATAGGGATCCCCTACCCGGTAGGAAAAGTACTAATGACTATGCTTTATCATCTCTACCTCATACTCGAGGACAAATAGGATTTCAAGAGAGAGGTAATGTCATAATAACTAATATCTAGTTCTCCTAAATGATTTCCTCATGGTAAACTAATCATTTAATATGGGAAAGTGCCAGGGGAGAAAAAGCTAGATAATTGGTAAGGCTAGTAGACTGGTCACAATAGGGATCCAAAGGAGGGAAAATAGGGATCCAAAGGGGGAGCATCTGCAGAAGAGCAATGTGCAAGAAATGGGCTTGAAAGACCTAAGGTTCAGCCCATTAAGACTTCTAAAATGCTAAGGTTCCAAATTCCAAAGGGTAAGTCCAAATGGTCAAGCTTAAGGAAATGGGATGAAATTTAGTCTAATTACTTTATAAACACTTCATAAAAAGAACCAATGAAAATTAAGTCTCTTGGATGATTATTGGACAGCCTACCAAGGGTCCAATAGGAGTTAAGTAGCCTAATGGCTTTCTTAATTCCTATTGGCCAGAAAGGGAAAAGGTCCAATGAGGATTTAATAGAATTAATTAAGCTCTCACTAAAGAGGAGAGAGGGGGCTGATTTGTGGGGCATTATTCCACACAAACTTAGACTAGCTCATGTGTGAAGCAAGAAGTAGATCAAAAGCCCCAATGGGAGAAGTACTTACCTTTAGTGGAGTATGCTTACAATAACAATGTACATGCTTCCATGGGAAAAGAACCCTTTGAGGTGATAGAGGGAAGATAAAAAGTCCCCCACTACTCAAGGTACATGGGAAGATCTTCCCTGCAGATGAATATAGTCGAGATCTACAAGAATCTTTTCAAAAGATTAAGGATGCTATATCCATCTCTCAGTAAAGGCAAAGGGATACTGCTGATAAGCACAGAAGAGCCCTAGCCTTTAAACAAAATGATTGGGTCTTGCTTAAGTTTCCCAAGGCTCGATTAAGGCACACAATGGGCAAGAATCCTACGGGACACCAAAAGTACTATGCTAAGTTAGCAAAAAGGTACTATTGTCCCTTTTAGATTCTTTGGCCAATCAATGAGATGGCGTATCAAGTCAAGTTTCCCAGTCATTGTCTCATACACAATGCTTTCCACATGATCCTACTAAAGCCTTACAAAGGAGATCCACCTCAAGAAACAATTATTGAAGACCCACTGGAGATGAGGACCAAGAAGAGGTGCTACAGCCCGAGTCCATTCTCTGACACATGAAGACAAGGTATTATGAGGTGGTAAGACTATCCGACGATATCTTATCAAGTTTAAAAATTATCCTTTTGAAGATGCTAGATGGATGCAAGGCATACAATTAAAGGATAACCTAAACCTTGTCAATGCTTACAATGATTCCCTAGAGTAAGCAAATGTAAATATGTATAAATGAACAAAGTTTTTGTCTTATAAGAATCTCTTTTCTTTATTGTGTGCACATGTTAATAAAAGTATGCATGCTTAGAATGATGTTTGTGGAGACGATGTCTCACAAACACCAATTAGTAGACTTTGTCACTCTACTATGGAAGATTGATACAGACTAATTTGCAGACATGCTTGCGGTAGGTAAGGCTCTCAAGCACCAAATAGACTAGTCATCCATTCTAATGTAGGGATCCTCTACTCACTAGCAAACAAACTATGACTAAGCTTTATCTTCTCTAACTCATAGTTGAGGAGGACTATGATTTCAAGAGAGATATAATGTTATTAAAACTAATATCTAATTCTCCAAAATGATTTTCTCATGTTAAACTGATCATTTTATATGGGGAAGTACCATGGGAGTAAAAGCTAGAATATTGGTAAGGCTGCCAGACCGGTCTCTGTAGGGATCCAAAGAAGGAAAAATAGGGATCCAAAGGGGGATAGTATGCAAAAGAGCAATGTGCTTCAATGGGGCTTAAAAGACCTAAGTTTCATCTCCATTAAGACTTCCATAGGCTAAAGCTCCTAAATTTAATTCAATTGTCCAAAGGCCAAAGTAGGGAAAAATTGGATGGTCATGGGAAGACTAAAAAGTCTTCCCACATCCCTAGGAAGGAGAGGGTGAGACCTAATGGTAGAAGATGAGAGAGAAACACACACACACACACACACACACACACACACACACACACTCCCAAGCTCTCCCCAAAAGGGAAGAATGGACACATGGTACGCTCCTAGGCCAGTTGCCCCTAATTTCCCCTCAAATCCTATTGGATGGCCACAAAGGTGGACCAATGAGAATTAGGCCAGAGTAAAATTAGTCTAATTAATTTTAAAATGCTTGATAAAAGAACCAATAGAAATTAAGCTCCCATAAGACTATTGGATAGTCTACCAAGGGGTCCAATGAGCATTAAGCAGCCCAATGGCTTGCTCGATTCCTCTTGGCCAGAAGACTAAAAGGTCCAATGAGAGTTTAATAAAATATTTTAGTTACCTAAAAACATCACAAAAGGGAAAAGAGAAACACATGTCACAAGGCTATCAATTATGCTTATAATTTGTGATTGGCTAAGCTTTGGAGGGACCAATGGGAATCCAGCATGAGGAAACTGCAAGAGCGGTCGACCAAGAAGAGAGAGAGGTTTGCATTTCTGTCTAACACTTTTCTACACACACACACACAACTCATGTGTGCAAGAAGAACTCCATCTCCTTCTCCAAGCATTGGGAAGTTGAGTTCTATACCAACAACTCTTGGCTATGGAATGCAAATCCAACCAAAAGCCAAGCTTCAATGGCATGCTCATCTCCTTGACCATGCTAATGACTAAGCTAAGCTATGATATTAGAGTGATTATGTGAGGAGAATACTTATTTCTTTTACAATACATCTTTTTCCTCTCAATCTATCCTCATTCCCTGCTAGCTCTCACCCTTTTTGAAGGCATGTGAGGTCTTGGGATTGAGGCTAGGGACACTAGGTGTATTTTTCAAGCATAATTTAGTGCATGAAGCTTCCATCTTCATTGCACCAACGAGTTTTTTCAAGGAACACAAGAACTTTATTGTAAAAAAATCTTCTTTGATGGGAGAATCTTTAATACAAATCCTTTATGAAAGGGTGACCGGCTCCATGTAAATCCGGTCCTCAACTGTTGTCAATTTTTCTTTTTCTCTCTCTTTTCAAGTATTGTCAATGCTAAATTAGCTAGGTGTAAATTACTATGTTGCTTTCTCAAATTAAGTACTCTCTCTATGCTCATTAGGAGCTTATTCTTAATAAAATGCTCACTATGTTATTAATTTCCACTCCACACAAGTTACTAGTGCATTAAATGTTACAAATAATGATGGCTATAAGGCCACTCTTAAGTTGGTTACCCCCATGAACGATGAGTCTCTAATCCGTCATGCCTTGATGTTCTTACGTAAGTTAGGATACTGTTTCTTATCCTAGGGGAGCTGCATGGTTGTATGGTCAATTGGTTTTGGTTTATGGCACCCCGAACGTTGGTGATAATTTTCACCCCGAATTATGAATAAGGAATGGGTGTCGTTCTTCACCCTTAGGTGATCTTGAGAAAGGAAGAATACTGATCATGGTTTTTATGGTAGATTTTTTTGGTTGACAATACCTTGTCTTAAGTTTAAAGATGTTTGTTTGTTAAAGAATGTTTTCCAATCCTTGTAATGTCTATTTCCCGCAGAGGAGCAATAAGAATTATGGGAATGAATACCCTCACACTAACTTACATTGAATGAACATCAAAACACATGAAGGCAGAATAGAAGACAAGTCACAGAAACAGAACACCATCTTCTTCATTGATATGCAACCGAACATTGAGTACAAGAGGGAAATATATTGATGACATGAAAATTAGAGATATCCCCAAAGACTAGTATGCCCCCCATATACAACCGTTACTCTAGCGTAGATCGAGAATGGTGCAAAAACCCCGTCTTGTCCCAAGATATGCCATGAAGAACTGTCCCAAAGCCGAATGACTCCTAGTCCAAAATGTCTAGACATCTGCAAGACCGTAGGACCACAATGTGTGGCTTATGCGGTAACACCTGGCATGCAGGATGGATTGCACAAACCCACACTCTAGCCCCTCCTTGTTGAAGCTTCCGGTTGTTGTTCCTCTGCCTGTTCTGGTGAGGAGGAAACATCGATGTAGCCAAATCCCTCATAATCTTGGCGATGAGCCCGCTACACCTCTGCCAATAGCTGTGGATCTATCGTAGGTTGCTCCGGCCAAGGATCCCTTGGAATGAATTGCGTTGGCAAAGAAACTGATCGAGGTGCCTGTGGCAAAGGAGCAAGAGGTGTATGAAGATAATAATGCGGAGACAAATATTTGTTTAGTGCAGGCCAAAAAGGTGGGCATGGTGAAAGACTGAGTGAAAACGAATGAGCCAATGTCTCCACCCAAAAAGAGACTTGGTGCCGCTCCTTACGAAGGTGATGATTCACTCGCTGCAAATGAGAGACATGAGCCTGGGCCTTAGCACACTCTTCTGTAGCTTTTTCCCAATCAGCAGTATCAAAACCTTCTTGGACAATATTCTTACCTCTGTCATCATTCGGCGGCTCAGGCTGCCTCACAACAACCTGTTGAGTTGGTTGCTACGTTATCACCTCGATAGACAGCCTTGATCTCCAACTCTGCATTTGAGTTTCCAAAAAACTGTGCATGTCCTGCTACATCTCCTCTGCTAAGGCATCAAGATCATTCATGCTAATCATCACATCACGAGGATGAGATGCTAAGTAAGTGGCCAAGATATTCTGCGTTTGTAATTGAAAAAATTCCTCTTGAATAGAAGCAACAAACGCAGAGTTAGTCCCCCCTTAGTGCCTAGATTTCCTCAGCTTGCTACCGAGCTGTAGTATTCAAATGTGCATTTTGACTTGTCAATTCTGCAATCCTAGCCTGCAAAGTGGTTACCTGCATTTCAAGCTCGGTGACTCGTGCCTGAGTCGCTCGAGCTGGCCAGGCCGAACACAATGACTCTGCAATGCGCTGCAAAAATGTTCCGCATGCCTGGAGCTGATCAAAGGGGTTTGCGGCAGTCGTCTCCCAGGCCAGAACTGCTGGAAGAGTCCCCTCCATCGTAGCAGATGTGATAATAACACCGAAATTTTTTGGTTGCAAGGAAGTATCCGCACCCACAAAGCTGGTCGCAACCGGATTGGAAGTTGCCGCACGGTCTTGCATTCTACGTCCCCATCGCGCAACGGCGGAATCCTCTGGCAATGTTGATGTTGCAACAAGAGGTGGTGTGGAAAATAAGCTTTCCTCCCTAACTCGCTTTTGGCTTGATGTTCCTACAATGGCCATCTCCTGTGCACTAGAGGCTACCACTGTAGTCGACGTACCCGGCACATCCATGATGTGAGCAGGTGTTTGAGACACCCTCACAACAAGCACTTCTTGACTCCGCGTTGTGCCAACTACGTAGTACCACGTACTACAAATCGATCATCTTCAAAGTGGCACAGAGAGCGAAGGGTGAGAGGAAAAACTTCCCTCAAAGGAAACACTAAAGAAATCAGTTTCCATCTCTCCTCTCCAACATGAGGATGTTATCCTAGGGGCACCATGGTTCAGCCGCATGGCTACCAATATGAAGTCCCCTGAGAGGAGAATCTGCTTCATCTACAAAGAAAAGAGCATGTATATAGATGCTAGTAAATTTGGTCGTAATATACCACTTGTAAATTCTCTTGCTTTTGACAATTCAATGAAAATCTTAGTTTCTACGTACATGATTTTTGTCAAAGAGTCCCTAAAAGGTCCGAATGTGTCATCAAATGTAAATGGTAGAAATCAAGAAGAGTTAGACTTGTCTAATTTTCTAAATGGCTTCCAAGATGTGTTCATCGATGATATACCTATGGACTTACCTTCAAAACGAGGGGATGATGACCATCAAATTGAGCTCCTACTATGAATCTCAACACCTAACAAGCCTCCTTATCGAGTTTCCCAAGTTCAACAAGAAGAGATCATGAGGCAAGTACAGGAATTGGTAGGCAAAGGGATGGTGAGGCCTAGCTCCTCTCCCTTTTTCTCTTTAGTCCTTTTAGTGCAAAAGAAAGATGGTACATATCGCATGTGTGTGGACTATCGAGCACTAAACCATATCACTATCAAAAATAAATTTCCGATACCACGGGTAGAAGATCGGTTTGATAATCTACAACGTTTGACCTACTTTAGTAGGATTGACCTTAAAAGTGGCTATCATAACTGATAAGGATAGCGAATGAAGATATCATAAAGATTACGTTTCGTACAACGTTTGGTCTTTATGAATATCTAGTCATGCCTTTTGGCTTGACTAATGCACCGACCACATTCAATCATTTAATGGAGAAAATCTTTAGACCCTACAACAAATTCATTGGAGTGTTCTTTGATGATATCATCATCTACTCCAAGTCCTTGGAGGAGCACAAGCAACATCTTTAGGTGATTTTTCAAGCTTTGAGGGAGAATAACCTCTTTGTTAATCAAAAGAAGAATGAACTTTTCCTTCAAGAGATTCAATACTTAGGTCATATTATCTCTCAATATGGTATCCACATAGATCATCAAAGTTGGAGGTAATAAAATCATGGCCTAATCCAAGGAATCTACATGAGCTAAGAAGTTCTATTGGTATGTGTGCATACTTAGACTCTTCATAGCCAAATTATCTCAAATAGTAGGACCATTGCATGACTTAACAAAGAAGAACTTTAAGTACTCATGGACTGCTAAAGAGAAAAATGCTTTTGACAAGCTCAAAGAGAAGCTTACCTCCCAACCAGTCCTTATGCTTCTGGATCTCTCAAAGACATTTGAAGTCCAATGTGATGCTTGTGGTGATTGCCTTGGAGAAGTTTTGCTTCAAGAAGGGAATGCCATAGAATATGAGAGCTGAAGGCTCAATGCCAATGAACAAGTCTTGGGCATATACAAAAAAGAGCTTTTAGTTGTTCTACATGTCGTAGAAACATGGAAGAACTATCTTTTAAGGACTCCATTTATTTTGTGAACAGACCACCAAAGTCTCAAGTACTTCATGACGTAAACCAAGCTTTTCGACAAACAAATGGGGTGGGAATTTTTTTTTTGCAATTTTATCATATTGCTCACATTGCTGGTAAACATAATCAAGTGGCCGATGCACTTTCACGACAACCAAGAGTTAATGTAGTGTCTATAGGATAGATGAGTATGCTACTAGCCCCATCTTTCGAGACACAATGTCAACCCTTACATTCAGGAAGAAAGAAGAACCATTCACCTTGCAGGATGGTTATCTTCTCCATGGCAATGGGTTATGTGTTACCCACTCCCTTAGCGAGAAAGTTATGTATGAATCCCATGCTCCTCCCTATGCGTGGAATAGATTTATTGAACCTACTCTTCGAGGAGTAGAGACGTACTTCTATTGGCCTACCATGAAAGTGGACATACAAGAGTATGTTTCAAAATGTGTGGTGTGCCAAAAGACCAAGTATGATAGAGGGAAGCAACCTGGATTACTCCAGCCATTGCCAATCCCTAATTCACCATGGGAGAGTATTTCCATGGATTTAATCTTTGGATTACCCAAGTCTATCCATGGGAATACGAGAATATGGACGATAGTCAAAAGGTTTAGCAAGCAAGCACACTTTATTCATGCCAAAAAGACTATTAAAGCATACCAA
This sequence comes from Adiantum capillus-veneris, assembly GCF_014529385.1. NCBI lineage: Eukaryota > Viridiplantae > Streptophyta > Polypodiopsida > Polypodiales > Pteridaceae > Adiantum > Adiantum capillus-veneris. Next base: position 71,852,705 of record NC_140954.1, read on the forward strand.
ATGGCAACTCTCTTTATATCTTAGATTTTCAAACATCATGAATTTCCAACATCCATCATGTCAGATAGAGATCCTAGAATGACCAGTAATGTTTGGAAAGGTCTCTTTGAAAATCTAGGTACACGATTGAATTTCTCTTCAGCCTATCACCCACAAACGAATGGCCAAAGTGAGATAGCCAATCTTACGATTCTTGATCTACTAAAGACTTATGTTACAGAAGTAGATCAACCCTCACAATGGGAGAAGTACATACCCCTTGTAGAGTATGCATACAACAATATTGTCCGTACTACTATGGGAAAGGCACCTTTTGAGATCATAGAGGTTAGAACTAAAATTCCCTTGCTACTTAAAGTACATGGGAAGATCTTCGCTGTTTGCTGATGAGTATAGCCTTGACCTACAAGAATCTTTCTTAAATATTAAGGAGGCTGTATCCATCTATCAACAAAAGAAAAAGGCTGTTGTTGATAAGCACAGAAGGACCTTAACATTCAAAGAAAATGATTGGGTCTTACTCAAGTTTCCCAAGGCTCGATTAAGGTAAACAACGTGCAAAAATTCTACGGGCCATCAAAAGTATTTTGCTAAACTAGCAAAAAGATACTATGGTTCTTTTCAACTCTTGAAGCCAATTAATGACATGGATTATCAACTCAAGTTTCCCAACCATTGGCTCATACACAATGCTTTTCATGTGAGCCTACTTAAGCCCTACAAAAGAAAGCCACCAAGAGAACCAATTATTGAAGACCCTCCAGAAATCAAAGACCAAGAAGAGGTGCTACAACCCAAAGCTATCCCTCGGCATGAAGAGAAGGTACTACGACATGGTAAGATTATCCGATGGTATCTTATTAAGCTCAAAAATTATCCTTTTGAAGATACTAGATGGATGCAAGGAATACAACTTAAGGATAGTATGAACCTTGTCAATGCTTACAATGCTACATTAGAGTAAGAAAATATACATGTTTCTTTTTACTTTGTGATTTCCTACCCTATATTCCTACTTATGATGAAATCAGGCCTTGAGTTAGTGATACCAAAAGCTACAATTTACCATGACATGTTTACATCTATGCGTAGAACTCTTACCTGTGGTTGCAAAACGCATTAGACGGCACTTTATTGTGACAACCGACAAGGGAGTAGAAAGCATGAGAAAGAGAGAAGTGAGAGTCGTTAGCTCACGATGTGTATTTCTTATCCAAAACTTAATAATAACTTTACAACATTGGCTTTTATACCTTAGTCAAGGTTTCTTTGGTCAAAAACTGATCTTTTGGGAGCTCTAACTAAGGATAAATTGATAGAATAAGACTCCGGCTCATAGATTACAATATCCACTTGGCAAATAGGAGTTACAATATTCCTGATTTATCAAAAGAATAAGTGTTTTTACAATAAAGCTCCCAAAAGATATTAGATGGGTTAGCTTGCTACTAGCATTCCCCCCCTCCTTGATTTCTAACATTCCCTTCTCCTTGACTGTGTCCCTTGAAACAATTTCATGGGTTGAAATAGTCTTTGGGTTGATGGCTGGCGAGGCGGTCTTTAAGTGCTTGAAGCGCTTTTTGATATTTGATCCGCCGTTCTTTCTCAGGGACTTGCAAAAACTAAATAGTGACTTTATTTTTTAGTTCTATGGCTAAGTATTCAACAAACCATGCTGTCAAATTGCTCATCACTGGCCCAAAAATCTTTGTACGCCATGTGCAAAATCCTGTGTAAAAAGCCTCAGATTCGAATGCCAACATATTGCTTGATGGGAAGAACATACATTTGATATAGAAGTTGTAGAGGACTTCTTCTGAAGTTTATCCACTCAAATTGTAGCACAAGCCTTTGTTACCTTCTAAGAAGGACATCCATGGGGGTCTTGCTTGCTCAGGCTCATGAAAAACTTGGATGCATGTGAGAAACATTATGTAGATTTTACATAGCATTGCACATGAGAGGTCAGGAAGGCTCTTGAATAAGTTCATGGCGCCCGTCGTTATGGTTTTCACCATGTACTCCTCAATTGTTGGTCCTTGCTTAGAGCGGGCAGTTTTGTGTAATTGAGCCAAGTTGATCTTTTCATCTTTACTTCTTCGTGTGCCTGCCATGTCCTTACCCTTGGTACATGACATAATGCCGAGTCTTTCTGTATTTCTACAGGTGCTCTTGTAAACAAAATAAGATATCTTGAATTTTTGTTCAACCAATTCTTTCTCCATTTGGGGTGGAGAGCATTTGACCCTTCTTCTTGCATATCCTTGTAAAGTCTTTTTTTACTTGCAGTAGCTCCACCTTTATCTTAGGGTAGGGTAGCGACTGTTGATGCCATTGAGGATTGATTTGGTTCAAAGTGAGATATGTTACATTGACAGATTGAAGATCTCTGAACTCCCAGTTACCGCTTTCCATTCATCATCTACTTCATGAACAATCTGTTCTTTAAGTGAATCTTCTTCAGATTTAGAAAGCTAGAGCATTGGAACTTGTTCCTCTTTGGTGATTGGTACTTGTAATTCAGAATCTCCTGTCTGCCCTTCTGTTGGCTATGTTTCCATATCTACAAAAGAGACTGATGGTATGTCTATATTTGGATGTTCAAATGTACCTACCTCCTCCTGAGCTTCCATATTTTCTTCTCTCAGCAGATGGTTGGCTCTCTTTAAATTCCTCTATCTCCTTAAGCAACTGCTCTTCTCTTTGTACTCACATTAGGGCGAGGTCTCTTCTTTATCTTTGTTCCAGCTTCAACTCAAGTTCCAAGTCTTTGTTTCTCTTTTCCAAAGTCTTGTAAACATCACATGTCCCCTTGAGTGAAGCTATGGTTGGGTTTTTCCTGATTTGCTTTAGGAATGCCACTTGGTCATTGATTCTCTGCTCGGAGTACTGCAAAGAGGCATTTGATACATTTAATTATACTTGGAGATTTTGTATTGACTGAGTAGTACTCAAAAGTTAGTTTGTTACTTCAGTCAGTTGTTGTTCCTTGCTTTTACATGCATCTGCTGGATTTGTGAAAAGCTCCCCTAAATCTTCCATCTCTTTTTGTTACCTTTCCTTGACACTTTGGTGTTGCTCTGCTCTGTTTTTGAGCTCTTTGATCTGGCATTGAATATTCTCAATGATGTTCTTCCTATCTTCAATCTCACCTTGGAGAGCATCAATCACTTGTTCCAACTCTTGAGCTTTAGCACTACGGCTAAGAGCTGTTGTTCGCATCTTTTCCATCATCAACCACATCTGCTTTGCATATTCATTAACTTGGATGATAAACATGATGGTAACTTCATCCGTTGTTTCCCATTCTTTAGATTCTATCCGATGTTCCTTAGAAGGTCCATCAAATTTGTCTTGCAGCTCTTTAGACGGCTCAACGGATTCTGCCTGAGGTTTTGTAGATGCTTAAACTAATTTTGTTTGTGGTGCTATACAAGGTCTAGCTTCATCTTTGTGTGTTTCCTTGGGATGCTCATAAATGGCTTCCTCCTCTTGTTTCTCCTTTCCTTTTGCTTCCTTGCCTTCATTGGATTTGTCAGTTGGTGAAGGGCTTGGACTAGGCATTGGTTGGTCTTCTTGTTTAGTAGTGGCGGAAGTGGGTCTTGGAGACATCTCTCCCTATTCTTGTTGTGGTTCAGTTTGTTGTGTGCCTTCTATTTGCTTTTGTTGCGCAACCGACTCTTGTCTTGCCTTTCTTTGCGCTTCTAATGCCTCCTCTATCTTCAGGGCTTCGACTTCCGCATACATTCTCTCAAGAAGATCCTTCGGGTCTTCTTGGATTTTCTTCTCCGGGTTCTTGGTTCTAGGACCCTTGATTTCCCTTGGACTCCATGATTCTGGGTTCTCTCCCGTAGCTTGATGACTTTGTTCATACAATTCTTTTCTCTTTCGAACCTGGCTTGTTTCTGCTGAGGTTCTTCCAGATGGGCTGCCACTATATTCCTCTTCATTTCTTATCTCCTTGCCCTTTTTTCTTTGTTGCCATAAATCTATTCACTGCTATGGGCTTCAAGTGAGCTTTTTGATGATTTATTTATTCTTTTCTTCTTTGATCTAGTGGCTTGTGGAGAGGGTTGAGCTGAGACTATCCATGTATTCTGATCTGGGGCTAGCGACAAGTTATCGGCCATCCCAATGGCATGGTATGCAATTTGGGTTAGAACTTCTAGAGCTCCTAGATATGTTACTTTTCCTTCCTTTTTTGTGCTCTTGAGTGTTGTAAGCACGTACTAAGCATGATCCATTGTTTGTCTTGTTCTTGACTTCAATACCTACATGAAGGTAGTTGCAACCGCATGATTTGGAGTAGTGTATCTTGGTGGTCTCTTTGCAAGGAAGTGCTAGTAATAGAGAAGGGTGTGATCCTCCACTTGCTTTAGAATAAGGTTGAAGAAGGTGGCAGAAACTGTATCCTTTGTGAATGTACTAGCTGTCTTCCTATCTCTGGCCCTCATTGTCATCGCTTCAGTTGGCAGCTTTAGTGCTTCAGCCACTATGTCTTTGTTAATAACCACTTTGACTTTTTGTCCCTGTTGATCCGTGATCTGGGCAATCCATCCTCTTTTATTGTTGATAATAGTTCATAAGCTCTCTGGAAATCTACTCCACATAACTCTTGATCGTACAATTCTCAAAGTCCTAACCTTCTATTGGCTTATTTTGTTGTTGTCTTCACGGCTACATCATAAACTTCTTTCGATAGCATCTGCAACTCTACCTGATTTCCATCTTCACTCTTGAATCTGCCGGTGAGGACTGTGGTGTTGTGTTCTTCAAGCTGTTCTTTTGATAGGTAGGTTACTTTTATCGCTTTCACAGAACTCAACTCCAACTGATATGGTGGAAATTCTTGCAGCTTTTCTTTCTGAGTCATTCCCTTCTTTGCTTTCTCAGTAGCTTGCATTTCACCTATTAGGAGAATACAGTTTGAAGTTAGAAAAATCCACATTTTTTTCTCTAAAATACCCTGTCTAAATTGCTAGCAAATAATATCCATTTTGCTTCAAATCGATTTTGGAGCATGCATAGATGCATAAAGCCAACATGTAAAGATCAAAACCATTCAATCCATGAAAAATTTGCAACCAAAGTACATAATCCCAATTATTTACAGCAAGGAAATTTTTCAAAATTTTTGCACCTTTGACATCATAGGCTTGAAAAATATGTGATTTAGATACTCTGAGTGAAGTGTGGCCTCATTTGAGTGCACATAGTGAAAATGGTGCTAGATTTGGTCTTCAGAGTTTGAAACAGTAGATATAAGGAGATTTTGGGTTTTTGAGATCCAAATGTGATCAACCTTGATTGGTGGGCTTGTCACATCATGTATTTTGGTCCCATAAGGTCAAAGTTGAAATTTGAACTCATTCTGGTAAAAAAGTAAATAATCATGATTATTACCTTTTTCATCAAATTGGACATTTTTTTGTTGCAAGTTGGTTCTAGACATGCTATAGAGCCTCTGTGTGAGATATGGGATGATTTGAATCAAAAAATGTGACAATTGACTCAAAATTTGGACATAAGAGCCTTTGGTGCGTTTTTTGATAAAATATGAGATTTTCTTGATCTTTTGGGCTTAAATTTGACATGTGGCATGAGATAGATGTGTACAAGTGATAGGTGAAGTAAAATGATGATTTGCAAGCCAATTGTGCACAAAAGTAAATAATTGTGATTGTTAACAACAGTCACATTTTTTGCTTGAAAAGATAATTTTATGATCTACACATCTTCATTACATCTAAAACAAGTCCTGAAATGAATTTGGTAAGACTTGGTTGTGTCGGCATCACTTCGTGCTCTCGTTGACTCTGAAATCACCGGTTTTTGTTACTACTTGGTGTGTAGAGTTGTTTGGTTACTTTTGAAGCCATGGACTTTTCCGCTACATAGTCCAGATGGTGCTCATCCAGTTTGGGCTTATTTAGAGTCAGTTTGACTTTATATGTCAATTTTGATACTTTGTAGTTCAATTTTGACATGTGTCAAAAACCTAGATTATTTGCTTGCGGATCCCCTCGACCCCTGCCAAACGGTCATCTAATGATATGGAAGTGCTCTACTATCTAGGTGCATGCTAGAGTGTAAGTCTCGTCCAATTCGGTTGAGCTGATAGCCCGTTATGGTCGTTTTTCTATCGTAGGAATTTGTACACAGTTGAGATTCTAGGGTTTTTTCCTGGGCCTAAACTTGCTACATGCCTATATAGAAACGTTCTTTGATGAGTTTAGAACTTACCCCTCATGTCTCGTGTGAAACGGTGCTAAAAATGGGAGATTGTGGACTCCAAAAATTGCATGCGAAGAAGGTAGAGAGCTCTCTTCTCCAAGAGTGACTAGTGGAAATGAGGTGATTTTGGGATATCTATACTCAAACTTCCCAAACTATTTTTTCCCAGATTCCCCTGTTAGTCCTAATAGGCCGTGAAATCTACGTTATACTCAAAAGTTTCCTTGATCGAACTCCGTTAGCTCATACTGAAAGAATTTGCCTAAATAGGCCCTGTCGGTCTAATTTAGGCCTTTCGCTTTTGTTTTTTGTTTTGATTAAAACTTTTTGTGCTTGTCGTCTTATTCTTATGATCATCAACATATCTTTAGTTTCTCCATCTGAGCTCATTTGCTATTTATAATTTTTGACTTGTTTATTGAAAAGATCAAAGAAAATAATAAAATGCACTAAAAGTGTAAATTGAAAAATCAACAATTAAGAAAATCCATTGAAAAACACTATTTTATTATTTTTTGGTGGATCTCTCCACTTTTAAGCTCCAATATCAAGAAAAATTGATGAAAATAAGCAAAAAAGGCTATTTTTTGATGTATTTTTTGATAGTATATACACTATTTACAGTCATCGGGGAGATGTTATCAGCTGAAATTTCCCCGTCGATGATTTTTAAGGGCAAAAGATCACACGTTAACATCCAACTTTTTCCTTCCTCTTCAAACATTGTCCATAATCAATGAAGTTTCCTTCCACCCCTCCTAGATGGAGTACTCCGGGACAACTGTGTGCATGGGTTGAACAATCGTGTCTATGCATAGCCATGGTTGACTCTATCATGCTTTGAAGGTCAATGCAATTGAAACCAGTATGCGGTGCAAGAGTTGGGTCTTGAGTGGTTAACGTAAGGGTTTCTATAATTGAGGTTTCTTATTCCTGTTTTCTAAATAGCAAATTTTGTAATTTATGTGCTCTTTGTCTGATTGTACCATCTGGATGATTTAGCACACTGGTTTCTTGAGCTGTAGGTATCAATGATGACAATTGTTGAAATTCAACTCTCCATTGGTATTTTGGTTTTTCGTTGATGAACTATTGTGGTCAAGTTTTTTGAGATTTAACTTTCCACTGATTCATCGGCTTTACAGTTTGTGGAGAAGATAAATGCTCCTTTGATTTCCAAACCCACCTAGTGCTAGTTTCTCTTCAAAAATATGTTTTTCTCTGAGTTGTCAGATGTGAAACTTTCTTCAGTATCGTAGATGAGTTTTTGGGCACCCAAATTTGAGACTGATTGTCCTTGATTTGTGCTTTTGGTATCCAAATTTTCCTAACTTCTTGCATGCTATTTGTAGCATTTTCTTGCCTAGAGGTTGACATAGATTGATTACTCCCTAGTTTCTTTTGTGGGCGACCTTTTTTCCATTCCTCTTTGCTTGGTGCAATTGGAACTAAAAGATATCCTCCTTTAAGTGATAGCTTGAGTTGATTGGTGTCCCAATCTGGTATTGCCTTGTATTTCGGCATCCATGAGACATTAGGCAAAATTTGGACTCACAAAGGGGCCCTTTAAGGAGTTTGACTTTACCTCTCTCTACCAAAACGGATAAATTTTTGCAAACAAACTTCAAAGTTGGCAGAGGTTTGATAGTTAGAATGTCCTCTTCAAGCTCTATCTACTACTGATATATAGCACGCCATGAGATTCCTCATATTTTAGAAGATTCTTTTTCTGATTCACCTATGATGTGACAACTCTATCGGAATCTAAGTGAATCAAAAAAAGAATCTTCTAAAATATGAGGAATCTCATGGCGTGCTATATATCAGTAGATAAATCTTGAAGAGGACATTCTAACTGTCAAACCTCCGCCAACTTTGGAGTTTGTTTACAAAAAATTATACATGCGCCCATTTTGGTAGAGAGAGGTAAAGTCAAACTTCTTAAAGGTCCCCTTTGTGAGTCCAAATTTTGCCTAATGTTCCAAGAATCATCGTTTTATTCATATATTCATCAAGTATGCATACAAATTGATGAGGGCATGAAAATCCATTTACTATCACATTCAAGTTGACTACTCCCAATGCTAGTGTTGGGTTTTTGTTGCATCCTTTGATAGTAGATATTCTCGATGCCAAAGACTGATTAGTAGCTTTCATGTAGGTAGAATACCTAACTGTATCATTCAAGCTCCGGTATCTACTAATGCATTTGTGTTATGATTGTTCAGTTGTACCGTGATATGAAGGTCAATTCCATCCAACCATTCATCATCCGTTGGTATTGCGTCATTCTGTGATTTCCTTAGTCTTTCATCTGGTTCCAAAGTGTTGATGGGAATAGGTATTTGTCGTTGTCTAAAAGCATCTTTCGTCATTAGTACTCAAAGTTGGGCTTACTCTTGAGCTTCATCCATAACCCGCTGTCGTTTAATCTTTCTCTAATTTGTTGCATGCATTTTCTCTAGAAAATCATTGCATTATTGGCAAATGGTACATCTTTAAGCGGCATCCACTAATCCAGTTAGCCATTGGTTCCTCATCTATAGTGGACAAATTAACTACTCCACTTGGAGATATGTCTTCTGTCATAATAACTAATATCTAATTCTCTTGGATGATTTTCTCATGTTAAACTGATCATTTAATATGGGGAAGTGCCAGGGGAGAAAAAATCTAGAATATTGGTTAAGCTGGCAGACAGGTCACAGTAGGATCCAAAGGAGGGAAAATAGGGATCCAAAGGGGGGGCCATCTACAAAAGAGCAATATGCAACAATGGTCTTTAAAGACCCTAAGGTTCAGCCCATTAAGACTTCCAAAATGCTAAGGTTTCAAAAATCAAAGGTTGTGTCCAATGGTCAAGCTTAGAAAAATTGGATGCTTTGTGTGTGTACAAAAAAAGTCTTCATGAATCCTACATAGGAGGGGGCGAGCCCTATAAGTAGGGGATGAGAGAGAAACACACACACACACACACACACACACACTCACAAGCTTCCTTTACACAAAGGGAATGAGGGACACATGTCAGCTCCCTAGCCCAGATGCCCACAAGGTGCACTCAAATCCTATTGGATGGCCATGGAGGTGGACCAATGAGAATTAAACTAGAGTAAATCTAGTTTAATTCATTTAAAAACTCTTAATAAAAGAAACAATAAGAATTAAGCTCTCTAGAATACTATTGGACAGTCTCCTAAGGGGTCCAATGAGCATTCAGCAGCCCAATGGCTTGCCTGGTTCCTATTGGCCAGGAGACAAAGGGGTCCAATGAGAGTTTAGTAACATTAATTAATTACCCAAATCTCTCACAAAAGGGAAAAGGGGGACACATGTCAGAAGGCTATCACTTATGCTTCTTAAATTCTATTGACTAGGCCTAAAGAGCTCCAATGAGGTGCCAGCAAGAGGATTTAGCAAGAGGGGTCGACCAAGAGAGAGAGCGGGCTGATTTCTCAAAGGCATTATTCCACACACACTCACACTATCTCATGTGTGAAGCAAGAAGACTCTCTCTCTCTCCTTCTCAAGCTTTAATGGAAAGCTTATCACCTACTCCAAGATTGTGAGAAGGGAGGCCTACACCAACAATTCTTGGCCTTGTAATGAAAATCCAACCAAGAGCCAAGCTTCAATGCATGATCATCTCCTCTACCATGCTAATTAATAAGCTATGCTATGCTAATATGAGTGATTATGTGAGGAGATGTACTTCTTTCTTGTAAGACTACTCCTTCCTCTCAATCTACTCTCATAGTTGAGGTGTCTTGGGTTTGAGACCATGAGGGAATTCATGTTGTGTTTTATAAGTGTTTGTTGAGTGCTTGAAGCTTCCATCTTCATTGCACTAGATAGTGATTGAAGGAACACAAAGAATTGTATTGTAAAATGTCTCCCTTGATGGGGGAAACCCATAATACAAAGCCTTTTGGAGAGGGGACCGTATCCATGTAAATCCGGTCCTCAATTGTTTTCAATAGGTTAATTCCTTTCTCTTTTGAAGTATTTTTCATGCCTATCTAACTATGTGTTATGATTTTTGTTGCTCTCTCCACCCAAGCACTCTTGTTATGCTCATTAGGAATCTATACTAATGGAATTCTCACTATGTTCATGCTATTTTCCGCTACGTACAAGTTACTAGGCCATTAAATACTACATCTTCAATGATAAATGGTCCATTTCCCTTTTTCTTGAACTTGGGAATGTGTTGCTTAAGGGAATAAACTAAAACTAGGCCCCCTTTTTTGAAGATTTTTGTGACTAGATGTGAATCAAAAAATTGTTTTTGCTTCCATTTTTGTTCATAGATATGAGCTACAACTGTTAGCTTTTGCTCATCGATCTTTTCTAAATCTTCAAGCCTCTTTGACAATTCATGTCACGTCCACTCAACATCTTTAGCTACCCTTAGTGTCGGCAATAGAAATTATATCGATAGTATGGCATCAAGACCATAAACAAGATTAAAGGGTGCAGCATTTAAAGTTGTCTTGAATGAAACTCTATAAGCCCATAGAGTGGCATGTAAATTCATTTCCCAATCAGTTCATCCTGAACTAAACACTTTAGTCTACCGAGCTGAGAACTTTATTTGTGTGCTCAACTTGTCCATTTGCTTGTGGATGATATGGAGCGGATTTGTTATGGATGATCATAAATTCATTCCGTACTAGATACTCAATTACCTCATTGAGGAAATGAGTTCCCCTATCAGTGACAATTTCTATTGGTAGTCCATATCTTGTGAATACATTCTCATACAAGAATGCGGTTGTGGTTCTAGCAACATTCTTCTTGGTTTCCTTAGCCTCTACCCACTTGGTCAAATAGTTTGTAGCTATAATGATATATTGAGCTTGATTTCTATAAGTAGGTGGTTGCATTTGTCTGACAAAATCTACATCCAATTTTGCAAAAGCTCTAGCCCCCATCATTGGTCTTAAAGGCATGCTATCTATCCTTGTTGGCATTTTTTCTCATTGGCATGCATCATACCTTCGAACATATTCTTTGGTATCTGCAAAAAGTGTTGGCCACCATATGCGTGCCATTAAAATTTCTCTAGCGATGATTTCACTCTAAAAAAGTGACCTCCAGCTAATCCAGTGTGTGCTTGTTCTAGAGTGGGTATATATTCATCTTCATTTGCACAAAGACACAAATGTTGATCCTTTCATCTCCGATACAATTGGTTTCCAATAAAAGCATAATCTCTTGCTTCATTTTCAATAGCTCTTTGGCGACATTTACTCATATCCTAAATGTTCTGCTTGTTGATAAGTAAGTAGCTATATAGTTACTTTACTTAGGAATGAGTGATATTTGAAATAATGTCACATGAGATATGGGTGTTTGTTTTTGTCATTGAAGACAATTTTTCACAAATGAGTGAACATCACTCTTCATGGTTGGCCAAAATACTCCAAGTCTCAAGATCCATTGCATAGTTTGGTCTTCCGCAAAGTGAAGTCCTACTATGAGAATGTGTGCTTGACTTATGTATTGGGTTTTCTCCTCAGGATTAATACTGAAAATCAATGTTCCATCTCGATTTCTTTTGTATAGCCTTCCAGCTAGTAATTGATACATAGCCGGTTGCCCAATTAATCCTAGTGTAATAAGAAGTGGTATTTGAGAATCCACTTGAGCTATGTTCATCAATGAAACCATATTATTTGACCAACAGGGTATCATTTCCACGGAGAATAGATATGAATCTGGTAGATCATTGTCTATCCCTTTTGTTGGTTTTCTTGAAATAATCCTTGATAATGATTTGCTCTTTGGTGTGTGGTGCCCTTTTTTACAACTACAGTGAAATCAAATTGCAAAAGAATGATGAACCATCTCACTATTCTCCCTGTGTTGCATGGCTTGTTGACCAAGTACAATAAAGCTTGGTGGTCCACAAAAAACACAAATTTGTTGGCTAATAGGTAATGTCTACACTTTTTTACGGCATGGATCATCCTAATCCTTCTCTTTTGATGGTTGTATAATTCTTCTCTGCCACATTCAGCTGTCTACTAGCATAAGAAATGGAAAAATCAAATTTTTCGTCTCCTGGTTGAGCTAATATACACCCAATGGAAAAATTAGAAGCTTCAACATGTATATGGAATATCTTATTCCACTCTGGTGCTTTCAATATTGGGGCTGAAGTGAGAGCTTATTTAAGCTTCATGAAGGATTCTTCACACTCATCAGTCCATACGAAGAGAGTAATCAGGCCATCCATGGGTTTTGCGATTAAAGCATACATGTAAATGAATCGTCTGTAATATCCACAATGTCCCATGAAAGCCTGAAACCCTTTGAAAGTTGTTGGTCTAGGCAATGCAATAGCATGAATTTTATCCATATCGATTGCTATGCCATTTTTAGACACTATTGTCCAAGAAATTTTCGTTCTCTGCCTATAAAGGCACATTTTTTAGGATTCAAGAAAATCCTATAAGGTCTACATTTTTTGAATACCTTTTTGAGATGTTCAAAATGATCAGTCTAGATTGATGAATATACACATAGATAATCCATATATACTTCCAAGAAATTCCTAATATATTCTTTGAAAGCATAGCTCATCAATCTTTGAAAGGTGACAGGAGCATTAGTTAACTCAAAAGACATAACCCTATAGGCAAAAATACCCCATTTAGTTGCAAAGGTAGTTTTATGTTGATCTTTGGGATCAACCAAAAGTTGATTGTACCCTAAAAATCCATCTAGAATGCTGTAAGTTTCTTTTCTTGCAACTCGTTCTAAAACATGCTTGGTGATTGGAAGAGGGTAGTTATCTCTAATGGTGGTTGCATTCACTTTTTTCAGATTGACACACACTCTGAATTTTTCATTTTTCTTGGGTACCACCACAACTGGAGACACCCAATAATCTCTGTGTTCAATTTTATATATATATTCGGCTTCCTTGAGCTTTTCTATCTCCTCTTTGATCTTTTTGGCAAATGTTTCATTATAAGTATATGTATATTGTCTACTTGGCTTCGCATCATCTCTCATAGGTATGGTATGCTGACAAATTTTTGGATCAACACCCTTGGGATCTTTATAAGACCAAGCAAAGATATCTCGGTATTCTTTCAATAAGCTTAGCAAAAACTCTTCTTCTTCTTCCGTTAAGTTTTTCGCAATGTAGGCAGTTCTAGACTCTTCTCGTGGTTCGACTAGATATATTTTCTTTGCATTTTCAGGTCCTTCATTAGACTCACCCTGTTTTCTTAGTTCCCTTACAGGTTGTTCGACTATTATCTTTTGGTCTTGGAGGGTATATTTGTTGTAATGGGATGGAACACTCATTACATCTTTACTCTCTTACTTTGTTGTTTCCATTGTAGTGGTATACACCTCCTTTAGATTTTTCGTCAACTCTTGATATTTTTTCTTTCGTTCAACTCGTGTCATGGATGATTCATCATCCTGGTGCTTAGGGTAGCTTCCTTTCTCAATTTCCTTGATGTTTTTGATATTCCTTGTTTGTTATCTGAAGGATATCTGCCCGTGATTTTGTCTTTGACACAATCATGTGCATCTATCTGCATCAAAAATTGTTTTCTTGCTAGAAACTGATGGCACAGGTCTAGATTTCAAGCTTTTTGTTTCTCTTTTTCTTCTATACCATTTTTGTCTTCTTATTTTTTGTTTTGGAAAGTCAAATAACTTTTCCTCTCCTCCTTTTAGTGTTTGGGCTCTCACATGATTTGTTTCTAACCCAGAATCATTAGATGTAGTTGAATGTTCTTCAAACTCATCAGTAGCATCATAATAGAGGTCTAAAAAGACTTGTTGAGCTTTTAACAAGTCCTTGGGTTCCTGAACTTCGTCTTCAATTTGACGGGTTGAGATCATTTGTATGGGAATCATGCCATAGCCATCCTCATTGCAAAATTGAGTAGGCATACACGTATTCACACATACATCCATTGTTGCCAAAATTTTAGTCCACTCAAATGGCTCAAACAAATGCTCTGGAAAGGGTTCAAGTACATATGCTTCATTTGTGCAATCCCTTTCTAAGATGCATTCTTCTCGTTTTAAACTCCCGTTTTTTGAGGCTCCACACATCCAAATAGGTGTGTCTTTGTTTAACCAAGATGGAAGCTTTGATTCAGCTAAAGTGTAAAGTCCCCAATCCGCCTATACCGAGATCGGGATGGGATCTTTGACAGGTCTCTAGGTCTGATAAAAATCAAAGTCTCTAAAAAAGAAAAATCCAAGGAATAGACCTTTACCATTGACAATGGCTTGGGTCTATACCCTTAGACGAAGACCTAGTCTTGTCTCGTAGCGGAAACGGGATAACGTATTAAAAGTCCGAAAAACTATTTCGGCTCTATAACTGCCACAATTTGGCTAAGGTGTCCTCAACCAACGATTTTTTCCCCCTAACAGATGTGAGGGCACAGCTGCTGGTGGTCTCCTCTTCCAAATGAAGAAGTTTTCTAAACGTTTTAGTGCACAGGGATGGATAGTTACCTGACTAATCAGGTCCACCCATCCAGGATTGACAACCTTAGTCAATCCCCACTTACCACCCCGCACTCACACAAGATTCGTTTATCTTATTATCACATTGTTTTAACATTTAAAATAATGGTTTCTTTTAACGTTCCATCACAGTAATTCCTTGAATCAATTATTAAAGACAAGATTGAAAGCATTCTTTTCAAAAACAGACATCTTTAAACTTAAGATAGGGTAATGTCAATCAAAACATTATCCATAATAACCATGACTAGTACTCTTCTTGTCTCAAGACCACCTAAGGTGAAAAACGACACCCATTCCTTATTCAAATCCGGAGTGGATAAACCCCCACCCAAGGATCCGAGTGCCCATACACCAAACGAGTTTCCCATACAACCGGGCGGCTCCCCTAGGATAAAAAATGGTATCCTAACTTATGTAGAAACATCAAGACATGACACGGAGTAGAAACTCAACGTTCATGGAGGTAACCGACTTATCCGTGGCTAGAAAGTCAATCATTATCATCAATTTATACTAAGGAGTCGGAGGTGTCTTGAGACAAGCTGTCTTAATGATGATCAAACATTTCTTTCCTATTTCAACCAGTTTTAACCCAAAAAATTCTTTCCTACCTTATAAACAAATGCACGTTGGAAGTTACCTTCAGTTTTCAGCAGGTTTATCCTGCTTACGTATGCAATGTTAACTTATAAAAGAGCTTAAACTAATTAAAGACTTAATTGAATAATGGGACACCCACCTAGGATTGATTGGCCATCTGCTGCTGCGCTGGCGCCTAAAGACTCTCCTCCGTAGGCCTACTACTAGGCCCGGCTTCTTCATCGTGCGACGCTCTGGTTCGTTTTGGAGCTACATCCTCATTATCAGATGTAGGCTTTGCTCGGGTTCAGTTTACTAATTTCCCCTATTTAAGTTTCTAAAAAAACAGAGTATTTTTGCTAAAGTAATTAGCTAGATTAATTACCTGAGCTTATCCTAATTATCACGCATTTTTTGACACTTAATTCACCACTGATAAATATCTCACAACATTTGAAATCATTTTACTAAATTCCCCTATTTAATTTTCTCCAAAAATAGAGTATTTTTTCTAAAGTAATTAGCTAGATTAATTATCTGAGCTTTTCCTAATTATCACATGTTCTTTAACACCTAGTTAACCACTAATGAATATCTCATAGCATTTGAAATCAGTTTGATTATTTTTCCCTTTAACTTTCTCTAAAAAACAGTGTAATTTTGCCTAATTATTTAGGAAAATTACTCAGAAAATTATAGGATAATTTTCCTAACTTAATGACTATCTAATGCAGCTCTGATAATTACCTGGACTTAATCTAAGATTAATTAATATATTTACCATTAATTCATGGTTAATTTTGCTAATTTCAGCCCTAATATAATACGATAATTAATTAGTTTAACATTACCAAGGTTAATTACCACAATCAGTAGAGAATAATTAATTAAGAGAGGATTTATGAGTATACATAGACCTAATCTTTGATTTATTAACAAAATAGCTTAATCTAACCTTGCTAATTAAGAAAGATTAGACTAATTACCGCTTAGGTTAATCAATTAGAGATTAATCTCTAATGTTTTTGCATAGCGGTCTCTCTAGATGAGAGAGAGTGTGTGAAGGCTCCGAGTCTGTCAAATTATGAAGCAAGGGGTCCTATTTATAGTTTTCTGGCACTCACAAGCTCTCACAGGCTGTAAAAGGCAGTTGCTTGAAGTTCAAGCAACCCCCGGCAAGTCAAAAAATGCCCCGTGCTACTAAATGAGTCCCTCGCAGGTCAGTGATGACCCTCCCATTACCTGCCAGCTTTTAAAATATCAATTCTGCTATATTTTGACCTATTTTTGCTTAATTGGTAAATATCTAGGAGGACTTTAATAAAGTCTATGCTTAAATGATTACTGCAACCCTTCAATTTTACCTATTTTACTCAATTCACAGTGTAAACTTCCAGGGGTCATAACTATGCCAATTTTTATCGGAATTCAATTCTGAAAATTTCTAGCCCGGGGTTTGCTGTGCTTAAGATTCCAAAAATACCAATATTTTCCATGGTCGGACAATTCTACATTGATTTTTCATAATCATATCAGTTTGATTAAGTTTTATACAACCTTTAAGGTTTCAGAAACTGGAAACCTTACAATCACCCCAACTTAAGAATTTGAGATGTCCTCATCTCAACCAAAATTGGGAAAATCTTTGAGAAGAGAAAATCATCCCCCCCCAAGTGGCATCTTCGAAGGGATAACCTTTCCACTTTAACCAATGTTACTGATTACTCTAAGAGTTCTCTCGAGTTTCTGGTTGGAGTTACTTGCTAGCCAATTTTTCCTCGAGAACTCTTAGTGTTGAGCCCATCTTAAAAATCTTTACAACCCATTTTTATCATCTCAAAAACCAGGTTAAATCAATTCCAAAAAAATATCCATATATCCACCTTGTCAACATGAACGCGCTCGGTCTAACTGACCATTCAGAGCAATCAACGTTCGACAAGTATCATGTAATTCAACTTTGCCAATCTGAACGCTCTTGGCGTGTTCTTGATATTCTGAGCAATCTGCGTTCGGCACAAGCTTCCACCATTGCACCAGAGGTACCCCCTCTGTGCTCTAACCTGGTTGACTAACAATATGTAAAGGGTTTTAAGAAGTATCATACCAAGAGTTCTTTTCGGCTTCCTATTAGTCTCGTACCTTAATACTTTCATATCTAGGTCATTTTCTAAGGAAGGTTATCGTGTGCACAAGAATGTGAATCGGTTTCTTGATAACTACCTCATTTCTAGGATTCAAATTTTTACTTCCTAACGAGAACCTCTTTATCATTTGCTAGATCTACCCTTAATTTCTTGATTGAATACTAACTTAACTTTAGATTCATTAAATAATTTTGAAGAAGAAAATCATGTATACCATTACAATATATAAGTAACTCAAGTTTTTTTTTACATTATTGATTTATAGTGGTTTACAAAGCTCTAAGATTGCTAGCTATGGCCAAGCGAGTGGCTCTTTTATCTTTCTTATTCATAAGGTTGGTTCTCCTATGATTACATAAGATCTGGCTCCTCTTGCTCTTCCTCTACCTCGTCCTCCCTTTCTACTTCCTTGTACATTATCTCCTTGATTTTAAGGAATGGCTCTAGCAGTAATTCGAGGGTTTTGTTCTTCTGGACAATTATTTCTATAGTGCCCCATTTGATTGCATCCATAGCACCTAACGTTTGGGAAGGTCTGTTCTCAGTTCATTGCTACAGCTACTCCACGTTGTTGATATCCATGGTTGGAATTTTTACTGGCTCTTCCCCTAAAGTCACTAAATCCATTATAGTTCTTTGTAGAGTTGGTTCCTTCAGCTGCAAGAGGCTTAGCCCTAAGAAGGCAACCTATATTGATGTATGCCTCATGGCTTGATCCATACCTCTGCATCTCGTTCCACGTTGTCCCCTTTACCTTTGAAGTTGGGGGGTTGCGCTTGTTTGAGAAGAAACAAGCATGGTATAAAGAACAGAAGCAAGTATCTACATGGTTTCGTAAGATCGATGGACTGACAATTTAAAGACTTATGACACGGCTAGGATTTAACTTCAGAATAGACACAAGATCAAGATATTCAATTCAAAAGATTTGGTTCTTTATTTATAAGGTGAATATTTACAAGGATAGCCTTACAAAAGAGCCTTAGGTATCTCATCCTAACTTGTTCTAAATTTTTGCGGCCTTTAAAGGATCCGCATAGTTGGCTGATTTGGAATATGGTGATACAAACAATGGGTATTTGTAGTCAGATTTCTACAATCTTCTAATTGATTGGTATAATAGTTCTTATACTCATTGGAAATCGGAAAGTAAATTATAAGGTCCAAATTCTTAGGGGTATTCTGAGAAAAAGATTTGATTCTTCGGTAGGGAATTATCTCCACCACTCTATCCCATACCCATTCGTTCAGGGGTTTTTCCGTGCCTCTTGGGTAGGTGGGAACAGTGATACTCGAGTTTGTACCCAAGAAGTAGTACAACTGAACCACTCTCAATTCCTCAGCCCATCGTAGTTTCTTTAAATCCGTGGTAAGACATCCCAGCTTCCAAGTATTGATGTAATAAGTCCCGCCTGCATTGCTCCATCCAAGCTCCCAGCCTTTATCTATCCGAGTAGAATGAGGAGTGTGAGCCTTCATTACTAGCTCCATCACGCTCCGTCGGAAAAAATAGTTTGGAGAACGACAAGCACTCTCATAAATAAGCTCAAGGACTTGGAACTTGCGATATTCAACCACAGGATCTTCCTGAATTATCGACGCATAAGCGTTAGATTAGCTAATCAATTTTTCTTGTTTCTTTTAAATTTTCACACAGTACGAAATTTTTCCAAACTAACCCAGGCTCTGAAACCTAGGCTTTGATACCACTTGTAAAGTCCCCAACCCGCCTATACCGAGATCGGGATGGGATCCTTGACAGGTCTCTAGGTCTTATAAAAATCAAAGTCTCTAAACAAGAAAAATCCAAGGAATAAACCTTTACCATTGACAATGGCTTGGGTCTATACCCTTAGAAGAAGACCTAGTCTTGTCTCGTAGCAAAAACGGAATAACGTATTAAAAGTCCGAAAAACTATTTCGGTCCTATAACTGCCACAATTTGGCTAAGGTATACTCAACCAACGCCTTTTTTCCCCTAACAGATGTGAGGGCACAGCCGCTGGTGGTCTCCTCTTCCAAATGAAGAAGTTTTCTAAACGTTTTAGTGCGCAAGGATGGATAGTTACCTGACTAATCAGGTCCACCCGTCCATGATTGACAACCTTAGTCAATCCCCACTTATCACCCCGCACTCACACAAGATTCGTTTATCTTATTATCACATTGTTTTAACATTTAAAATAATGGTTTCTTTTAACGTTCCATCACAGTAATTCCTTGAATCAATTATTAAAGACAGCATTGAAAGCATTCTTTTAAAAAACAGACATCTTTAAACTTAAGACAGGGTACTGTCACTCAAAACATTATCCATAATAACCATGACCAGTACTCTTCTTGTCTCAAGACCACCTAAGGGTAAAAAATGGCACCCACTCCTTATTCAAATTCGGAGTGGATAAACCCCTACCCAAGGTTCCGGGTGTCCATACATCAAACCAGTTGCCCATACAACCGGGCGGCTCCCCTAGGATAAAAAACGGTATCCTAACTTATGTAGAAACATCAAGACATGACATTGAGTAGAAACTCAACGTTCATGGGGGTAACCGACTTATCCGTGGTTAGAAAGCCAATCATTATCATCAATTTATACTAAGGAGTCGGAGGTGTCTTGAGACAAGCTGTCTTAAGGATGATCAAACATTTCTTTCCTATTTCAACCAGTTTTAACCCAAACAATTCTTTCCTAGCTTATAAACAAATGCACGTTGGAAGTTACCTTCAGTTTTCAGCCAGTTTATCCTGCTTACGTATGCAATGCTAACTTATAAAAGAACTTAAACTAATTAAAGACTTAATTGAATAATGGGACACCCACCTGGGATTGATTGACCATCTGCTGCTGCGCTGGCGCCTGAAGACTCTCCTCCGTAGGCCTACTACTAGGCCCGGCTTCGTCGTCGTGCGACGCTCTAGTTCGTTTTGGAGCTACGTCCTCATCATCAGATGTAGGCTTTGCTCGGGTTATTTTTGGTGCCATAACTTCTTATCCTTATAAAAAGGACGTCTAATCATTAGGTAAATTATTCAAAATATAGATTTAACCTTTGTATTCAACCGTAACCCATCCAAGGTTAAATTTATAGTCTTAATTGGTAAATTCTTGACCTAGTAATTTCTTATTGGTCTATATAGGCATGATAACTTTTTCCACCGCTTTCCTAAGGGTTTTCTAAGCTCTCCTAATTTTATTATAATTTTCTATATATTTTTCCCTAATTTTTCCATTGACTTTTAAGCTAATAATCTACTTATTGTAGGTTAAATATTTATTGTGTTTAATTTCTCTTAAATATTTCATTTCCTCAGCTTGATATCATAGGTTTACACTTACTATAATTTTCCTAAAAACTTTTGACCACAAAGTCTATTTATTTTAGTTAATCATTCGCTAAAAATAGGACTTTTGGTCAATTATAATTTTCTAACCTCACCAATTAACTATGGTATAACTACCACAAGTAGATAAGGATATTTTTTACCTCTGATAATTATCTTATTATTTTTTAACTTAATTATATAATTTCCATATTCAATTTTCAGCTAAAATTAGGATAATTTAACTTAGATAAATATCTATACTACAATTTATAACCTTGGCATAATTATGACGGCATCTTTATCCATAATATAGCTCTAATAAATAGCATGTAATTATAGCACATGATTTACTAATTTCCCCCTTTAATTTATCCCTAAAAACAATATATTTCTATTAAGATAATTAATTAAACTAATTATCTGAACTTACCCTAATTATCAAGGGTTCCTTAACACCTAATTAACAACTGATAAATATCTTATAGCATTTGAAATCAGTTTACTAATTTCCCCCTATTTAATTTGCTCAAAAAATAGAGTATTTCTGCTAAAGTAATTAGCTAGATTGATTAATGAGCTTCTGCTAATTATCACGGGTTCTTTAACACCTAATTAACCACTCATAAATATCTCATAGCATTTTAAATCAGTTTACTAATTTCCCCTATTTAAGTTTCTAAAAAAACAGAGTATTTTTGCTAAAGTAATTAGCTAGATTAATTACCTGAGCTTCTCCTAACTATCACGGATTTTTTGACACCTAATTCACCACTGATAAATATCTCATAGCATTTGAAATCATTTTACTAATTTTCCCTATTTAATTTTCTCCAAAAATAGAGTATTTTTTCTAAAGTAATTAGCTAGATTAATTATCTGAGCTTTTCCTACTTATCACAAATTATCTAACACCTAATTAACCACTGATAAATATCTCATAGAATTTGAAATCAGTTTGGTTATTTTTCCCTTTAATTTTCTCTAAAAAACAGTGTAATTCTGCCTAATTAATTAGGAAAATTACTCAGAAAATTATAGGATATTTTTCCTAACTTAATTACTGTCTAATATAGCTTTGATAATTACCTTGACTTAATCTAAGCTTAATTAATATATTTACCATTAATTCATGGTTAATTTGGCTAATTTCAGCCCTAATATGATACGATAATTAACTAGCTTAACATTACCAAGCTTAATTACCACAATCAGCAGAGAGAGGGTTTATGAGTATACATAGACCTAATCTTTGATTTATTAACAAAATAGCTTAATCTAACCTTGCTAATTAAGAAAGATTAGACTAATTACCGTTTAGGTTAATCAATTAGAGATTAATCTCTAATGATTTCTGCGTAGTGGTCTCTCTAGATGAGAGAGAGTGTGTTAAGGCTCCGAGTCTGTCAAATTATGAAGCAAGGGGTCCTATTTATAGTTTTCTGGCACTCACAAGCTCTCGCAGGCTGTAAAAGGCAGTTGCTTGAAGTTCAAGCAACCCCGGACAAGTCAAAAAATGCCCCGTGCTGCTAAATGAGTCCCTCGCAGGTCAGTGATTACCCTCCCATTACCTGCCAGCTTTTAAAATATCGATTCTGCTATATTTTGACCTATTTTTGCTTAATTGGTAAATATCTAGGAGGACTTTAATAAAGTCTATGCTTAAATGATTACTGCAACCCTTCAATTTTACGTATTTTACTCAAGTCACAGTGTAAACTTCTAGGGGTCATAGCTATGCCAGTTTTTATCGGAATTCAATTCTGAAAATTTCTAGCTCGGGGTTTGTTGTGCTTAAGATTCCAAAAATACCAATATTTTCCATGGTCGGACAATTCTACATTGATTTTTCATAATCATATCAGTTTGATTAAGTTTTATACAACCTTTAAGGTTTCAAAAACTGGAAACCTTACATAAAGAGAGTGGGTCAAACTCTTGAATTGGTGTTTTCATTACATCTCTATAAGTGTGATCTTTCAGATTAACCCTTGGGATCACTTGCTTCAAGTATACATTATTGTTTTCCCAATCTTGAATGAGTTGTACTTGCCACATGAATGGCCTTCCCAAGATGATTTCATAGTTAAGGTTCTTTCAAAAGTCCACTATTGCAAAAGTATATTGATAATCAATTCCACAAGAACTAACTATCACTTTGTCAAGCAGTCCTAGGGGTTTTTCTATGTGTCCATCTGTCAATTTTTATTTCATTCAAGTTGTCTAATGGCTAGTTTTCCCCATGATTCCCATACTGATTTTGTGGCTATGGCTATGCCAGCTCCACTGTCCCCAATATTGCCATGGTTTCTACATCATTATATCTCACCGGAAGGGTTGTGTTTCCTTCTTTCCCCTGGTAATATTCTCTAACTTTTTTCATAGGGACGGATCTAAACTCCTTGTTATCCAATTCATGTTTCAATTTACCCAATTTTTTTGCGATTAGCCTTGTTATTCTCACCTTCTCTAGAGTAAATCATTCCATAAATATGGTCTGATTTTGAACAGTTTTCCAAAGGTAAGAGTACATTAAATGGGTGTTGACATGACTGAGTGGATGTTCTCTACCTCTAGGGTCTATTCCGCTCTTTTTACTTGAGTGGTTTTACACACTATGGACTCATCTTCATTATCTCCTAAGTAAGAGGGTAGTGTTTTTAGTCTCATTGGTTTAGACATTCTTGATGCTTCAGAGCCGCATTCCCCATACAAGGATTCTATATCATTGTCCATATCAAGAGGTAAATTGTCTAACCAAACATCCTCTATAGGAGCTGATTTCAAAGTTATGCTCCCATCATTAATCTCTCTCACTTTTTTCCATAAATGTCATGGCCAGTCTTCCTCTACAAACGGAATTCCATCTAAAGCATCTTCACTGTCAGGCACTATGAGTTTTGGCTCTTTAGTTTCAAGGTGGGGTTCTACCACCACTTGAGGTTTCTCTTTATTGGTTTCTACCACAAGCTCCTCAGGTTTTGCTATACTCTCAAGCTTGGGTTTTTTATTTTCTAGCATCTCTTGAGTAATTCTTACCAAATTTTGATAAGCTTCAAGCTTAGCTGCTTCCATATTTGGAGAAGGATAGTTTTTCCATTTGTTTTCCATGTTCTTGACTGCTTTAAGCCCCACTTGGAAGATGTGGCTCCACGAAGACGACGGTCTAGATGATCGCCAACTCCTCTCAAGAGGAAACAACCAACCCATAGTCCGTCTCCTCATTACTCCAAAAGGGAAGAGATGAAACAAAGGAAGAAAAAGGCAAGAAAGAGCTAACCCTCTTCTCCTTCTTCTTCTCCTTCCTCCTGTTCTGATGAGAGCAACAACTATTATCCTAGAGAATGCAAGAGGAGAGGACATCGCAAATCTTACCCTGCATGGAGAAGGTCCCAAAAGCCCAAGAAGTTCAAAGAGGGAGGAAAGAGTATCTATTTTCTCAGCTATGATGGCACCTTTGGTGATACCAACAAAGTATTGGCCTTCATCCAACAATTTGATGCAGCCTTTGGAGACGAGGGCTACATGGAGTCCTCCAAGCTATGCCTTGTAGCTATGCACTTCCAAAAATATGCTCTTTAATGGTGGGCTAGCCTTTGTGGCAACGGAAATGCCCCAAATACATGGACACTCTACGAGTTTTCTTCCCTTGCAAGTGATGCGAAGGACAAAGTGCTTAACCATATGGTGGAGTTTGAAGCTTCTCTCCAATGAGTCTATCCAAAAATATGCGGACAAGTTTTGGGATTTACATCTCAAGGCTACTTCTCTCAAAAGATAGACTTTGCTGAGCAAAAGCAAAAATTTTGTGCGGGATTACCTAAAGAAATGGCCGAGTATGTCCACTCTCAACGGCCTAGTTCTATCACCGAAGTAATACACAAGAATATGGCTGCTTTGTGCATCAATTTCCAACAAGGGGCTAGAAGAAATGCCAAGCCCATGGAAAGCAAAGACAAAAGTGATGCAATGGGAGAAAACAATGCCCAAAATTCTTCCCAAGGAAATTCCAACAATAAGAACAGCAATCAATCCAAGGAGAAGGGAGTTTACAAAGGTAAAAATAAAGTCTCTCCTGAGGAGCTAGAAGCTTTTCGTAAGGACCACAAATGCTTCAAGTGTGGGGGGCAAGGACATGACTATCATTCTTGCCCCAAGAAAAATTATTGCAATGAGACTCCTAGAGCTTCCACTATCGAAGCTCCAAAAAAGGATTCTCATTGCAAAGGATCACCTCTCTCCTATGATTAGGGAAAGGTAAGGGAGCATGATGCCTTCATCTTGTTTGACCCTAGCTCTACTCAAAACTTCATATCAATGGAGTTGGCCACTAAGTTGGGAATTCAAGCTTTGAAGATGGGAGATGATGTAACTGCCGATGGAGCTTTCAAGGGACATAAAGCCTATGTTAATCCCTTGATTGGGAAGTTGAGGCTTCATGTCCAAAGCTACGTCACAAAGAAGACTTGGTATTTTTTGGGGTGCTAGTCCCATCTATCCCACCACTCTTAGGCATTCTGATAGCAATCGTTCCCTGACCATCACTGCCCAAGCCACCGGCCCAAAGTTGGTCGAACGCAATACATTGCGCGCTTCGACTGAAATAGTATAAGTTTTAGCTTGCAACAAATTGCCTCCAGGAACCAGTGATATGCATCCCTTATTGTTGTATCAGTGAGCCCTGATAATTTATATTCATCCTTCACTTTCAAGCCAAACTCTACCTCTAGCTCTACAGCAGGAATAACGTGTGATGCTCGCACAACACCATCACTAGGCAAGTAGCAGCATCTTGAAATCCTTTCAGCTGTCAATTGAATCTGCTGGTTGTTGATCTGTACCACATCACCAGTAGCTAACTGCTCAATTAATGTTGTGGCCTGTGGGTGAACAGGGATACCTTGCCAATCTGGGTTGGCAAAGATACACATGTGCAAATCTTGTAACCAAGAGTCCACCCTGCAAAGAGGTAGCTGCTATAGTGGAGTAAACAGAACGCACTGCAATAAGGAGGTTGTCATGGTGGTGAAGATACATAGAAGAACAGAGGAAGGATGCAGGGCAGCCTTGCAAACGTGATGCAAAAACCGGGAGGAAAGTATAAGGTATTCACTGCATGCACTAAACCACTCACAAAGAGTTCTCAAAATAGGGTGTGCCATGGTGTCGCCATCATCATTGCCCTTTTTCGCTTTTCAAGATTGCATGCAAAAGAATTCCCAATCATGATTAGGGCGGCTTCTGGCTCTTGTACCATAGCAAAGGGGCACTGAATCGAGGTAGGTGAAAAATAATGGCGTAGTTGGAATCCATTCACCGGCACAAAAATCACCGCCCCCCGCAAGTTAGCCAAATAAAAAGAAGTAGGCCCGCATGCTTTAAAAATCCAGAATGGCCCAGACCACCATAATTTTAGCTTCCCAGGAATCCCCAAGGCGAGAATTAAATACAAGGACCAACTATCCCCGTACAAATTGCCGTGCTTTAGGACGAGCGAGCCATTTCTTTTGCATGGATTGCAGATCTTGCAACACCGCTAAACTGCGCAACCGCTCTTCATATTATTCTTGCAAAACATCCAAACGATAAACAATGGAATCTTTCGGAAGAATCCTATCCGCAATCAGCATCCACAAACTTGGAACCACATGCTCCACTGGAGTAATTTCCTCCATACCAAATGCCAACTTGTTGGGACGTCATCCTTGCATAGGGAGGACATCAACATAATGTCAATCCGAGGAGTAGGATCCGGCTAGGGCATGGAAACACACAAGTGGCTTGTCCGTGCCAAATGGAGGATTAGAAGGTGAAACCTACACACAAAGAAAGCTACTGAGAGGGTATGATGTTGCTACGAGGAGTGAGCACACTACTTACTCTACCATTCGGCCTAATCTCTCACACACAAGCTTAATCACGCACTACTCTCTAATCAATCACTAATCCAACTCTAATCAAGCACACAATGAGCATAGAATAGCATAGAATGACCATACCGGGCACCAACACTCTACACAAGCCTACACACACTTAGTAGCATGCTTAAACAAGAGGGAAATATGAAAAAGAGAGAGATTAATCAACAAATCATCCACTAATCTTTGATTAATCAAGCATTGATTACACCATGAGAAAATGAGAGAGAAGAGGTTAGAGTTTAGCTATGGGCATGAGGCCGAATCGTCCATGCACGCGCGTAGAAAGCTCAAGAACTCCATAGCCATCTCCTTCTTCACAAAGCTTATCTTCAGTGAGTAAGAATCCCCTTTCACATTGTGTGTTTTGAGTTATATACTCTCTAGGATTTTTAGAAGTGGCCGGCACTCAAATGGCCAAACTCACTTAATCTGCTATTTGCACTGCCTAGGAGCTAAATATAGCTCAATGTTTACAACTTGGAACTCTTGATGAGCCCAAAACATAATTACAACCCGCATTTGCGGTCATTTGATGGAAAATCCTAAAACTTAAGTGATCGTCAATTGTGACCGTAACTTCATAGATAGTCATCAATTCCAACTCTTCTCTGCATCTGTTGCTTGTATTTGCTTCATCTTCATCTTTACTTCACATCCGCATCCTATGGCCTCGTTAGCATTTACTAAAAATAGTAAATAGCATCTTTTACTGGTCCGTTTGGCCATTGTTGACTTAGCCGCCAAACACAACTTGAAAGGAGTCAATCCTGTTGCCACTTTATATGCTCTACGATAAGCCCATAATGTGGAAGGAAGTTTCACATCCCAATCCGTTCAATGCATATTTACTAGCTTTGTCACGATATGCACCAAGTGCTTATTAGTTGATTCTACCTGCCCATTCGCCTGAGGGTAATATGGAGATGATTTCCTATGCAATACAAAGTAAAATTGTAGCATTCTCTCCATCACCTTATTCAAAAAATGGCTAGCCCTTTCACTAACCAACTCAAAAGAACAACCATATCTGGGAAAAACATCCTTCTATAAGCACCTAGCAACAACAGAAACCAAAGTATTATCTTTCAAAGTCCATGCTTCCACCCATGTAGTTGAATAATCCATGGCATACTGGTTTAAAAGTCCCAATAAAATCCAATCCCCATTTTTGAAAAGGCTCCAAAGGTAATACTAGCTGAAAAGGCATTCTGGACATTTTAGTAGGTTGTCCCAACCACTGACACATACCACACTATTGCACAAAGATTCTCTCATCTTGAAACAATGTAGGCCACCATAATCTTGATTGTAGAACTTTCCTTGCCGTGATCAATGTTGCAAAGTGGTCCCTTGCAATGCCGGTATGGACTTCCTCTAGAACAGATCCTTGTCTTGTGGTAGAACACATCTGAGCAAGACCTCCACAACCGTGCAATAATATAACTTCCCCATGATAATCTCAAAATTCCTGCTTCTAATAGCCATCCGTTTCCTTTGATGATTGGACAAAAATGAAGGCATTTCTCCACTATCTAGAAAATGAAACATTTCCTCATACCAAGTCCATGGAATGTGGGAATCATCCTAGGTTGTTGCATAACTATAAGATAATCCGCAATAGCTCCTGTTAAAAAAAGAGACGCATCCAGAAATTCATCAGTCACCCCGTCGGCGGCTCACCGGAATCTAGCCTGGAAAGGTAGTCAGCCACCGCATGCTGGGCTCTTGGACGATGTATCACCTCAAAATCAAATTCTTGTAACAAGAGCACCCATCAAGACAATCTTCCTGTCAAATTCTGTTGGTGCACCCGGTATAGAAGAGCCAAATGTTCCACATGAAAGAAAAACCACCGGCCCAACAGATAATGACGAAACTTTTTCACTGAATAAATAATCCCTAAACATTCTCTTTCTGTCTAACTGAATAATTCATTTCTGCGGATGATAATCTTCTATTGTTGTAATAGAAAGATCGAAACCACCCTTTAATTTGTTCCTGCATCAGCACACTGCCAATGGCCCCGTCAGAAGCATCCACAAATACATGTAAATCCTGAACCCAATTCGGAGGGATCATAATCGAAGCTTTGGACAACTAAATTTTTAATCTTTGAAAAGCCAGATCACATTCCTACATCCATTCAAAAACTTTGGCATGCGCTACCTGATTAATAGGGATTTCTAAATGCGTGACAAACCTCAAATGCCTCCCATGCCAACAAGCTTGGCCTAGAAATACTTGACACTGTTTCGAATTCACCGGAGGAGGCGCTTCCATAATTGCGGCTATCTTATCCGGATCCACGGAGATTCCATCCTCAGAGATTATATGACCCAATAACCTCCCACTTCGACTGTGAATGCACATTTTAGAGTATTTAAACTGAATTTCACCTCTTGACATTTCATAAAACATAACCGCAATTGCTTCAAATGCTCTAATTGCGCTCCAAAAACACTAAGATCATCCAAAAAAACTCGCATAAAATCCGTAGAATAGGGACCAAAAATTTGAAACATATCCCTTTGAAAAGTTGAGGGCGCATTCCTTAATTCAAACCACATTACTGTGCATGCAAAAATGCCCCATGCTGTAATAAAAGTTGTTTTAGGCTGATCACGCAATGCCATTCGAATTTGGTTATATCCATTGAACCCATCTAGAAAAGTATCCATTGAACCCATCTAGAAAATTATACATCTTGTGCCATGCCGTATCTTCCAAAATAGAATCCAAAAATGGAAGAGGAAAAGGGTCTAGAACAGTAGCTGCACTCAACTTCCAATAATCCACACAAATGTGAATTTACTTGTTTTTCTTTGGTACCACCACAATGAGGGAAATCCATTCAGGATTATCAATAGAGGTAATAAAACCCACCTGTAATAGATGATCAATTTCCACCTTAACTTGCTTCGCTACATTCAGATTCATCCTATACGAATGCTGCTTCACTGGCACCACATCGGGTTTCAGATTAATCGTATGCTGATAAATTTTGGATCCAATCCTTTCATATCTGCATACTCCTATGAGAAAACATCCTTAAATTCTATTAACAAATTAATCAAGTCTCCTTGCAAACTTGCCTCAAGCTATTTATTAATATAAATGGGTTGAAACTCCGCTTGCTTCCCTAGAAAGACCTTCTCCAATTCATCTTCCTTGACCCTTGTATCTTTTCCATCTGTGCTTCAAACACACGTTCTTGCTTAATAATTTCTTCCAATGATTTGAGACTAGGCAAAACTTCCCTTGTCTTTGGTGAAATTCCTGAAACCCTTAAAGATTTCCCCTCCGAAATCATAGAAATGTTTGCAAGATATAAAGAAACTAAATCCGGGTTAGCCTTCAGGAATTGCTCCTCTTCATCCTCTTCTAATCCTTCCACCATATTTACTATCTCTGCTATCACAGGCCATGTTGCCTGAACTGGTTGCCTGCATGTTCCCAACATCACCCGAACTTTCTTGCGACCCTTTTTAATTGTAAGCATATTTTCCTCCCAATCATGCTTTACCCTGGCTTGACGTAACCATGGTCTCCCCAAAATAATATGATAATCCTAACTATGATCCTCAATATTTAAGACTACTAAGGAAACAACAAAAGACAAGCTAGCTACATCCAGTAAAATGCCTTAGAGTAATCCTGCTGGCTGTACTCTTCTCTGATCTGCCATGAAAATTACAAAAGGTGAAGGTTCTCAATTACTAAGCCCAAAACGCTCACAAGCCACTTGAGTAATAATATTCACTCCCGCAACTCCATCTAACGGTACTTTGTCGATGTATGTGCCATGATATCTGACTGAAAGCTCCGGGATGCGAGTATCCGTGATCCTATTTGTCGGCAACAGAACTGACTCGTCACACTCACCCTTTGCTACCGCAATGTCAACGTCCATCTTAGTCATTTCTTTGGACTTTTGACTTAGCAAGGCATTATGAAAATTCGGAACCAATTTCAGTAATGAACCCAAAGGTACTGAGGCGGTCCGGGGCGGGCAACAAGAAGAGCAACCTCTAGACACCCTTCAAGGCTCCCGTGCTGCTCAATGGGGCTGGGGCACAACACAACACAAACCAAAACAACAAACCCACAGCCAAATCCCAACTACACAAGGGGCACCACCTAGTTTAAGAGCGAACTAGGACGCAAAAGAGGAGAATCGTTAGAGCAACCCACAAACAAGCAAGGAATTTACACTAACCCTAACACCAATGGAACACTCTCACACACTAAAACAGGAGAGAGAGAGAGAGAGAGAAAGAGAGAGAGAGAGAGAGATGGTGCTTGGACTGCTTTGAAGTGTATCGTTAATGATCAAGCAAACATATATATATATATATGTAAGAAAGAGAGAAAAAGGGGGAGAGGGCGCTTGTTGCATTAATACCTTCTTACAAATCTGTCATGACAAATCAAAGTGAGATTAGTATTTGTTCAACATAGCTTGCGTAAATTTCACCACAACGCATCACAAGAAAAAACCACCCCAATCACTGTCTTAAGGTCAGGGGAGTCCTCTCCACCCTGTCGCCCTCTTACAGTATGTGGGATTTATGGCTAGATTGATGACAACACCAGAGACAAGCTATCAAGAACTTAACAAAAAACACCAAGACACTTACGCATCATTGTTGTCCATTACTTCACGTTGGAAGGGAGACAAAGTATCCAAGCTTAGTCCAAATCCA
This sequence comes from Adiantum capillus-veneris, assembly GCF_014529385.1. NCBI lineage: Eukaryota > Viridiplantae > Streptophyta > Polypodiopsida > Polypodiales > Pteridaceae > Adiantum > Adiantum capillus-veneris. The sequence continues at coordinate 71,884,124 of NC_140954.1, forward strand.
CCCTCCTTGATTCAGCAAATGTTGGGCTTACACTAGTAGGAGAAATGATAGATTTCCTACTCTCAATTGAATGAACACTCTCTCTCTTACAAATGGCATAGAGTTCCCTTGCTAATCCCCTATTACAACACATGCACATGCATAAGACAATGAGCTTCCACTCAAGAGCTCCTTCTAGAGAGGTTGAGCTTGGCTTCTCAAGCTATAGCATAGTGCTCTTGCTTATGGCTCCCCCTTTTTGTGCTAGCTACACCCTCCTTTTATAGCAATTTTGAAGGCTAGGGTTACTCCTCTAACCATGGTTGGGTTAGATTTTCAGCAATTTATCTAATTTCTTTTGCTTGGAATTATCAAGAAGTTGGTGGGGAAAGAGAGAGGAGAGAAATGGAGGTGATAGGACTTTTCATAGTGGGTTAGCGTTAGTAGCGTTAGTATTAATTTACAAATGGAATTGGATATTTACAATGGGAGTATCCATGAAGGATACAAATAAGGAAGAAAAACTCTTAAGAGGTAAGAAAAGGTGGATTTCTTACAAGGTTGATGCTCCAAGTGTCTTGAGTAGGGCCAATTTTGACGCTTGTTGACGGTCCACTAGCTTTGATGGTACATTTTTTCTCCACTCTTGACCTTCCTTGAGAGACAAGGTAATTGAAGCTGAGTAATCAACCACCATGATGCTGTCTTTTAAGACAAGAGGCTGAATTTTGTGGTTTTTTTGAAAGATATGGGTAATTTGGAGGAGGAAAAATGAGACTAGGTGGTCAATTTTGGAATGGAATTGTGTGTGGGAGGTATGAGTTCACCATGGTTTCTCTTATTCTTCAAGGTTGAGGAGAAGGTGAGTAGGGTGCAGAGAGGAGGGGATGATGAGTGGAGAAGTGTGTGTAAAAGAGGAAAATGATAAAGTGGAAGAGAGAGTGTGGCTGCATAGCATGGGAAAACTGGGGTCCACTAATAAAATCATAGCTCACAGCTCGTAGCTCAAAAAAATATGAAAAACTTTGAGGCAAAAGTTCAGCCCACGAGCTACAACTTTTGTTTGTATCACCTTTTCAAATTCGGAGAGCAAGTGAACTTTAAAAATTCAGCAAAACCGACCGTTTTTTTCCACTGCACAAGGTCCTTGTGGGGTCCTTCTTTGGATGATTCTTTTGAATACCTCCAAGAGTGAGCCCTCCATAGTGCATGTATGCATGCCACCTACCATTTACCTTATTTGGTAGGTCTATAATTGAAGATATTGTTGAGATCATGATATAAGTGAATAGCACAACTAAGAAAATCAAATATTGAGGGGTCTAAAAAATATGTACATGTCAAATATAAATAATATAGGTGGAAGAATATAAAGGGGTCAAAATAAATCTCTCTCATTATAAGTCTACCATAAAAAGATGAATATTTTTGGTGGTCTAATTTATGAGAGTAATAGAGAATATATGTAGGAAGGAAAAAATCACAATAGTGAAAAAAATATACACATAAATAGAACTAGTTTTTTTGGATTTTTGTTGGGATGGAGTTACACCAAATATAAGAGAAGCTTACATGAAAATATTTCTATATGGAATAAAGAATATGAAAAATGGTAAGAAAAATTGTGGTAATGGTGAGGCAATGTACAGAGCATAAATATCACACACCTAGGTAGAAATATTTAAATAAATACCAAAATAATTATGAAAAAATCTTTTATTTAGGCCCTATATACAAAGAAATATTTACATACGCATGGGCCATAATATACTTATATTTTTTATTTATTTTTTTATTTTTTTGGCTCAACTAGCCCAATGACTAGCTAATTGAGGGTTTTTTAAGAAGATATGGGAAAAGTCCCGTGACTCACGCACGCCTATGTACAGTGAAATGGTAGGGATAGCCACAGTGTTTGGGTGATTTTGGTAGGGTGAGGTAACTCACTGTGGAAATTACAAAGAGCCGAAAAACGTCTATCAGTACTTGTAATGGAGAATCTAAAACCTCTTTCCAAACTAAATCCCAATTATCCTCTTCCATAATATCCACCTTATTCCTAACTTTTCTCTTTTGTCTCCACACAAGAGGTCGATGGTCCTTATGCTTGCAATGGTGGTATTGACTGTGGTATCCATGTCACAGTCTTTTTTCGTACGTCTTCTTGAGTCACCCAATCCGGAAGCTTAACATCGGCTGATGGAACCACATTTTTTCCAGAACACGTAATTAGTGAAACCACCGGGTCTGATTCCTCGAGCCCTTTAATTTGAACCATAGACACGCTCGGTTGCTTTCTAGTAGCACGTTTCTGTTTCTTCCGATCATATTCCATAGCCTCTAAACACTCGAACCTCCAGTGCCCATCTCCCAAATAGAAAAGGTAGGTCTTGGGTCGATTAGGATCTCGGCCACCTCTTCCGCGATCGCGACCCCCTCCTTGACCCCCTCCACCTACTTGTCCTTGAAAGGGTACCTTTGCTATATGAGCATGAACCATCAACATCGTAGGCTCTTGTCCCTGCCCTGACTGTGGTGGGTGCCATGTAGAAGAATCTCGACTCCTATGACCCCAAGCATTGAAATAACATTCCACTGTATTATGAGTGTTGGCTGTGCAAATCGCATACCATTTCTAATTCATTGCACACTCTTGAGCGGCATGTCCCGGATTTTGGCACTGAGAACACCATAGTTCCTTCAGACTCTTAGCCATCGCAGAAGATTCTGACTATCCGGATAGAACACCTTTCCCTTGACGTTGGGACTTTCTCCGAGGTGCCTCCTTCGATTCTTTCCTCGAATCACTGTTGCTTGAGTCTAAGGAATCTGAGTCTGCAGTCTCTGACTCCGAACTATCACTGCCACTTTCTTGAGACTTATGATGAGATTTCTTTCGATCTTTTTTCTTTGACTTCTTTGGGGATTCCGTATCCTCTAAAACTTCTCCTGGTACAACAGCCCTTGCAATTACATTATCCAGTGGAGTGGTTACCTTATCCACTATTGCCATAGCAATTTTGAGATCCTTATTGAGTCCTTGCAAAAAATAATCATTCAACACCTCGGCTATTGGCCATTGTGCCTGAGGTACCCATTGCAAAAGTATCCGGAATTTTGTAGCATAATCCTCCACTGGAAATGACTTTTGACGTAGCGTCCAAAGCTTTTCCAAATGTTGAGGGACCATCTTTTCCGTTCCAAACTGTCGCAAGAACGCTCTGGACCCGTCGACATACGTCTGAAAGTGATTGTCCAAGTATTTTGACAGCCATTAGGCAACTTTCCCTGAAAGTGTAGATTCAAACACTGATTGTTGATGAAGAGGAACCACCACTCCAGGATGATTCAATCCATACTCTTTATTAAATTATCACAAATGTGCATCAGGGTCTTCCTTTGAAAGACCTCAAAAACGGCTATACTTAATCTGACCACCTGCCAACCATTGGATGTGCCATTGTCCCTTGCTCAACTGTACCCCCTCCTGGAAAAATTTGTCAAACACTAGTAGGTGGGGACAATGGTGGTGAAACCCCATGACTGCTTATCGGAGATGGTGGTGGAGCAACATGAGTGGGTGAGGGTGAACGCACAACAGGAGGACATGACTGACTATGTGGAGTACGCCATGCACGCCGGATACGCCTACCACGCACCGGACATGGTGATGGAGACACATGTTCCTCAGTGGTGTAGAAAAAACGAATTCATCCAAACCGCCTCTCCTACGATGTCTCCCCACAACTGGAACCACAGGGTCAGGAGGACCCTGCGATCTAGTGCGCATGCATGTTCACAGCAGGTTGCCCATCACGCATCGTGGTTGCCAGATGTAATGTCTATTTCCTGCAAAGGAGCAATAAACATTACGGGAATGAATACCCTCACACTGCCTTACATTATATGAACATCAAAACACATGAAGGAAGAATAGAAGACAAGTCACAGAAACAGAACACTGTCTTCTTCATTGATATGCAACCGAACATAGAGTACAAGAGGGGAAATATATTGATGACATGTAAATTAGAGATATCCCCAAAGATTGGTATTGCCCCCATATACAACCGCTGCTCCAGTGTAGATTGAGAACGGTGCAAAAACCCCGTCCTGTCCCAAGATATCCCATGAAGAACTATCCCAAAGCCTCATGACTCCTAGTCCGCCATGTCCAGACATCCACAAGACCATAGGACCGCAATGCGGCTTATGCCGTAACAATCCTATTTGCAATACTTCTTTTAATGAATCACTATGATGGTAAGTTAAACTGAACCATTGTTTTAAATGTTGAAATATTGTAGTAGTATTTTAGACAACAAACAAGCATGTGTGAAGGCGAGGTGATAAGTGGGGATCGATCAAGGTTATCGACCATGGATGGGTGGACCTCATTAGTTTGGAATTTATTCATTCCCACACACTAACGTTTAACGACTCCTTTAGTGGAAAAGCAGTGCACCAACGGTTGTGCCCTCACTTATGTAGAGGGAAAAAAATGTTGGACGAGGATACCTTAGCCCGTTTGCAGAGGTTATATGACCAAAAACGTATTGGGTCCTTTAGATTTTGTTCCATTTTTGCTTGCAAAACAAGATCATTTCTTTTTCTAGGGCTATAGTCCCAAGCCATTGCCAATAGCAAAGGTATATTCCTTGGATTTTTCTTAGAGAATTTAGTTTTTGTTAGACCTAAAGACCTGTCAAGAACCCCATCATGATTGGAGAGTCGGTGGATTGGGGATCTCTCACTTGCTATCAAAGCTTGTGTTAATTGAGATCTTGAACCTATGAATAGTTTAAGATGCTAGATTGAAATAAGTGGTCTTTAACAAATTCAATTAAAGAGGTTATTAATTGAAAATAGAGAGAGGAACAAAGAAAGAGATTGTCCCTATCTTTGCAGGAATATTTTCATGTGGCCTATCGTAAATTTATGGTTTTCAATCTTAGGTTGATGAGGACATGCCTATCTTGACGCTATTCAATGCAAAAAAGCATAATGAAATGGTTAGATATGATATTTTTCCCTCCCACTTGGAGGATCAGTTGGTCAGGAGCTGGTGGAATTTTCTTTGTTGATGTAGGAGAGTTAGGAGGTCTGGCACATAATTTGAAGAGAGTCAAGTGGATTGAAGCTCTTTAGGTTATTAAAGTGTACTTCTTCATTGGAAAAAAAAGTCTAGACGAAACCACTATAGTAGATGGTATTCAAATATCTCAGAATCAGTGAGTGTTTGAACAAGTGCCTAAAGTAATCTACTCAGGTAGGATTAGACTATTGGGTGTAGGCCCTAGTTCTAGAGGTCCAAGAGATGTTCTATATTTTGATCCTATATTTGATCCACTCATAGTCCACAGGATTCTAGTATAAGTTTTTCATCACTCTCATCATCAAGTATTTTTCCAATGTCAACTACTTCTCCTATGCCTTCAAGATGCAAGCATATGTGACTCGGGTTAAAGAGAAATGTTTACTCTATATTGGCTTATGCAGCCCACTTCTTGATTGGTCTCTAGCTGTATCCCTTTTAGGCATATCTAGAAGCCGTTGAATTCCAAGAGACCACATTCAACATAGGAAGCTCGAAAAGAACTATGTGCTTCAACAGTATACCATAATTGACATACATGGCAACCACAACATCACAAGAGCTATTGGCTAAAAAACTCATCATGAATTTCTTTGCAACATCATACACAGAGGTTAAAAATGCTACCATATTAACTTACAATGCCTTATGCCTATAAGATTCAAGCATAGGTGATTGCATTATGAAAAGAAAACCTAAATCATCATTTGTTGTAAGCATCCCACCACTTCCTTGTCCTATCTATGTTGGGCATATTCAGCAATCACTACATTCCAAGAACATTTTTTGCATTCAAAATTAGACAACAATGGGCATACATGTCACTGATCAAACAATCTCAATCACAATATTTTTTCCCAAGAGCCTCCAACCAACTATCATATCATGAATCTAGTTGCTTCTGTCCATTGTGATCCCTAGCCCTACCCACGTCACCCCTAGTTGACAATTGTTGTATTCCAAGAACTTTTCTACATTCAAAAGTACACCACATTTGATAGACATGTTGAGAAAGGCAATTCCAAGCATGATGTTTGGTCTCCGATGAACAATCTCATCATGAAGCATTTTACCCTAAGAGCTTCACATGTTAGATAATGCATTTAGAAAACAACTACTTCACTGTTTGTCATGGGGTAGCTCTTGTATTTGTTAGCAGCAGCTAACACGTGCTACACCAAATATGCATCAAGTGGGAGATATGCTATGGATGTCACAATATTTCCCACTCACTTTGTATAAGTCTTGGGCTCATTTGGAGTTCTAATGTTGTATATGCTAGCTAGAGGGCTCAAACTTAAACCCATAGGAGAAGGGATTGTGGTGAAAGCCTTTAAAAGGAATCCTTTATGCAAGGAGACTTTATTCTTGAGTATCCACTCTTGAGGATCCACTTTTGAGAGCTCTCTCTCTCTTGAGTGTTCACTCTATGGATGGCATAGCCTTGAGCTTAATGCCCATTCTTAAGAGGCTAGTGCTAATCCATTGTAATTAGAGAAGCTTTATTAATCTAATCTCTACTTTTTCATTAATCTACTTCTTATCTATTCCATTATGTCATGAAGTAGTTTCACATTTCTCATTATACTAGATTTCAATATGTGTGATGACTTCTTGCTATTAACCACTCCTATCCTTCTATAAGCACTCAGTTTGTGATATTTAACAACACTAACTAGGTTGATTAAGTTGGTTCTTAATCTTGTTATTAGTGTGTGTGCCCATTGTTTGCTTGTGTGTGTATAGGTTTTATGAAACTCTAGCACCATTCACCTCGTGTGTGTAGCTATTGATGAAGTGCCTTGATTAGCATGTGGTGATTGGAGAGGTCAACACCAATGCAATTAGTGCGTGCTAGTGTGTTTTGGGTTTCTAGTCTATGGTAAGTCGGACTTCGGTGGGCTTAATGCGTGTAGGTGATGCTTGATTAATGATGTGATTAGAGTTAGTGATTCAATGACTAACCTCTATTGCATTGGATGAGCATACTCATGAATCCTCTTATTATGTTCATCCGATGCTCGTGCTTCCATGCCCTAGCTGGGTTTCTGATCCACAGATTGTGTGGGTTGCGATTAGTTTGTTGCTACAACCCCTCCCAACATTCCGCACCATTGCCGGGGATTGATAACCTAAGCTAGTGAGTATAGGATGTTTAGGATAGAGTAATTTTTCTACTAAATTCATTGGTTTTTGAGTGTGTGTGTGTGTGTAACTCAATTTTTGGTTTGATTTGATGATGTTATGCAAGAAATTGAAGCTAATTTTTGAGTTATGAATATCGGCCCAAACCTCCAATTCCACCCCCAATCTCACTAATTTCATATTAACCCTTACTAAGTTTTCTTCAATTCCATGCTAATTTTTGACTATCTTTGCTAACCTAACCGCTAACATTGAAGTGTAAAGTATGTTAAATCCCCTTATAAGAGGTGGAATCATCACTCTAATCAAGTTAATTGTTCTAATCCATGCCTAATTTGATGATTTGAGTGTTTGAATTTTGGCCTACAATGGTCAATTTTGGAGCCGATTTGATGGTGTGTAATGTACCCAACATTTTTCAATGGAAGTATTTTACTTACTTTGCAAATCTTTGAGGTTTAATTGCATTTTATAAAGTCAAAGAGCATTCTTATGAACGATCGGATCAAAAATCGGACTTTAGAACTATTAATTATGACCCTTATTCACTTGAAAACAATAAGGTTGATGGGAAACTTAAGCCTCAAGAATATATCTAGAGATAAGAGTTGACCTTTAGGAAAGAAAGAGAAATTTTAGGAAAGAGAGAGCAATTTTAGGAAAGGAGTCATTTTAGAAGAGAAGGAGTACTTTTAGGAAAAGAGAGAGGAGGGGCTTAGTTTAGAACTGTTTTCTTGGAATCCAAGCTTCTCTCGAAATCGCGCATCAAAATTCGTGTCCCCGTAGAAAAAAAAAAGCCACAAACGTGTGCAAATTTTTATCTCCTTGCTTTCCTCTATTCTTAGCTGGCCTTGAGAGCCTATATAAAGACCCCTCTCCCTTCACTTTGAGAACACACTCTCTCAGAAGCGGAAGCTCTCTTGCCTTGATGTCGGACTTACCTTCTCTCCCTCATCCCATTAGAAAAAATATGAACCCTCTAGGGGCCCTTTGGGATTAAGGTTAATTAGAGGCCAGCCAATGAGAAGAGGGTGGTGGACACACTCTATGCCCTCAAAAATATAGGGGGACAAAGTAGTTTTACACTTCTTCAATGGGCTCTTACCTAGTGAGAAGGTGGGGGGGGGGGGGGGGGGGGGGTGGGCCATATGGAACCTCCAACTTCCCACCCAACTCAAATTTCATCTTCTTAAAACCCCCCTAAAACTATTTTATGGTCAAAAAAGAATTTTTTGACCTCAAAAAGTCAAAATGTGCACCCAAAAACCCTAAAATTCATTTTTTTTAAAAAACTTTTGAAAAATCTTCTTTTGCTATCCAGAGCTCCCCCAAAAGTAGTTCTTAGGCAAAAAGTGATTTTCTCTCTCTAGAACCCCTTTTCCAACCCCTCCTTGGTGGCAACCATCACACTCATCCTCTACTCCAACACTCTCTCTCTCTCTACACCATCTCCATTGCTGCAGCAAGGAAGCTCCTCTCTCCTCCCCTACCACCTTCCATTGCCACACCAAGCAAAGGTTATCCACCTTCTCCTCCCATTGCCACACCAAGCAAGGGTTATCCACCTTCTCCTCCCATTGCCACAAGGGTTAACCACCTTCTCATATCACTTTATCCCACCTACATTGTAGCAACAAGCAAGGTCCTTCTCCTCCTCCTAGTTTTCTTTGCTCAACCATGGCCAACTCTACTTCGCAAAGGCGGCCAAAGGATGAGGTCACAACACTTGCATGCCACAACACTAGAGGTGTAGATGATGAGTGGGTGCCACAAGAGTTCACCAAAGGTGCTTGGGTATACATGCAACCATCTGCTATTGTCCCTCATCGTGTGCGGAATCGTGAAAACTTGGATCTTCATTGGAAAGGAACGCTCCTTGGCTTCAAGAACAGCAAAGACAAGGGGACCGTAGCCATTGTGCAACATGTTTTCTCAATGTCAACCATGCATTTGCAACAACCACCTCGATTTCCAACACATTGTAAGTACATGTTTTGAGAATACAAAGCTAGGTGTGAAATCACAGTGTAATGTTATTATGGATTCATACTTAAGATTTGTCATGCATTTATAGTCATATTTCCATCCACGTTGGTGGAGGAGCAGCCACTACATAGTCTCTCCGGCACATTCAATGCTATATATGCGGATATTGGAGCAATAATGTTCCCACATCTTTGCCCAACCAAAATGGTTCAAAGAAGGATTTTCTTCTATTCTCACTCCTATATTGTCCCTACTTCTACACAAGCGTTTGGAACGCTTGAACCCATCAAAGTAACTTCCTTTTTAAGTATGGAGTGGCCGGTGCCAGATTTGTGGTCGGTAGAATCTTTCAAGCAAAAGATGATAATGGATGTCCAAAACTCTTTGAAATACTCTAAAGCTTCTAGGTCTGTGGGCTTGAGTTGGTGTTTGCCTATTCATTGTTTTATGCACATTTTTAAAGAGTTTGGATTTGTGGAGACTACCACAATGCTTGTATGTAAAGATTCACATTACGAGGAATTAGGAAGGCTTTTAGAAGAGGATTGGGGTTTTGTGGAGGGCATGCACAACGGGGACCGGTACCGTTGTAAGGTTGGAGCTTCAGGTATTGGAATGCGCTATTTGAAATCCCACACCTCCTTGTACATACGATTTCACTGTGATCGTTGGATGTGAAAGCTTGGAGTGTGGACTCCCTTACAGAGTGTAGACGACGCTATTGCAAGCTTTGACATTGCAGTGAAGATGCCCAATGATGCTTTGGAGGCAGTCCAAGTGAACAAGCATTGGACTCTCAGTAATGTTCGAGAACATTTGGTTATTATGGGTTTTGAGACCCTTCAACAAGCACAATTTCGTTTACAAGGTCACAAGGTAAGAATCCTTCCACCACATTTTCAATACACCATGGTTTGTCGATCATTGGATGCTTATTGTAATGAATGTCCACAGATTGGGAAGAGAATGGAAGAAAAATTGAAGGTCGAGGAGGACTGGGGGATGGATGGAACTATGCTATCGATCTTATAACTTTGTAACTCTTGCAATTTTCAAACTGATCCCCGCTGTAATCAACATGATTTTCTTCGGAAAATCATGCCTTTGAATATAATTTTTTGCATTAGGATGAGAAATCATTTTTTGTCATAAAATCTAATATCTAACCAACCCAAATGATTTTCTCATATTAAATTGATCACTTAATGTGGGAGAATAAATGGGAACAAGTGTTAAGATATAGATATGTGCTTATAGATCTATCTCAACACGGGGCCAATAGTAAAGGGGCCCAAATGGGAGATGGTCTATCAAGAGCAAGGCTAACCAATGGAGCATAAGACCTTAGGGTTAGCTTCATTGAAGACCTCCAATAATGTGTGTAAAAGTCCTTTGACCTTAGGTAAGCTAGGGCTGAGCTTGAGGTGGGAACCCGGCCCAAGCTCGAGGTGCTTGACCTGCTTGAGGTGCTTGTCGTGCTTGAGGTGCTTGACTTACTCCATGCTTGAGGTGCTTGACTTGTCGCTTGATTAAGGTGCTTGAGGTGCCTTGACATGCTTGCCTGAGATGCTTGTGGGAATACCCCCTAGTCCAAGTGCTTTGTCATGCTTGATGACTAAGGTGCTTGAGCTCCTAAAGTCAAAAGCATCCCTACAAGAGGGGGGGCGAGCCCTTTTCCTAGGGATTAGAGAGAGAATACACACTCACACTCACAAGGGAAGCCCCAGCTTGAAGAGGCAGCAAGGACACATGTCAGGTCCCTACCCATGTTACCTTCATGTGTTGCTTGAAGCCTATTGGCTAGGCTTCAAAGGGGTCCAATGATAAATTACTTGAATTATCTAATTGTTTTTGCATTTATCAAGGTCCTCTCTCTCAAAGGGGAAAGGGGGACACTTGTCCCAAGGCTATCCCTGTTGCTTGTAATGGCTTCTGCTTGTGATTGGCTAGGCCTGGAGGGGTCCAATGAGCTTCAAGCATGAGCTACAAGGGGGGGGTCGACCCAAGCAAGCTAGGGGGGTTCTTAGGGGGTATACTCACCCACACACACTCACAAACACTCTCATTGTGTACTATGAAAAGTGCAAGAGCTCCCTCTCCTTCCCCAAGCAAGTAGAGGTTGAGAGTCTACACCAACACTCTTGGCTATGGAGTGCAAATCCATACAAGAGCCATGCTTCAATGCTTGAGCTTGCCATCTATTTCTTCTTCATTACTATGCTATTATGTATGCTAGCACAAGAGTTATGATAAGTGAGGAACTAGCTCTTTCTCGTATGAAATGTTTCATCTTCCTCTTCCCTACCCTCATTCCCTACTAGCTCTCTCCACCTTCGAAGGTGTTTGAGGTCTTGGGACTGAGGCTTGGTATAGTTAAAGCTTTCTTCAAGTTTAGGTTATGCTATGCTGGTGATACATGAAGCTTTCCATCTTCATTGCTTCACCTAGGTCACAAGGAACACAAAGAATGTATTGTAACAAGTCTCTCTTTATGGGAGAAATCATAATACAAATGCCTATTGGAGGGGGGACCGGATCCACATAAATCCGGTCCTCAACTGTTGTCATGTTCTCTAAATTCTCTCTCATGCAAAAGTATTGTCTATGCCAAGTTAACTAATTGCTATGATTATGTTGCTATCTTCAATTATTTCTACCCGCTATGCTCACAAAATCATTTCTTGAAAGTACTCTCATTAAATTCCGCTATTCTCAAATTGAATAGGCAAATTCCATTACATTTTTTGGTGAAAGTGTCTTTTTTTTTTAATGTCTTAAAAAAAGGGTCCATTATAAAAGGGGGGCCACCTAACTCATTCACTATTTTCACTTTTGTAACTCTTGAACTCCTCCACTCTCTATCTACACCCCAGGCTAGACATGGATGCTTCCACAGCCTCTGCATCTACAGCCACATCCACCCCTTTGTCACGATTCATCCTCTTCCTCGAGGACACTAAATACAAAGGGAAGTTGGACCTCCACACCTTTTTTACTCGTCTCCCTGACCTTGATGCCACAGTTTCCCTTCACATGGATGCATTTGCCGAGATTTTTGCGTTCATGGAGGAGCACATCATAAAATATTTTGTATCTATCCCCCCACATGTAGGGATCTGGGTGCCTTGCGATCTTTTGCGCTATATACACAAAGGTGATCGCCCATTCTCCAAGTGGTTGCAACGATTCCAAGAAATTGCAACCGATGCAGGCCGTTACTTGGACGAGCAAGCCCCAGGGGTGTCAGCGCTCAAGAAGCGCAAGTTGGGGGTGGAGTACCTTTCTCAGCTTGCAACATTTATCTTCTTGGTGAGCGAGGAACCTGATTTGGAGGAGCTTCGCTTACCACACCTTCAGGTTGGGTCCTTTATCAAGGACACCAAGGAGCAGCACGTTATCCCCATGAACCCTGCAGCGGAAGGAAAGGCACACCGGCTCGAGTACTCTAGGGGTCTTGAGGAAGTGGTTGAGAAATCCATAGTTGCGGCTGGCCCTAGTGACACTCCAGTGCCACTACCACTGACGGATGTGGCTATCCTAGAGGTAGAAATCAGCCGCTTCTCCTCAGTGTTAGTGGATGGGGAGGAGTATGTGTTCCTGCATGATTTGGAGAAATCATTTGGTCTGCACATGGATGAATGCTTGAGCGTGCTATGCAACAACACCAAATGTCCCTTAGACAATACTCCAGATTCCCTAGAAAGCAAGCTCTTTCCAGATGGCGACTCTGTTACTGACACTATTGCAGTTGTATGTGCGGAGGTCCTGGCAGCAGAGCAGTTGCACGTGGATGATGAAGAATTCCAAGCCACACAAGCCAAGGTTGAGGCTGCTAGGATGCCTATGCCATTATGCAACCTCCCATCTGATGATCCAAAGGTCGTATCTGTGGTGCATGGGAGCATTGACTTGGATGCAAAGGGCAACATGGAGGAGGATGACAAGGAGAAGGAGGTAAACTGTATCCTAAATTTCATGTTACTATTTTATCCTTCATTGTCTTTTTTCTCAACCTTCATCGGTTTATGACAGGATGTCGTGGAGGTTGATGATTTTGCTGCAAGGACATGTGGCAAGCGCACGGGCTTTGGAACTCAAGCTTCCCTTGCGCATTACCTAGGACAACTCCCCCCTGGCGATGTGGCCATTATCCATAATGAATTTACTCCCCAAGCCCATTTTATTACTTGGTCGTTAAAAGCTTTGAACAAGTTTTTGTGTTTGAGCACCATTGCTCAAACTGCGCATCAAGTGTTCCTAGTGCATAGATCCCTTGTATGCACAGTGTTTAGCACTGGCTTTCGTGGTAAAGTGCTTGCCCAGATAGGGATACATACTTCCATTGGCTCAACTGACCCAAAGGCCATAGCGCAATCCCTCTTGACTGGGGAGTTGCCTTACGCGCAAAATAGGCGCCAGGAAATGGTCAAAAAAATTATGAACTCCTCAGATACATGATGTAAAATCACTGTTTTGGAAGTAATAAAAAATATTTGAAATTGTCACTCTATCTTGCAAATTCTTTTGAATGTGATTTGTCAATCTTGAAAATTGTTTCAATTGGTGATATGAAAATTGTTTTGATAGTGACTTTGTAATTTCAAGTTCTGTATGTAATTTCAGTCAATTTCAGTAAATTTAGGTATTTTATGTTCCCTAGGGGGTATAGTAAGCCTACCAAGGGCCCAAAAAAGCTTGGCCACAAGGGCGCGCAAATGGCCCATCCATCAGTTTTGGATGGGCCATTTGCGTGCCCTTGTGGCCAGGCTTTATTTTTCCCCTGGTAGGCTTATCTACCCCCTAGGATACTTACAAAGCACAAATTTATTGAAATGAATTGGTTTTGCATCATTAATTTAGATGCACCCTTTTTATGGTAATTCCAGCATATGTTCACACTCAAGGACACTAGAAAAGGTGAAATCAATTATGAAATGAAGTTTCCAGCACACTATCACCTGCTTTAGCTCTACCTAGTACACCCCTGCACCAAAAAGTCCAATTACATTGGACATTTGAAAAATCCAAATTAATGTTGCATAGACACTTGGTTTCACAATATGTTATTATTTTTTATATCCTATAGGGAATTCAAAGCTTGAAATGGCCAAAAAAGGGTGTCCACAAGGATCCATGTAAAATAATGTTGCAAAACCAATAGGTTTTAGTAAATTTGTGCTTTTTAAGTACCCTTGGGGGTAGATAAGCCTACAAGGGGCAAAAAAAAGCCTGGCCACAAGGGCACGCAAATGGCCCATCCAAAACTGATGGATGGGCCTTTTGCGCACCCTTGTGGCCAGGTTTTCTTTTGCCCCTTATAGGCTTATCTACCCCCAAGGGTACTTAAAAAGCACAAATTTATTGAAATTGACTGAAATTACATACAGAACTTGAAATTACAAAGTCATTTCATTACAAAGATAATAGACACAGTAGACACAACTGTTGATCATATTGTCATTGGAAAGTCAAATCATTACAAAGATAAGGGTGTGCAATACAAAAAGAGGGGTAACTTCGGCTAATGCTCGAAGTCTCGTCACAATCGACGTGCAAGCTGCATATCTTTTGGCTGTATTGTCACTCGCTTTGCATGTATGGCACATAGGTTGGTATCTTCCAACATCGAAATGATGTGGGCCTCTACACCTTCTTGAATAGCCTCTAGTGCTATTGCTTGCATTCTATACTGATTTCCATAGCTTTGAAGCACCTCCTTCACAGTGCGAGCAAAGGGGGAGCGTTGAATCAAAAGCTCCATCGTCTTCTAGTAGTGGCGGATTTCTGCAAATGCCCTTGCTATTTTTCGGCGCCGCTGCGGTTGTCTTGGGGGCACTTGCACATTTGCTGGCGGGCGGCGTTTAGGCTTCTTGAAAAACTTAGACTTGCGCATGTTTACATGCTTAGGGGCTGGTTCTGCAGCCTCTTCTGATTCTTCCTCTTCCCTTGACTGCCGATCTTGTCGTGTGGGGAGAGCTCCCTAGCCTCCAGGCAATGTCTTCCCCCCAACGGCTACCCGGTGTGTGCGTGGTATTTTATCTCGCAGCCATGGTGGATCACTCTCTGATTCAGTGTTTGTATGGACCACCCGAGTCCTGGATGGTCCTGCTTGTGATTGGTGGCGCGACGGCTGCTCCCTATCGGACTCTGTTATTGTTGGCCCTCTTCTTCTCTCCAGCGCTGGGCACGTTGCTTCATTCTCCTTCTAGGTGTTATATCTTGAGGAGGTGGAGATTCAACAGTCCTTGATGACTCTCGTGCCCTACCACCATGCCCACTACCAGATAAGTTCCTGGAACAGCCAGGCGTTCGTGGCCATTTTCTTGTGCCTTTAAGCCATGACGGCTTCTCACATCCTTGGAGGGTGTTTTTGTTGGCAGGTGGATGCTCTTTCGTGGTTTGTTTGGTGCGCGCCATTTCGTTGGTAAGAGCTCACCTGTTCTTAAGAAATGAGTGGTTTATGAGAGCATGCAGTATTTATAAGGGCCCATTTAAAAAGGGCCCTGTTCACACAAATAATTTTCAAAAAAGTATTATTTTTTAAATAAACATGTCGCAAAGAGTTGGACCCTGCATTCACGTTTAGTGACTCGCGCAGTATCCACTTTGATCCTTGTTGCACTCTGCATCGCTGCCATGCAGCATGCTTGGTGGGACCTTGCGACATTTGCCACTTGTTGCTATGCTCTTGACGACTCCATTTCCGCACTTCAATAGCAATCTTGGATTGTCACGCATGCTCCATTGTGAGCTTACGAGCAAATGTTGTGAAAAAAAACCAATTGAACATCTCCTCCAAATAATTGGATTGCACCATTCCACCACCATGTCGAGTATTTTTGAAGTACTCCCCGTGCTCGATAATGGGACTTCTCCATGCCTTGAGTGCTAAAAATTTCAAGCGATCCATACTTGTGCATAAAAAATGCACCATGCGCAAACAAGATATGCTGTTCACATGAGTAAACGATCCACATTATTAAATAAAAACAATCGCTTGTAATGAATACACCATGTAAAATGACTTACCATGTAATGTGTGATGTTATTTTCACCCCAAGAAAGGGTGAAGACCTTGGTAAAATCCGCCAAGGCTTCTTGAAATGATTGGCGCTGTTCTTCTGTTGTGCTGTTAAGGTCCATAAGCTTGACCATTTTATCAAAATGTGCCCAAACTTGCTTGCGCTTGTTTGCAAGCTCGCCATTTGAATCATTGTCGGTAGTAGCTTTGCATAACTCCTTCCAAAGCTCCCAAAGGTTACCTGCCTGCTGGTTGGAGCTGTTTTGAGCATCATATCGACTTGGCTTTCCTTGGGAAACTTTCTTCAAAAAGTGTCTAGCTTTTTGTCCACTCATTGACACTTGTTGAGCAATTTCATGGGCCTCCCCTGTGTTCTTTGCAGCAACGATAGACACATTTCCACCGTGAAAGCCAATGGAATTCAAGAGTACCTCCACTCTTTTGATCGCTTCCTGGGACTTTTCCAACGGTTTCATTGTGAAAGCATAGTCAATGTGGAGCTTCAATAGCCTATCAAAAATGCGCATGAATGCGTGTAATGTACAAAAATGTACATTCGATAGAGGAAATCGAAAGATTGGATTCCAAGCGTGGTCCTTTTGATCACAGTCTGGGGCATTGAGCATGCGACATCTCAGAATAGACGCTTCCCATTCTCTACCTTCATCTCCAACATCACGACAATCTAACCCTTGTTCTCCATGCCCTTGCCATGGAAGCATAGAACCGGCCTTTGCAGTGCTCTTATGTGATTTTTTTCCATTAGGTTTGTACCCTCGAGTGCAAAATAGACAAGGCATGAGAGAAGAAGCCCCTTGTTTGCAGCCAAGCAAACACTTTATGGTCTTCAAATCCCCACCTAAGTGCCACTCCACATCATAACTACCAAAACCCTCAATCTCCAACTTCTGACCTGTAATTTGGGAGTGTATTACTTCTGTGATCCATGGAGTTCTCTCAAAAATCCATAAAAGTACTCCATTGGTCTCTTTGGGCACCTCAATAGCACCCAACCACCAAATGTCTTTCTTTGATTGCACGCTAAAAGATGGGGTGGGAGATGGCTTGGCTGAATCCCTTCGCTTGGTTTGCAGAAGGGCCTCGTTCGTTAGAGTGACACTTAGCCTCTCTAACCTTTGGCCTTTCACTATTTGACACTCATCGAGTTTCAGCACAAAAGCGACTTTTGTGCCAATCACTACAAAATAAATAGTGCTAAGACCTTAAACTTCAGAGTCTATGATAAGAATAATACCAAAGAAAAAAGTAAAGTGTGTCACCTTCTTCAGGTAACTCGTAAAATCTAAGCATGGCTTCTTGAAGCCTTCTAAGATCCACGAAAATATTGTTCCACATTGTGTAAGGAAAGCCCTTCTCCGAAGGTCTTATGGATTGTTTCTTACCTTTTCCCCTTGTCTTTGTTGCGCACGAAGCATAAAGGGAAGTTGGCATTGTGTCCTCAATGTGTAGGTATGTCCCAATGCGGGAGAACACATCTTCGTTTGTGGCCTTCTTTGCGAGCTTGACCTTGTGAGGAATGGGAAATAGGTTTTCCACAATGCCATGTTCTTTGAGGGCATCCTTTAGGAGTTGGAAAATAGCCCGATAGGCTTTGGTGCTGATTCAAGCCTCATCACAAGCTTGTTGAACGTCATCATCACTAACCACATTTCTTAATTTACGCATAAGGTCCTTGGTGACTGCATCCTTAATGTGCTTACCTCCAAGTGATTGTAAGATAGAAATCACGTCCTGGGTATTGAGACAACTAGCCAGAAGGTTGACTCGATCATCTTGGCTTGTTCCACCGCATGCCTCCTGGATGAAGTTCCTAGAAACAAATAAACATAAATGTTAGAAAATATTGTGAAGTAAGAATGCATCATGCAAGTAAAGACCAAATCACGTTGTGGCTGTAACTCGTCGTTTGCGTGCTCCTCCCGAATGTGCAAGAGTTTCAATGGATGAATACATGCGTTTGCGTTCCCTTGCACCAAGGGGTGTTTCTTTCAAGTATGTGATGGTGTTGGTAAGCTTCTAGATGTGGGACTCCTTTTCTTGAATTTGTTGTTCAAGACTTTTAACTACCCTCTCCGAAGAGGCAACACTCTCTTGGAATGCCGTCGTCTTGAGGTGAAGAGCTTGACATTCGTGCATCCACATATGCAAAGAAGCACCTGCACCCATACACAACCGCTTACAATAGCCTAACAAGCCTGCTTCTCCCCTCCCAAGAAATTGAAGAAATGTGGAAAGACTATTAAAAGGTGGATGGAAGCGGCTTATAGGATCGTAAGGGTACAAATGGCCATCCACCCAAATGTCAACATTGGTCTCACAAGCGGTGCGACGTTCTTGTGATGACCTTTGATCACCTTCACTAGTGGTCTTCGGTGCATTTGCCGTGGGTAAGCGAATATGTATGCTTTTGGTATGCGGAGTACGTGGTGGTGGAAGCAAACCATTTGTGATGTCTGTGAGCAGCATGGAAGCTGTTGCGTGAGGAAGCAAATGATGAAAAGATAGAGGGGAAAAGGTAGAGAGGTTGAAGAAGATGGGAGGAGAGAAGGAGGGAGGGGGGGGAGGGAGAGATTAGGGAGGAGGAGGAAGGTAGGGGCAGGGACGGAGAGGAGAGGGAGAGAGAGAGAGGAGAGAGGAGAGAACAAAATGTTTATTACTTTTTGGGGGAAAAGAGTTTTGAAAAAATGGACTTTCTAAGCTTGTGGGTTAAAAAATGGGTCAAAAAATGATTTTTGAATATGTATATATGTTGGGAGGGAGTTTTAAGTTAGCAACAAGTAAAAATGAATTTTTTTAAAAAAAGTCAAATTTTGTCTCTTTGTGACCCACGTTTTTGCTGATGTGGACACACCCCTATGCTTCCTTCACTTTCAAAAAAGCTAAAGAGAGAAAGTAACTCTTTAGGTCCACATCCTAC
Source organism: Adiantum capillus-veneris (assembly GCF_014529385.1). Lineage (NCBI taxonomy): Eukaryota > Viridiplantae > Streptophyta > Polypodiopsida > Polypodiales > Pteridaceae > Adiantum > Adiantum capillus-veneris. Next base: position 71,903,288 of record NC_140954.1, read on the forward strand.
ATTTGTCTAAAAGAAAAGCTAGAAAAGCCTACTCAAAACTACCTTCTTCAATGCCCTTGCCCCCTAAACCCCACACAACATTAGCCTTAATCCCTAAAAATTAGGATTCCTTACAAGGTCCATGCAAGGTTCATATTTCTCCTAATGCCTCTCTCCCTCAAGCTCTTACCCTCAAGCCATCGCCACCTCCAATTTATTTCTCTACCATCATCGTGTTGTCCGTCAAATTCTTGAGTTCTCTGTCTCACTTTCTCCTTTCTCTTTTGCAATACGATGGCCTCGAAGCGAGTGAGTCAAAGCTCGAAGGACACTCATGTCTCTCCACCTCCAAGAAAGGTGCAGAGGAAGGCATCAACTACTCCAAACGTTGCTCATACAAAGGTATTGGTTGCGGAAGAAGTCGAAGCCGTCCAACCTCAACCACGAGAGGTAGTCGAACGTGTTGCTAATTTGGTAAGATGAATTTATAATTCTGCATCGTTATACATGATGACCGGTAAGTCAAGCCTAAAAATTCCCTTAAATTGTCCAAGAAACGTGATTATATCACAAGAAACAAGCATATGATTTCATAGAGTAGAGAAAGGATTGTTTGATTTATGGTTTCTGTTTGATAAACTGTCTGTGTTTGATATTAGAAGCTGGATAATCATGTTTAAGAAATCACTTAAAGAAAACAATTGGTGAAAGAATATCTTGTTTCAAGATGGAACTTGTGGTTAGCGAGGTGATTCCACGATTAGTGGAGATTAAGCTGAGGTTATCAACTCTCTTTTTGTCTCTTGTGGCTAGTAGGATGCCTTGCGATTAGCGAGATGTTCCCTTGCGGTTAGCGACTGGGAAGTATGTGCATTTTGGGGTTAGCGAATTATAAGTAAATCCTTTGCAAAGGCTTTGTTGGTTAGACATAGAAAGTCCGCGGGTAGCGGCAAACTCTTAAGAATAATTGAAAGATTCATTTTTGTTGAAATATAGGATCGTCTTCGGTAGACCATGTTTGAGAAAGAAATATTTTGGTGATGTTTGAAGGGCTCAATGAAAGAACCTGTACTACCTGGAATAAAGAAGAGAATACTGTTTGTGTATGTGGAACAGTGTGGTAGTAATTAGAGAACAAGCTAAAAAGTGTGAGTGTGGGGTGGAAAGTGGGGGCTGGCTCAAGTTGCTAGTCAAGGATGGGTGGTCTCGATTAGCCGAGAAACGCTCCACTCCCTCTTAGTAAGAGAAGTGAAAGTAGAGACTCATTGTGCCAAGCATCGAGATGTCTAAAATCTATGTACCCCTGAAAGCTATGGACCTAATTATTCGGGTAATTTTTACAAATTACTAATTAGTTTAGACTAAGTCTCATATCATATTTATGGTTTATGGATGGCGGTCGTGCCTCTTAAATGTGGGAAAAAAGGCTTTGTTTATGGATTTTAAATATATCAATGGGATTTCATCTTTATGTTAGGAAATAGCTTTCATTAGAATCTTCGATTTATCGACCTGGCTTGTGGCGTATGACCCTTATAACCACATAAAAGATGGATAGAGGACTTACTCTCTTATGTTGCTTGTATCTCTACTTTGTGGAAGCGGAGTAGGGTGTCGTCAACAAAAAAGGAGTCATCTATCAAGTTGTCCCAATCTTCTCGGGGTTGGAGACCTCACAATTGGTATCAGAGCCTTAGGTTTTAAGTTTGGTTTCTTAACCGTCTGTACTATTCTTGGGCTTGATTGCATGAATACTTTCTTGACATTGTTACCCTATCAGTGGGCTATCTGTTTTGTAGCACAGGTTTATGGATGCTAACTGTTTAAGAAAGCAATATATCACACTACTTGCCAATCACCAATATTCGAATTTCAAGAGAATATGTTCCACATTCTTGAGAAGGTTTTTGCACCTCACATCAATTTTGATCCACCAAATTTATGGTTATATACAAGCCTTGGGCTCATGGAACAACCTTTGCTATTCGAGCAAGTCACATTGAACACTTGGAGATTGACCTACACCAAATCAAGTGGGTTGAAGAATTGAAGCTGGTTTCATACTTTCAATTTTACAAAGTACCACTGACTGTCATGGCCCTTGATGGAGTCACAAATCATAATCGATGGGTTTATGACAGAGTGACATCAATTATCCTTGCCAATCAAGTTGTTATTGACAATCACACTCGACTGACCTTCAAGGAAAAAAATTTCATTGGCTATCCCGAGCTCCCTATTGTGTTTTTCTTCTTACATCCACATCATCAACCACCAATTTTTTATGACATTTCAGCTAACGTGTATTACACCTATGGTTGAAATATCTATTATATATTTTCATGGAGAGATCTTTTGTAGACCCCTATATGGTTTTTTGATGAGTTTATGAGTAGTAATTTTTTGCTTCAAAAGATTTTTGACTGGTTAAGTCATTTGATTGAGTTGTTTTTCTTCAAAGAAATTGTATGACTGGTTAAGTCGTCTGATTGACAAGAGTCATGATTGGTTAAATCATGTGACTAAGTTCTAATGGGCTGGGTAAGTCATGATTGGTTAATTCATGTGACTGATTTTTGATGGACTGCAATATGGTTTAAGTTTTGATAGACTGGGTAAGTCATAATTGGTAAAGTTATGTGGCCGAACCTTTAGTAGATTGGATAAGTCTAAGTAAAAAAAAAAAACCTTAGTGTTTTTTGTTATTATGAATGTTAACGTTAATATATGCGTATACTCAAGATAACCCTCAAATCACTCCTATAATGGGAAACCCTCAGAATGAAACAAATCTATACGGAGATTCAAGAGAAGAAGTTATCGTTGAAACAAATGCAACCACCTTCTTTTAAAGGAGAGGGTACTGATATTGAGAAGGATGCAGAAGTATGGATCGAAGCTATGGGTGATTACTGCTTGGCTGCAAAGACTGCACCTGTAAATCAAGTGATGCTAGGGATGTTTTGTCTCTGTGGTGAAGCAAAATTATCGTGGAAACAACATTGTCGTGACATGGGAGTATTGGAGAAATTCCAGAGTTGGAGAGAAATTAAATAGGCTGTGAAGGAAAGATACTTACCTCTTGCACACGAAGAGTTGAAGATAAATGAGTTCTTTAGCTTGATTAAGCAATACAGCTTAACCTTAAAAGATTACTACTCAAAGTTTGTAAGGCTTAGGCGTTATGCTCCACCAATGACCATAGAGCACCAAGTAGCCCGTTTTTTTCAAGGTTTAAGAGAACCAACTAGCTTGCGATTAGAAGCCATGAAACCTACTACTGTGCCAGATGCTTTACTACGAGCTAAGCCCTTAATGAAAGAGCAAGGTATTAGAAGAAGAGTTGAACAAAATCAAAGTTTTAATGGAGCGAGACGTCCAATAAGGCTTCCAAATAATAATGGACAACCACAAAGAGCTTACGCTGCTAATGTTCAAAATCCTTCACGTTTGGATGTTCGATGCTTTGAGTGTGGAGAGTTGGGACATTATCAAAACAGATGTCCACATCTAACTAATAGAGTAGCAACAACAACTTAAGTAGATCAAAGACACCACCCTTTTGGACACAACAATGAACGAGGTGGTGGACGAGGGAGAGAGAGTAGTGAGAGCCTTTGGAAGAGGTCAAGGTAGGAATGCCCATGTACATGCAGTCATAGGAGAGCCTACCCTTGGTGAAAAAGAAGAGAGAGCAAGAACTTATCAGCTATTGACAACCCTGGAATCCAAAGAAAATTTGATGTTATTCAAATACCAACAACCCATCAAGGTAAACCTTTTAACCTCCTCATCGATTGTGGCAGTACTCATTCTTTTATATCCCCAAAATGCTTACAAAAGTTGAACCTGAATAAAAAACAAGCTAAACCCATGACATTAGAATTGGCTAATGGGAAAATTTTGGTATCACAATACTCTATGGGAACCCTTGACTTTGAACTAGGAGGACATGCTACTTCAACTTTCTTTAGAACCTTACCAGTTGGGATGTGTGATGGGATTCTTGGGATTGATTGGTTATCTAGGAATTATGCTAGCATCCACTGTGGCCTAGGCAATATGAGCTTTAGAGATAGTCAAGCAAAGCAGGTCGAAGTACAGGAAAAGATTGGGATTCCAAAGATTCAATTAGTAAAAGCCAACTGTCTACTCAAAGGTATGAGGGCCAGACAACAAATATTTGTGGTCAAGCTGAGCAAGATGGATTCAAAATCAAGCGTTACAAAACCCTCTTGGCTTCGTGAATATTCAGATGTCTTCCCTGAAGATCTCACCTGGGTAGATGAATGCTAAGGTGGTACACTAGCTACTTGATTTATGGGGGCTAGCCACTTCATGTTACTACCTAAGTTTGTAAGTGGTGGAGGTCACTTGTAGTACCGAATTTGAGAACATGGGGGTTTTTTTTTTCAATATATACATATTAGTGTCTTTTTTTAAAAAGTGAGTTTGAGTGGCTTGGATCCCTTCGTAATAGCCACGAGCGGGGGAATTATGACGCGGAGAGCTGGGGGCATGGAGCTACTGTCGCACGCCAAACGGGCTCAGTCCTCTCCACAGCACGTCAAGGAGCAGGTGGGGAAAGAAATGAAGGCACACAGGCACAGGTCTCAGGAGCAAGAAGCTAGGCAGAAGGAGAGCAAGCCGATGAGGAAGACACCACCCAGACACGTCGTGCATGATTCTCCAAACAAAAGAGCTACATCCTCTACTTCTGAGGGGGAGGACCATGACACACGCAGGGTGAAGAAGAGAAGGCCAAATCCTCCTCATGCAACACCTGCTGTAGAGGAGAGGCAAGCTCGTCGTTCTCGATCAGACCAAAACATCGGAACCTCGCTTCTCCTGCACCGATGTCTAGGTGGCAGCTTCCTCATGTCAACTTTGAGAGAGCCAGTTTTGCATGACAAAAGCAGAGGCCTATGAGGTGTACAAGCTTAATTGTTCTGGACAAGATCCTAGGCTCCTCAATGAGGAGGATTTTTTAGATGAAGACTGGCTGCAAGTGTTTACTGAGGTGCCAAAGAGAGGCAACAAAGTCAAATGTAGGTTTGTTAAGAAGGAATTCTGTAGCAAATTCTACTCCATGTACACTTCGGTGTACCAGGAGCCTCCTGGAAACTATGATATGGAGGTAACAAAGGCATTTTCCAAGGGTTTCCTCTATGATAATTTGAGAGGGGCTGTGGATTGGGCAGCTTTTGCTGAGAGAATTGTAGCCAATATGGAATCTAGCAAGCTGCAGCTGAAGAAACAGACATGGGCAACGTCCCACTCAGCAAGTGCACCGCAGAGCTTGCGGTGCATGACCCTGGTTACCAATGTAGATGACGGGGGTGCTAGCAGGGGTTCTGGCTTGCACAATGTGGCCAAATTAAGGCTTGGAAATTTATCTCTTCGTGAACTTGATGATGTTGGAATGGCTGTGGCACTCAGCCAAGCAAAGGCATTAATGTAGTACCATGAAGCGTGTAAAAGACGAGATGCCATGTAGGCAAATGTGCATCAAAATGAGGGGGCAATGTCAATCATTAACAGTGTGAAAACGCAGCTTGCTAAAGCCAAACATCGATTGGGGGAGCTGCAATCATCTGTGGTGGACAATGCTGATGTGGAAAGGGAGAAGGCATGGGTCTTCAAGCTCGAAATGACGCTAGAGACCTTGCAAGCTAAGGTGGAGGATGATGACTGCAATGTAGAGTTACTTGAGATTACTAGGGAAATTGAGATGAATGAAGAAATTCTCCCCATAGTGAATGCTCGTGTTGATTTTGTAAACGCCATGCAACACAGGAAAAGCCCGGTTCATTTGCAGGTTCCACCCCCCAAAGTGCCACCACCTAATTCTCAGATATTGCAGGTGCCTGATAGTTGCAATGCATGTGGCCTGCTCATGTATGATGAAGAGGCGTTGGGGATATTCATACTCCCCTGCAGACATGCTTATCACATATATTGTTTTGCCAACCTTGCTGGCAGAGAGGGAAAATGCTTGGCTGCAAGTTGTGGTCATCTCATCCCAGATAATATCAAGGAATTAATGTTTGTAGACAGTGGGGCGACACATCTCCTGGATGCTTAAAGTTTGGTAAGCAGGTCATTTTGATCACTTACATATGGTATCTGTGAATGTGGCTGAGAATGTGCATTGTTATTACCATCTTCCTAGGTAACATATATGTAGGCACCTAACATAGAGGTAGTTGTGTTTGTGGTAGAATTAGTCTACTACCAGTACAACTTCAGGTCTGTGCATACTTATAGGTGTCATATGAGCATGATCTCAAAGGTGGCTACCTATAATTGCATCTCCACAAGTACTAGCTTCCAAAGTGGTGCTTACTGGGGCAGACATCTAATAGTGTGACATGAAGGGTAGCCACCTTGTTAGACAGTAGCTATGGTGTCTATTTCTTACTGTGGCTAGCAGTTTCCCTCCAAGAGAAGTGTGGTACCTCTTGTATGTGTGGTAGCAATGTGGTTGGCTAGGTGGTACCATGTATAGGTGTTCTAGACTAGATATTAGCTAGGTAGGTCTTAGCTGGCAAGGTGGTTGTTGCTGGCAAGGTGGCAGCTGGCTGGGTGGTAGATGGCTAGCTACTGACTAGCTACCACTAGCTACTCATAGCTAGCTAGTGACTAGCTATTGTTGAGTGGTGGATACCTAGTCAGCACTACCTAGTCACAGGTAGCCACCCTTCAGCACTACCTAGTCACAAATGCTGACTTGATAGCTAGTTGGGTAGTATGTGGCTAGGTGGATAGTGACTATGTGGTAGTTTCTACAAAGGTGGTAGTACCTATGGTAGGTGGTGGTCCACCCCACCCAAGTCAAACCTGCCTAGTCACAAGTGTTGACTTGGTTGCTGGCTGGATAGTAGGTGGCTAGGTGGCTAGTGTCTTATGTGCTAACTACTCCAAAGGTGGTAGCTATGGTAGGGGGTGACTACCACTTTATCGCCATGATCATGTGTCTTACATTCAATCTTTAGGCACCAATGTTGTACTGACTAAATTGTAGCTACTATGGTTTGAGTCACCCAGCACAGTGTTGTTACCCACTAGTATTGTGGTAGCTACCAGTCTGGGGATAGCTACCTTTTTCATGCAATGGTATCTAGCATGGTGGGACATAATCTTTAAGGTATATCCATTGATGGTTAGCTTGTCATAACCTAAATTGCCTAATGCTTGTGCAGAATCTACCTCCAAGAAAAAAAGTGAGGCGCAGGTCCTTTCAACCAAATCAGATGACAGTTTTGGTAACCCTCTCTTCGAGGACATTCGTACAATATTTGTATGGTTTTGTCAATAAATGTTGCCTAAGCTTCCTATGTATTGATCAGATGCTGAAAAGGGTGATATAAACACCGAAGTGATCTCCAAAAAGGTCAAAGTGGGCGCGGTGCTATGATCAGTGTTCTCTCCGATAAGGAAGAGAGACATTGCAATCTAGAAGGTAACAGCAGTTCCTTGGGTCCTTCGAAGCACTTGTTTAGTACAAAGTTTACTCATCAATATTTTTTACAATGCACCTAGAGTTTATTTTTGGGATGTTTCAGAAACAAATGTACCTGATATAGAGGAAACCCAATTAATGGATGGTGATGTGCTCCCCATTGTGCAAGATATACTTGCGGAATCGCCACTTTTTAGGGAAGAAGTGGAGCTCTTCAAGAGCTATTATCCTAGCAAACCCTTGACATCCATACCGGTGAACCAAGAGAAATCTCCTTGAAAAAGCCCTAATATTGCAGAGGCTTTTGCAGCGGCAAGAAATGCAAAAAAACACAAAGGGACTTCAGGTATAACTGGGTAGTCTCTGAGATGTTTGCATCTGTATGGCTTGATTAGGGTGTTTATTAATAGTTATTACTACTCCTGCACGAGGGGCAAGGGGAGACCAGAATGAAAGGTTGGATGCAGCCAAAGGATCAGAGAGTGCTAAAGAGAAGGATTTTGTGGTTGTGGATGGGGACACCGGTGCAGTAAGTGGAGAAAACTTCAAAAAAGGTGCTGCAAACACACGGGAAAAAAATTCCTACCTTAGACTCTACCTAGTGTCCATGAGTGATGCTGTATAACCAACCCTTCCATGCGCCTTTTGGTTGTACCATCCTTTTTTGTATCAAACCACTATCCTTCTTTGTACCGCAATCCTTTCGTAATGTAACAATAGAACGTTTGGATCAACCTGGAGTTCCTCTTTGATTGTCAAAGTGTTTTTTTATGTGACTTGTGATGTGGTGCATGTGTCTTTTGATGACTTGTCCATTGAGGTGAGATCCATTTTCTCTAAAAAAGAATTAATATTGCAACTTTCTGACTCTTGCGTTCTGTTTGTTTAGAGGAACTCAAACCCTTGGGCTACAACAGGTAGAAATGGGTAATGCCCCAAGGATTGAAAGGGGTTTTGAAGATCTTGTCTACTTTACGACGCACAGGTTTTTCCAACACAACAAAAACACCAAAGGAGCTGCTCCTATTGATACAATATTTGGCTATTTTTCATGGCAAGAAAGGCACTGACATGAAGAGTGGTACAATGTCTCATGATGAATCACAGGATCCTACTGCCGGGGCATCCATGCATGTGCACCCAGCGGCCCCTCCAGACTTCGTCCCTATCGGTGATGCTCACAAAGATTCCCCTCTAGGGCAAGATGTGCAGCCAGAGCCTTTGAAAGAAGTGCATTTTCCAGAGTTACAACAAAATATAAGTTCCTGTACAAAAAGGTGGAAGGATGTTCTAATGCCTTTCACAATTATCATTGTGACTGCTCGGCTAATGGAGGGTACGCCATCTCCAACCTGTCCTGCTCAAAAAGTTCTGGTATTAGACATGAATGGGGTTCTCTTGAGAAGATACCCCAATCCAGAGATCCCTCCAAGAACCAAAGATTTTCTCTGTCGAAAAGTGTTCAAGGGAGGCAGTGACCGTGGCACCTTTTGCATAATCAAGCCAGATGTGCTTCAATTTCTTCGTGAATGCGCAGACTTCTTTCGCCTTTGCATCTGGTCCAGCTGCACTAACAGATACATGAATATTACACTTAAGGGTTGCCTGAGCAGGATGCATCCCAGAATCTAGAAAGAGCAATTCTGCCAAACTGACTACGTCAAATTGCCTTTCAGACTTACTGATATCAAAGAGCTGCAAGGCGGTGAAGCAAAACCAGTTTTTGTAAAGGGATTACCGGAGCTCTTAAAAAGGAAACCAGATTGGAGGGGGTCATTGATTCTTATGGTGGACGATACATGGTACAAAAATATTCTCAACAGTGATACAACCATGATATGTCCACCAACATTTCAACCGGATGACGAATCACAGGATTCTCGCTACCTCATGAACACTCTATTTCCATGGCTAAAGGGGTGGAACAGTGTGAAAGATTCTGATCAATATGTCAGGATGCACATGATATCAAATGAGAAGGACCAGATTTTCCAATATGTTATCAGATATTGGTCACAGAGAAAAACGACTTGATCGTAAGAGACCAAGTTTAGGTTTGGGCCTATGTACTTGTGTAAACAGCCAATGGGAGTTGATAACCCCTTTTTGTATCATTGACATATTTATATCAACCTTCTTGAATCTGTAACTGGCTTCATACTAAAATGGATATCTCATACTTCTTGGCATTTGTGATTTTGTTGGGAAATGATACGCGGTACTTCAAGTCATTTGTAATTGAGTTGAAATTTTTAAAGCTTAGTCAACTGTGTTGTCTCCTCCTTGCAAATGCCCCAGTATAAATCTTGTTGTATGGTAGATGTCTATTTCTGCATGGTAGTTGCCTGTTTATGAATGTTAGCTCTATTTTCTGCATGGTAGCTGCCTATTCTTGATTGGTAGCTATCTATTTTTTCATGGTAGCTACCTGTTTAAGATTGGTAGCTATCTATTTTCTGCATGGTAGCTAGCTTCTTATTACTGGTAGCTATCTATTTTCAGCATAGTAGCTAGCTGCTCATGACTCGTTGATATCTTGTATCAGCATGGTAGCTCTATGTGGCAGCTATCTATTTCTTTTTGGTAGCTACCTGTTTCTACATGGTAGCTACCCCCTCTGACTCATGATTCATACTCATGACAATTTTGAAATAGAAGATTGTGTGCATGGGAGAGATAGAGAGAGAAGTGAAAGAGAGAGAGAGAGAGAGAGAGAGAGAGAGGGAGGGAGGGAGGGGGGAGAGAGAGAACGCTAGTTTTATAGTTCCAATTTTTTAATTGATTCGCGGTTGGAGTTTGATGATGAGGCCTTGTGCCTCGGTCTGGGAACCATCAGCTGAAGACTTTAATCCTCTTCTTGGATGTTCATTCTTCCTACCGCTTATCAAAAACTCATGTTGTGGATCCTTAATCCTAATCCTATGTCTTTTCTATTCTAGCTAAGGCTCGTCCCCTTGGGGTTTTGCTATGATAATAATATTTCAAGGGTTTTACCTTGGCGATTTTCAGCCTTGTGTTTGGTTTTTCAGCCGCCGGTTACGGTGTAGTTTTATGTTACAGTTTTTGCCCACCTTCTTTTTCGCGGAGAGAGAGAGAGAGAGAGAGAGAGAGAGAGAGAGAGAGAGAGAGAGAGAGAGAGAGAGAGAGAGAGAGAGAGAGAGAGAGAGAGAGAGAGAGAGAGAGAGAGACCGTGACTCGAGGATGTTGGTTTTTCTCACCTATAAGGCAACTGTCTGTGAATCCTTTTCACCCAAATTTCTCCATATCAGAGTTGTAGAAAAGAATTCAAATTTCATTGATGGAACCATAAAACCCGTCTATGGTCTCATAAATCGGTAATTCATTTAATTAATACCTAGAATTATTCACACACACATACTTTAAACTCGTTTCCTCGCTCAACACCTGGTTGGCACGAAAGTCCGGCGCCCCTTGCGGTATTTGTTTTTTAGTTAGAAGTGGGAAATTACAATGACTTGTTCACACCTAGTCATCACCCGCTCTGGCTAAATTGAGGTTTAAGGATTCATAGGAGATTTGGAATTTTGGTTGGATTATTGTTTGTTCATTGACGATGAGGCCTCGTTCCTCGAACCCTAAACCATCAGTTGAAGACTTCCCTACCCACAACAACCTCCCAAGTGAAAGGAAGGTACCATTACAGAGCAAACACTTCTCTACCCACAGCAACCTCTAAAGTGAAAGGAAGGAACCATTACATGTACAAAAATAGAGAGCAGACATCCTATTGTGAATTAGAGCCCAAGAACAACATAGCAGTATATCCTTGCACCATTTAATTTGGAAGAAACAAAGTATACTTTACTCATTGAATATACTGGAAATTCTAAGGTCCCTATGTATCAAAGGGAATGCTGTTGTAAACAGCCTCATATACATCGGGGGACATCATAAACAAGTTGTGGTCGATTCTCTCCATGGGAAACTTGATAGCTCTCACAAGGTGTGATAGCATATAGACTTCAGGCTTCGAGTGCAAGAGCTTGTATTCATGTGGATTTCTAGATCGCTGCTCATACCAAATTCCCTTGACCACATAAGATCCTCGCAGGCAATAATTACCCCAAGCATTGGTAATTGGAGACTCGATGCATGAATTCTCTTCCATGCACTTCAACAAATAGAAATCCATAAGCTCGTCATTGTCTGCACTTGCAGCAACAACAAAGTTATCATCTACATGCAGAACATCTGTCAGGGTGTCATAATGTCCTTCATAGGCTGGATTGTCTGTTTATTCCTCCACCTCAAAGTCATCCGTGAGCTCGATCAAAACGTACTCCCAAGACCCCACATGCGTAGAATTGGAGCATCTCCTCCAGAGACCGTGCATACATGCACTACAAAAGCATGATAGTGTCCTACTTCTTAGAGCTCTCCCATTTTTCAGCGAGTAACCAGATACGCAATGAATGCTCCGCACATTAGGGACAACCTTACAATCCCATACCTAACTTCAATCGACCTCATCTAGCTTGATCTCCCAAAACACCCGTGATACTAGCCTGGTCTTTGATGGATAAGAAGCCTCTGTGCCTGTAGACATGGTCTCCCTCGAGAATGCTACAACTTCATGTGCACACTGGAGTTTTACTCATTTGGCTTCAACTGCTCATGAGTGAGATGACGTTTGATGACAGCCCCTGCTCCATCATGCTCACCTTTTCCATGACTTGATCCTGAAAAGTTCCATGTCATAAGAGCCCCTGTTAGAGTGCCATACCTAGCAACAAATTAAAAAGGCCTCTTGGCTTTGAATTGAGAGGCTGCGCCATCTGACCACACCCAATGTTCTTGGACTGCTATGCCAAATTGTTGCAACCATTGGTGATGTAGCATGAAACTGATGAACAAAAAGAGTACCATGAGTCTTGTCATTTGATATGTAGAAGTGATAATATTTTTGGACCACTCTTGCAACGCGGTGTCAAGAAATTTGCGGTCTTGCCAGGAAAGAACCGGGCTTATGGCTGTGAGAGTTTGTGAGAGAACTCAACAAAAACTATAAGAAGGAGTTACACCATAAATGCCATGAAGACTAGGGTTTGGAAAGAAGTGCAATCAAAGAAGATCCACTCTTTCTCTCTTGCACTCACACACACAAAGAAAGAACACAAAAGAGAATGTCAAAACAACAGGAAGATGAAAACATCAAGGCTATGGTCATATCGTATCATGGGTAATATGAATGGGTTAATAGATGAGTTAATGGCATTCAATCTTGGCTGACCAAATAGGCTACGAATTGTTCTTTGTAATTGAAGTTTTGTGCTTACCATAATATATATATTTTGTCTAGTGATTGGGATTAATTGTGTGTACAAATCCCCTTGGTTCATAGCAAGATAACTACACTTACGTCAAAATAAAAGTTATAGTCTATGAGAGGTAGTATGATGGGATCCGGTGATAGAAGTATTTCATTAAGCCTTTCTGAGCCAAAGAGAAACACTATACGTTGTTGAAACTGTATTTTACGGCTAATCCATACGTTAATTCTAATAGATCGTACAGAGTGAAAGTGATAGAAATTATCATCATGTGGGTTATTCATCTATGATAGTATGTGAGAAATGTAGATATGAGAGAAGTGAAGAGATGAGAAGTTTCCCTCCCAAGCCCTATTCTTGCCCGTAGGCAATAAGGATACTGCGGGGAGAGATGTACCTGTAGCAAAGAGAACCTAGAATTTGTAGAGAGGATGAATTACTAAGAATGAGAGAGATAGGTTTGGTTAAGGAGATGATATTAGATACATATACATATATATATATATATATATGCTGGATTAGAGATGAAAAAGAAAACAACAAGAAATCAAGAAAACATCAATGTAGAACACATCTTACTTGACAAACCTTTGGCACCATTATTGATGGAGAGAGAAGAAGAGTGGAGAATTCCACTTTGATTGATACACCAAGTGCAAGACCTTCTTTGATTAGAGTTGATCTTCCAAGGTTAGCTTGTTGCAAGAATGGCTAGTCTTCTTGTAGGAGAAAGTGTAGGCTTAGGCTTCTGTTAATGGCTATGGCATTACTACTCACTCCCTCATGAATTCCTCTCATCAATGGCTTGCATGCTTGATTTTTTTTCAAGGAAGAAGAGGTCCCCTTTTATAGGTGAACGGAACCCCCAAGGGTTTACACAAGAAGAGAGGAGCCAGTGTGAATAGAAACTGAAAAAGTTGGAAATGAGCTGTCCTTGCATAATGTGGGCAGACTGGGGTCCAGTATTTTGATCATATCTCCTCAACTGTGGCTCCAAATAAAAAAGTAAAAATATGGGAAAAAACTTCAGCTCATTACCTACAACTTCATTTTTATATGCATTTTCCAATTCGGATTGGAACCTTGTGTAAAAAATTCATCAAAATAGGGTCCATTTCTGGCAGCAAAAGTCTTCCTGTGGTCCCCTTAGCCTAGACTTTCATTTGATTCCAAAGGACACCTCATGCCATATGAAAGCATGACATTTCTCCTTGACAAAGTTTTGTAATCATGCTTGCAATAATGCATTAAAATAAGTGTATCTTTGAAATCATGCCACCTAGGGTCCCACTAGGATTTGATTCCCTCCTAGTAGCTATTTAGAAAGAAATATAAGAAAAATATGAAAAATACATAGAATATATATATATTGGATTATACCCTAGATATAGGATCTAGCTAAGGTGTGAGATGATAATGAGATAGTAGAAATAAAGAATCAATGCTTTTTGCTCCAAGTTAAAGAGGCGGAGCTATTGACGCTTTTTCCATAGTATTTTCTGATGGTAAAGTAAGAATAGGTTACCCTTGAGAAAAATAATAGGATGAGATAGAAGGCGTATTATTATACTTAAATATGCATATGTACATTATAGAAAATATAACTATGTATCTAAAAAGTTACAAGATAACTCTTGTAGCATGCGTTCCCACTATATACGTGTCACATCACGACAGCGGATATAGGTGATGTGGACAAATATTGTGACCTGATCAGAGTACCAGTGCATTGTTTGAATCTCATTCTTCTCTTTGAACGTATAGTTCTCTGCAAAGTCCACTACAGACAATACCACCGTTTCTAATAACTAGAAGACACTCTTTGAATTGCTCAGCCTGCCATCTATACACAGAGTTATGTTGGATATACTTCTTCAAGTGATCCTAATCAAAACTAGAAGCTCTTTGCTTTTCATCTTCTTGAATGAAAGGACTTTCCTCTTCTTATTTTTCCCGGCATCTGTTTGTCCAACTTTGACATCCTCGAATAGCTTGACTGTCACGATGCATCCTGTCTGTGATTATTCCCTTGGGCATGCAGACATTTTTTCTGGTCCACAAATAGAGCATTCTCCCATTAAACATTTTTTATTGTGATGGCTAGCACTTTCAAACTTCGGACACACAACAGTTTCCCATAGTACTGTCATATTGCTATAGGTTTGAGCACATACATTGCACTTGTCAGTGACCCCACAAATTTTACATTGGCAAGTACAGCTGACGGAATGCAAGCCAAGAGAACCTTTCCTTATCTGGTTTAAGGCATCTCTCAACATCTGGACATGTGTTATGTAGCAGCACGTGTACCTATCCTTAAGTTTGTGGATAAATTATGGCTTTAGTTTCTCGAAAGTTCATTGCCCAATCTTCACATCTGGATGGGCTCTTTGAAATTAAAGGAAGAATTCTACCTGTAAACATGCAAACCTTTGGACTTCACATCCATATGAGCATGGTTTAAGAAGCAAGTAGAAAGAAAATTGTTGACCTATTTCTATTATGCACTCGATTGTACCTACTTATGGCCTAGTCAGCTTAAGTATATTTGATGGAAACCATGCACTTCAAAATACCTTCCCTAACATAGGAATCTAGCAGGTGTAATGAAACCTATAGCCACCCGTCACCAGACTAGCCTCCTTGATGAGCTCTTTTTCAGGTTGCCACCACCTAGGGGGTAGCTACCTATATGATGAGCTCTTTTCAAGTTGTCATCACCTAGGGGGGTAGCTACATGTATGATATGTTAGTGTACCAGTTTCATGCACCTACCACCACATAGCACTCAACCAAAAATGAAGGTAGAGTGGTAGCTACCTGACTATAATCTTCAACCAATAGCAAGTTGAACCCTAGGGGATAGCTACCATGTATGGAAGGTAGCAAGGGATTGGTCACGCCCTACCTTGGGAGGCTGCAAACTAAATGGGTAGCTACCTAGACCATAATTGTGGTGCTCTCAAGAAAGACTGAAATCCATGTCATTGTAGCCACCTCATGAGCACACCCCACCACAAATAATGGGATAGCTACCAAGCAAGGTACTTACAAAAGGTATCTACCACGGACATACTAGCCATGTAAAAAGGGAAAATAGCCACCTCTTGACCTGAATTGCTACATTGTGCTCAAACACCACCAGATGGGAAAACCTAGCTACCACATCAACAAATTTTTTACTACAACCCCATCAGCTAGGAAAACCTAGCTACCATACCAAAAAAATTCTACTACATGCAACACTATAACTACCATCCTGGATGCCTACTAGTAAGTAGCTACACTCAATATGTCTTATAGATTGGGTAGCCACCAAGACAATGACTTCTAAAGATACTAATGTATATAGTAGGTGGACATCCCAGGTTATAAGTTGCATGCTGATTGACAAGGCATCATATCAATGACTTCTTCCTTAAAATTGATAGCTACCACCCTTACCTCACACAATCTGGTGACTATGAAAACCATTCCTGTAGATATACAGCAAGAACTAAGCTTGTATCAGCACTAACGGCCTGCCGCATATCACTTCAATGTAGGACTCATGAAAACGAGAGGGTGGCTGCCACCATAGGGCTAATTACTGTATTTATCCCACCTAATCTTACAGCTACAAAAAAACTTACAACACGCCAACAAGAAAGATAGGAATGAAGCTAATGTAATCTCAGGATGCTTTTCAAAGTCCAGAAAAACATCAGAATGCAGAAAAACATCAGAATGCAGAAAAACATCAGAATGCAGAAAACATTCACTTGGGGTTGCTCTAGAAGATGCACGGGATGCTTTTGCCACAATTTTCTCTTGATTCGTCTTCGGCACACATCCTTCTTGTTCGGCGAGACCTCGGGGGGTTCACTATGTGTAAAACTACCATATCACCTGCGTTCAAGACATGTTTATAGAACCCCTTATCTGTGAATTTTGTTAGGAATATGATGTACCCTTTTCTTTTAAAATCTGTAAGTTTTTCTCAAATTTGAAAAAATAATGCCCTTCTGTATATATATTTCTGTAAGTTTCAAGAACTTTAAATACCCTTTTGTTGAACTCACGTGATAGGTTACATTTTTATTAGGTGACCTCCCCGGGGGCGAGACACGCGTATTCTCTGCCCAGAAGGAGAGCACCAATTCCTTGACCTCATCAGAGATTGCATCTTTTGTGTGTGCTTGTCACTCGCATAAATGCAATGGCAAGGATTCATTTTTTAATTTCTCTCTTGCTGCGTAGAAGTTTCTATGGTGTGTCCTAGAAGTTTTGAAGCTGCATAAATGTTTGGGGCCGATGCTCTCACGGCCATCATGATAGTGGCCCTCTTAAGAAACAGTTCTTTCTTGCTCTTGGGTTTCTTGATGGTGGAAAGAGTGTCCCTGAAACCCACCAGCACTGGATTCTCTTGCATCTCAATTTTGAGCCCACGCATGCAGCCATCATTCAACACATCCTTCATGATGGATTCCTTTGTCTCATTGTCAAGGCCTCTTGTGTGCTGTTTGAAACATGTGACAATATGCTTTGTGATAGCTTGGCATTTCACAATAATTGGATGAGATGGATATTGGTTCTGACTTTCCTTGAGCTTGTGACGATACTCTCTCTTTCTGCGAGCTGCATAGCTTATGGCAGCAAGCCTTCTACATTTTGCACACTCACAAATGCCGGCATGGTTTGCACATACTCCAAAACCCGAGGGAGCTTCAACACATGTTGTTCCATCTATTATCCTTGCTCCAAAACTTGTCGATGCCCCAATCAATGCTGTTTCCATAGATGCATTCCTGTTTCTTTCTCCAATAAACCCATTACCCAAGGGTGCTGGAACCAATGTTGATCCAATGCTTGAGGCTGCTCCGCTTGATGTGGGTGCCATGTAGACCGAAGTTAAAGCCCTACCGCTTGTAAGGTCAAGACGTGGCTGTCTTCCCACCATGACCTTCTTGATATGTGGCAAAGAGTGCACGCTGACCACTCTTCCTGCAATGTATAAGTTGTAGCTATCGTTGTTGCTTGAAACCTCCTGCTTCACTACCAACACCCTCTGTGCTTAGCTCGAAAATCTGCTCTAGCTGCTTGCCGATTGGAAAACAAAAGCAAAACTTCTTCTCTTCAAAACCTCCTGCAACCCCCCTTCTGTGTTTGTCTTTGCCTGGAAAAGAAGCTTATGTGCAAATGCTCGTGCAAGACTACCAACTTTGTAAGAAACTCCCCTTCTGTGTTTGATTTGTAGAGAAGCTTCTGTGAAAATGTTTCTGCAAGACTATCAATCCTCACTCTCTTGTGCTTGGTTTCTGTGCATGTAGAGAGAGAGAGAGAGAGAGAGAGAGAGAGAGAGAGAGAGAGAGAGAGAGAGAGAGAGAGAGAGAGAGAGAGACATCGACTAATTTTGTTTGAAATTTCTCCAGGGGCGTGGAGGGAACTATGGAACTACAAAACTGCCAAAGGTCATGGGAATATTTTAATCATAAATGTCCACGCTTTGAAAGTTTAATGTTTTATTTAGAAATCTTCTCTTGGTTCCTGCTTTGATATGCAAGAAGCTACCTCTCCACCACCAATGTCCGGGACATAGGTATTTAGTCCACCTAACCATGCACGCACCCACCTCTCTTCCTCCAAATCAAGAGATTGATCATGAGATAGAGATTCTTCCAAGAAGTGAGCCATTGTCAAAGAGACCTTATAAAATGGTGCTACTAGAGGCCATTGAATTGAAGGAGCAACTTTGTCAACTTATAGAACAAGGATTTATTAGACCAAGTAAATCAAATTGGGGAGCTCTAGTACTCTTTTAGAAGAAGAATGATGGGACTTTACGACTCTACATTGATTACAGAGGACTAAACCAGGGTAACATTTAAGAACAACTATCCTATCCCAAGAATCAATGAGTTGCTAGACAGGCTACATGGTTCCAAGATCTTCTCAAAGATAGATTTAAGATCTGGTTATTATCAAATCAGAATAAAGGAATCAGATATTCCAAAGACAGCTTTCAACACCCGATATGGACATTTTGAGTTTATAGTAATGTCATTTGGTTTGACTAATGCTCCGACTACATTCAATAGATTGATGCAGGATATTTTCAGGCTGTACCTAGATGACTTTGTTCTTGTCTTCTTTGATGATAGTCAAATCTACTCAAAGGATGAAGAAGAACATGAAGACCACCTGAGAAAGGTGTTGGATATTCTTTGAGAACACAAGCTATATGCAAAGATGAGCAAGTGTTCATTTTTCACTCCAAGGATTGAGTATTTGGGATTTATTGTTGCACATGAAGGAATCTCAATGGACCCTACTAAAGTTCAAGACATTTTTGAATGGACTCAGCCATCAAATGAAGTGAGCTTAGAGGATTCTTGGGAATCATAGGATGTTCAATTTTCACTCCAAGGAGTGAGTATTTGGGATTTATTGTTGCGCATGAAGGAATCTCAGTGGACCCTGCTAAAGTTCAAGACATTGTTGAATGGAATCAACCATCAAATGCAAGTGAGCTTAGAGGATTCTTGGGAATCACAGGATGGTATAGAATCTTTATAAAAGATTATGCAGTGATTGCTTCACCCTTGACCGATCTTTTGAAGAAACGAGTGAAGATAAGTTGGGGACCACTACACCAAGAAATATTTGACCAACTTAAGCAGTATGTAGCTGTAGCACTTTACCTAAAGCTACCAGATTTCAATCATGCCTTTGAAGTCGCCACTGATGCTAGTGGAATAATAGTTGGAGGAGTATTAGTTCAAGAAGGCATACCAATAGCTTTCACCTCGCATAAGCTTAAGGTTCATGAAAGGAACTATCCCACCCATGACCTCGACTATTGGCAGTCGTTCACGCTCTAAAGCTATGGAGACACTAATTATTGGGAAGGAAGTTTTGACTTATAACCGACCATAAGAGCTTAAAGTGGATTTTTACCCAAGCAACTTTGAATATGCGACAAAGACGATGGATAGAACTTTTGCAAGAATTTGACTTTGACATTATCTATTGTCCCGAAAAATAAAAGACGGTTGTAGATTCACTCAGTCGAAAACCATTTTTGAGTCTCATATATATACCCAACAACCCAATCATTGAAAAGATTAAGGAAGTTGCATCATCTGATCCAGACTATCAAAGGTAGCTTAACTTTGTTTGATCTAGGGATTCAAAGAATATACCTTCAATGATAAACTTTTCACATGATGGACCTTGTCTCTAATATAGAGATAGGTTATGTGTACCAAAGGAACCTAATTTAAAGAAGGCGATATGCGAAGACTCTCAATGCTGTACGAAAAAGTTTCTATTGGACTAGGCAAAAGGCAGATGTTCTACACTATTTTCGTCAATGCTTGACATGCCAAAGGATTAAAGCTGAGAGAGTTAAACTTCCTAGTAAACTTAAATCATTGGACA
The DNA here is from genome assembly GCF_014529385.1 of Adiantum capillus-veneris. NCBI lineage: Eukaryota > Viridiplantae > Streptophyta > Polypodiopsida > Polypodiales > Pteridaceae > Adiantum > Adiantum capillus-veneris. The sequence continues at coordinate 71,923,439 of NC_140954.1, forward strand.
TTCCCCAAATGAAATGGGAATGCATAAGTATGGACTTCGTCATTGGATTATCTATGATACAAGGAGGATATAATTCACTCATGGTAGTTGTTGACCTACTCACAAAGGTTGTGCATCTCATACCGGTCAAAACAACCTTTACCACCTCTGATATTGCACGACTATTTGTTAAAGAGATTTTCAGATTGCATGGATTTCCCAAATGAATTGTAAGCGATCAAGATGTGAAATTCACTTCAAACTTTTGGACCTCACTCTTCAAGGCAATTGGGACAGAGTTAAACTTTAGTACCGCATACCATCCTCAATCAAATGGTCAAACAGAACGAGTCAACCAAGTCATTGAAGATATTCTTAGAGTTTATTGCAGTAGAGAACCTAAGAAATGGATTCATTTTTTACCTTTAGTGGAGTACGCGTACAATGATTCTCATCATCAAAGCATTGGTATGACCCCATTTTGTGCCTTGTATGGTCAAGAATGTGTCTCTCCACTCAACTTTTCTGACCCCACCATCAGAGTTGAAGCGTCTAAGAAGATGCTGGAAGAAATGGAAAATCAAACAAAATCCATCCGAAAGGATATTCACGCAGCTCAGGATTGTCAAAAGCAGTATGCACATAGTAGGAGATCCGAAAGAAGATTTAAAGAAGGTGACAAGGTTTTTCTTCGGATTCATCCAAAGAGATGTACCTTATCACTTGGAAAGTACAAGAAGCTTAGTGCACGTTATTGTGGCCCTTATGAAGTGAAGTGTATAGGAATGCAAGCTTACAAGTTGAAGTTACCAGCTCACATCAAAGTCCACGATGTATTGCATGTAAGCTTATTAAAACCCTACATTCACAGTGATGATCAACTCTTCAATGATCAACAAATTGTCATGCCTACTCAAAACATCTTAGAACTCCAACCTTCTATAATTTTAGAGTCTCGAGAGAAGACTCTTTGAAATAGAGTTCCTCAGAGAACACCTTGTTCAGTGGCAAGACTATCCTGAAGAAGATGCAACCTGGGAAGATGAAGCCACCCTAAAGAAGGACTATCCTCAATTTTTCTCGAGATGAGGACATCTTGAATCCCTAAGTTGGGGAGATTGTAATGTACCCAACAGTTTTCAATAGAAGTATTTTATTTACTTTGCAAATATTTGAGGTTTTTATTTTATTAAGTTAAAGAGCATTCTAATGGAACGATCGGATCAAAATTCGGACTTTATAACTATTGATTACGACCCTTATTCACTTGAAAACAATAAGCTTGATGGGAAACTTAAGCCTCAAGACTGTATCTAGAGATAAGAGTTGACCTTTAAGAAAGAAAGAGAAATTTTAGGAAAGGAGGAGTAATTTTAGAAGAGAAGGAGTACTTTTAGGAGAAAAGAGAGGAGGGGCTTAGTTTAGAACTCTTTTCTTGGAAGCCAAGCTTCTCTCAAAATCGCGGGCATCAAAATTCATGTCCACGAAAAAAAAGAAAAAAAAACAGTCGCGAATGTGTGCGAACTTATATCTCCTTGCTTCCTTCTATTCTTAGCTGGCCTTGAGAGCCTATATAAAGACCCCTCTCCCTTCACTTTGAGAACACACACTCTCAAAAGCGGAAGCTCTCTTGCCTTGACATCGGAGTTATATTATCTCCCTCAAGCTCTTACCCTCAATCCATTTGCATCTCCAACTTCTTTCTCTACCATCATCGTGTTGTCCCTCAAAATCCTGAGTTCTCTTTCTCACTTTCTTCTTTGTTTTTCACAATACGATGTCCACAAAGCGAGTGACTCAAAGCTCGAAGGACGCTCATGTCGCTCCACCTCCAAGAAAGGTGCAGAGGAAGGCATCAACTACTCCAAACGTTGCTCATGATGCAAGGTATTGGTTGCAGAAGAAGTCAAAGCCGTCCACTTTCAACCACGAGAGATAGTCGAACGTATTGCTAATCTGGTAAGATGAAGTTTTAATTCTGCATCATTATACATGATGAATGGTAACTCAAGCCTACGAATTCCCTTAAACTGACCAAGAAACGTGATTATATCACAAGAAACAAGCATATGATTTCATAGAGTAGAGAAAGAATTGTTTGATTTATGGTTACTGTTTGATAATTAGTCTCTGTTTGATATGAGAAGCTAGGTAATCATTTTTGAGAAATCACTTAAAGAAAACAATTGCTGAAAGAATATATTGTTTCAAGATGGAACTCGCGGTTAGCGATGTAATTCCGTGGTTAGCGGAGATTAAGCTGAGGTTATCAGCTCTCTTTTTGTCTCTTGCAGTTAGTAGGATGCCTTGCGATTAGCGAGATGTTCCCTTGCTGTTAGCGACTAGGAAATATACCCATTTTTCTCTATTGGTTAGACAGAGAAAGTCCGCGGGTAGCGGAAAACTCTTAAGATTAATTGAAAGATTCATTTTTAAAAAAATATAGGATTGTCTTCAATAGACCATGTTTGAGAAAGAAATATTTTGGTGATGTTTGAAGGGCTGGATGAAAGAACCTATACCTAGAATTAAGAAAAGAATACTATTTGTATATGTGGAACAGTGTGGTAGTAATTAGAGAACAAGCTAAAAAGTATGAGTGTGGGGTGGAAAGTGGGGGCTGGCTCAAGTTTCTAGTCAAGGATGGGTGATCTTGATTAGTGGAGAAACTCTCCACTCCCTCTTAGTAAGAGAAGTGATATTAGAGACTCATTGTGCCAAGCGTCGAGATGTCTCAAATCTACGTGCCCCTGAAAGCTATGGACCCAATTAGTCGGGTACTTTTTACAAGATTACTAGTTAGTTTAGACTAAGTTTCATATCATATTTATGGTTTATGGATGGCGGTCGTGCCTCTTAAATGTGGGGGAAAATGCATTGTTTATGGATTCTAAATATGTCAATGGGATTTCATTTTTATGTAAGGAAACAACTTTCATTAGAATCTTAGATTTATCGACCTGGCTTGTGGCATATGGCCCTTATAGCCACGTAAACAATGGATAGAGGACTTTCTCTCTTCTGTTTCTTGTATCTCTACTCTGTGGAAACGGAGTAGGGTGTCGTCAACGGAAAAGGAGAATAAAAGAAGGACATCTATCAAGTCACCCCAATCTTCTCAGGGTTGGGGACCTCACATGGTGCACATATTTGTGTGTGCAATGATGCGTCTTTGCATGGAGCAAAGGAATAGCTTGGAGTGTGATTACAATGTAAGTGCACTCACTTGCTCATGTCAATTTTTGATTGATTAATGTGGTTCAATGTTGCTAATTATTTGTTAAAATTAGGTGTGTAGATCAATTGACCTATGCTTTGCACCTAATTTGATTCACTTGGAATGAAATTTATCGTCAAATTTTGACTAATGAACTTTGTGTATATCAAGATAATGCTTAATTCTCATCAAGAATTCATGTGTATGCATAAAAATCATTGTGTGTGTAATGCACCAAAGAGGGAAAAAAATGTCAAAAAATTCAAGTGTGTGTACCTAATCTTGAGTGTGTGCATGCATAAAAATTGATGGAATTGATGATACATGAGTATGCAATCATGTAATTGATGTGTATGTTAGGCTTATTCAATCATTGGATAAGCATAATTGTCAAAAAATTGGGCAAAATTTGAGTGTGTGTGTGTGTCCATCGAAGACCACTTGATTTTCTATGATTGATGGTCAATTGGGACACCCCAAATGTTTTCTGATTGTGAAATGTGCATAAAAAGTGTGTGCAAGCATTAGGTATAAGTCTAAATTTATTGCCAATTGACAAAATTTTGATCATTTGTGCTTATTTTTTGAGTGTGTGCATTGCTTGATTGGATAAAAAGAGTGCTAAGTTTTTAGAAATTAAGTATGCATACATTCACTTATGCTTGATTGAGTTTGCAATTTGCATATTACAATGTGAAATTGATGGAATAGTTGCATAAAATTTTGGCCTAAATTTGGGTGTGTGCCAATTAATGGCATGTCAATCCAATGGGTGAATGAATAATTGATATTTTTTATCAATTATGATGGTTAATTTGGCCAAATAATTGATGTGTGTGTCACAATTGGCTTTGAGAATCGAGATAGATTACACATTTGGTACTCGATTGTGTAGAGTTTTAGTGCATTCCCATGCTAATGATGAATCATTTTGATGAACATGGAAAAGATGCATTAATGTATGTGCCTATGCAATGACATTATCTATCCAATTTAACGATGAATGCTTGATGTCATCACTAGTCATGATGATTGCAAGACCGAAAAGATTGGTAAATACATCATTTGAAAATCGGTGTGGATGACTCAATTGATATCCAAGTGAGGAAGTATTTATGTATTTGACATTGTTGTGTATGCCAATTTGATTGGATATAGAAAACATTTTCATTACATTGTGCATTTGCAAGTGCCATAATCAAGTGTGCGTAGCCATACAAACCAAAAATGACAAATCCGATAGGATTTGGATGATTAGGGAATTGAGGCATGAGCAATTGATTTTGCAATGATTACAAATTGGGTTTGAATAGGCTAAGTAAAGTTAGATCAACCTATTAATGTGTATGTATTTTCAATTGACAAATTCAAATCAATTTTGAGCATGAATTTGGTTCACTACAAAGAATATGGCAAATGATTTCCAATTGGAAGCGAAATGGATGAGAATGGATTATTAGTGTGAAAACTATTAAAATTTTGATGAGAATTGGAGAAATATATCTTTGTGTCGGTTATTACACGATGCATATGGAATTCACCTTGCTTGGATGCTCAAATAGATGTGTATACACCATCAAAAGGCACAAAGAAATTTTCTTTTAATTCAATTGGAATTTTGAATTCAAGATTACAAAAGAAAGGTCTTTTCTTCATTTAGGATCACATGTGTGCGTCAATATTAGTCTCACTGATTAGCCAAGAGCTTTGCCCATTCTCATGCACTATGGTCATCTCTTCTTGTGGGAACATGCCCATAAATGGATTTTTTCCAAAAAAATAAAAATGCAAAAATGTTACATCTTGCTGGCGTTGCCTACAAAATGACACACCTATTTGTCGTGCGCCTTATGATCTGCTGAGCCGTTCAACACACACACACACGAGCGCACACACACACACACACACACACACACACACAAGATGCACACTTCATTGCAAGTCTTTTGGCTCCCTACTAGCCTGCCACTTTTGGTGCTTTCACACGTCTCTTGAGTCTTGCCAGGCTTGGCGTTGCCTACCGAACAACACACACACACTTGCTCGCCACTGTTGGCCCACCAACCCACTTGCCATCACTGCCATTTTTGACTGTCACTAGCTAACACAATCTAGTTTCTTGTCACACCAATATTGTTGGCCATTGTTCGCCTCGTCTGCTTTGTGGTCAATGCGGTCATGAATTTCTTGAACTGACACTGGCAAACATGGCCTGGCCGCCCGCCGGTGATAATCTTTACCCATGTTCTTTGTAGACCATGAGGACCCAATCAACACACACATACCCCCAAAATAGGTACTCTACCCATACACTTTTCACCTTGATCCCACCTTCTCCAGATTGGGCCGACGTGTTCCTACTGACCCAGAGCCGCCGACCCCACCCATGTGCTCAGGCTGTTTTGGCTCGCAACACTCACACACGCGCACCCCCCCCCCCCTGATCCCGTAGCTGCAGTCTCTGCCCCTAGTCCCAGTTTCCATGATGTCTCCTGAGTCTCAGAGTCCTCGTCTTGCTGTAAATACCTTGTGAAGGTTCCCGCTTACATAATGGCCTGCCTATAGGTTCTTGCCTGCGACACCCACCATATCCACACCACCTGCACCTCATTCTACATATGCCTTGCTAGCCCATGCCCCCATTCTAAAACCTCCCTCTCACGCCCACTCACAATGCCAGCTCAAAAAAAAATAACAAAAGACAAAAATAATAACGATGGGTTCCCACCCTGTGGCTTGACTCAAAAGGGAGGAATGGCCATGGTGCTTTGTTAAGATGCAGGGAGATGAATCAACTTTTGAGCCTTCATATGGGGGATAAAATATGTGCACTGATTGGCCATACTGCTTTATATGTGATAATGTGAGATGATTATGCATAAATGAACTTTGAAGGGGGAACAACCAATTGCACAAAATTGGGTTTTAATCATTCAAGAGAGCTATGGTTTAGCCCATCATAAGCTTCTGCTCCCTTGGCTATAATTTCCATTTGTGTTATATTTGAGCATGGGTGTGATCATTGAGTGTGTTCCTTGATTGAGACAACAAATGGCCTTATTGCACTAAATAATGATTGAAGTTTGAAGGAAAAGATGTCAGACAGAATCTCCATGGCCGTCCAAAGAGGTAATTTGGCTATCGAAGAGCCGCATATCACGAGTTGGTTGTGCTAATAGTTTGTCTTGGGCATATTATAGTGTGGCACTTCCATTGAATTACATAAAAAATGCTTTTGAGCATAATATGGTGTTGTGCATTAAAATTTGGATTTGACATTGATTGTACATTTTTAGTGCTTGATTTAACTACGAAAGACCTTGCATAGAGCTAAAAATTGAGCTTCTTTGAATTACCATGAAAGGATAGTAAAATAGTGGCGTTCATTAGCAAAAGTCATAACCAAGAGATGGGAGACCTTGGGCAGCTACTTAAAACCCTATTCGCCTGGTCTTGACCCTGTTGCAAAATAGGCGTTCATTAGCAAAAGTCATAACCAAGCGATGGGAGACCTTGGGCAGCCACTTAAAACCTATTCGCCTGGTCTTGACCCTGCTGCTGCAAAACTGGCGTTCATTAACAAAAGTCATAACCAAGCGATGGGAGACCTTGGGCAACCACTTAAAACCCTATTGGCCTGGTATTGAGCCCGCTGCAAATGGCGTTCATACTCATTTCTCTGATATGTATGTCATATTTGCTATGTAAGAGCAAGCAGGCAGGCATTGAGTGTGTGGTATGATTATGTCATCATGATCATTTCCATGCATAAATGAATATCAATACACAAATTCTTTTGACTTATGCATGATCTAGTGCTTTGCTTAATTGAAATATTCTCTTTGCACTAAATTGAAAAAACTCTTGGTGATATGTTTGGACATCTTTTGAGAGGTACATTTCACATGCAATAATGTTTGATCGAGACATTCTATGTACTAAAATTTGGGCTTGACATTAATTGTGCATTTTAGTGCTTGCTCTAAATGAAAAATCCTTGCATAGCAGTAAAGTTGAGATTCTGTGAATGATCATGGGAGAGTAGTAAAATTTCGGGCTTATGATTGAGCATGGTTTTAGTGCTTGTATTAAATGTTCAAATGCTTAAGAGCACTAATGATTTGATTTGTTTTGAAGAGGTGTGGCAAGGTTGAGCTTTCATTGATCCAAGAAGGGGTCATCATTGCAAAATTTACAAAATTTGGCTACTTAGAGCCATTCCAATTCTTTGGATTAAAAGTTGTATACATGTTAGCTCATAGCTTGGTCTAAAGTCAACATGTTTTCATTTGAGCTAGTGTTTACCTAACTTTTTTGGGAGCTTTCAAGTACAGAATTTGGCTATTGAGAACCGTTTATTTTCATTCCATTAAAAGTTGAAGTCATCTCTACCTCATAGCTTTCTCTTAAACTAAAAATTTCATTTGCGCTAGTTGTTAGCCAACTTGTTTGGAGCATTAAAATGTAAAATATGGCTTTGAAGAGCCACTTCATTTCATCAAAGTGAATTATTTCTAGCTTTTTGCTTGTTTTTAATTCCATATTTCATTGAGGTAGAACTAATCAGCTTTGAATCATGCATGAGAGATTGTAAAAATTGTAAAATTTGCTTATGTAGAAGCTCATTCTCTCTCATTTTGAGGGTATGCATAAATTTGATACTTTAGAGCATCATGTGCATAACCAAAGACATTTTTTTCCCTAGGGTTTTTTCCCTTTGGAAAATTTGGGTATATAAAGATCCTAGATTTTAGGTTTTCATTAATGTTTTTTTGTGTGTTTTTGGATTTCAATAAAATGGCTTTTGGAGATTGTGTTTACACTTAGCTTCAAAAAGATTGGATTGTCAATAAAGATTCAATAAACTTCTCTACACAAAATGGATCCTTGCTCAAGGATGCACAAAGAGCATGAATAGGTGTAATCCTTCCACGATTTTGCTCTTTTGTTTATCTCTCCATTCTCTATGCTTGGATTTGGTGAATTTGTTTCTAAATTATGGTTCTTTCATTTTCTAAAGCTAAGCATCCTAAAGTTTCAACACTTTGCTTTGTGAATATTAACTCATCAAAAATTTAGGTTTTATGTGTGCTCATCATAGGTAATTGGCCTTGACCTTAGGTTAATGTACGTTCATTTCTCATTAGTCCTAGACAGTTAATGATATTCTTAATACTGCATTCATTCTTAACATGACCTAGGGCTATGATTAGGCTTTAGTCCCTGAGTCCATTTGCCATTAGCATCTCATGTTGGAAGCAATAAAGAAGTGCTAAAAAAAAAAACAATGAAGCAAAAAAGTGTCAAGAAAAAGTAGCAAAAATGCTACTAGACACATGAAAAGAAACATTTCTATGTTATGTTGTCTCTATGTGAGGCCTAGCGCCTTATTGGCACTTGGCAGGCAAGGGGAATCACCTTGGCTTGCTTGGTCAAGGCCCTAAACCGATGCCCTGGGCTGATAGGGGTGAGCCATCACCTTGGTAGGCTAGTAGATTCTTGAAACATCTTCTTGAGGGTTAAAGGAGCAGAGTGTTGTACCTAGACTTGCCTTGGGGTGGCAGCTTTGTGATGTGTTTTACTTTTTCCTATAAACGACAAATACAAAACTTCCATTAGCTTCAAAAAATTCTTACAATATACTAATAGATCATGACCTTTTTTATAGCACTACAAGTCGTTCTTCACATTAGCGACGCTCGCAGTGCGACGCTCAAAAGTGAAAATCCATAGCGTCGCTATTTTTTTTGTTACATAGCAAAGCCCATGGCGACCCGGACAGGGGTAAAAATAAACCGAGAGCGTAATAAAAAAGATCTGAGTTTTCGGCGCTCAAGAAAAGAGGTAACCCCACTCTCCCTCTCTCTCTCTTTCTTCTCCACACACACACACATACACGAGGAGAGGAAGGAGAGACAGGTATGCTCCTTCCCTCTCCTCTCTCTCATGTTCCCTTCCCCTCTTTCTCTCTCTCTCCCTCTCTCTCTCTCTCTCACACACACTCATTGTGTTTTTGAGAGAGAGAGAGAGAGAGAGAGAGAGAGAGAGAGAGAGAGAGAGAGAGAGAGATAGATAGATAGATACATAGTTCTATTATCGTCCTGGGAGGTGAAATATGACCTATGGGACCAAATGAACATGTCATGTGGTGTGAGTGGAGTTCATAAGTGACTCTCGATGCTCAAAAATGTCTGAAATGAGCATCGCAATAGAGAGTCCACATCGTGGTTGGGAGAGAAAGGTATGTACGGAGAGATCATGGCTGAATATATGGGGAAAAGAGGACCTAATGTGGTCAAAAGTTGAGCACTCAAGTAGTGTGTGGTACTCACTCTCTCGCACTTGACGAGGGCATAAGGTGCAAAGTCGATGACACTCCTCGCCAGTGCCCCAACGTCCTGTCTCGCAGCGTAGAGAATGGGAGATAAGACGAATGAAGGCAATGGTGCGGATCGCACTCAACGAGATGGGCTCAAGGATGTAGGAATGGGTTCGGTTACATCGTTCCGAGAAGAAGAGAGATTTGTAGTTTGGGGCAATGTGTGTGGTGTAATGGTTGAAGTGAGAACCTCCGGATTTCTCCCAAGCCGTGATACATTGGCGTTGTAAGAAGGCCTCATTAACTTGGGAGTCGATCGACGCATCCTTGACCAAGTGACATGCATCCCATCTTCCAAACCATTTCTTGATATCAAGCATCCACCCCGAACTTAGTATTTTGCTCTTGCATGTCTTTTGAACCATTTGACTTGCTTCATATGCGATTCTAGGAAGTCGATGCAAAGGGCTACGTTGTGTCTTACGCATGTACTCCACAACCCTTTGCATGCCCAAGACCTCAATGGGAAGCAGTCCGGACTCAAGAAGTAAGAGCATGTAGGGTGTTTGTGTCTTGACTTGGAGAAAGTTGGTGAGAAAACGCTTTTGGACATTCTCAAACTCTTTCCAAGTAGACTTCCCGATGCTTCCACCCCACACCTCCACTCCATAAAGAAGCACCGGTGTCACCAATGTGTCAAAGAGGTACTTTTTGAGAGCCCAACACTTGATCTCTCCTGCATTGCACATGTTCTCAAATGCATAATAGGCCCTCTTTCCGGCTTCCAAGCGACGCATTGCACAATCCTTCCATTTATGATTGGATGGAACTTCAAGACCAAGGTACTTGAAGTGATCTACCACTTCAAGTTTCTCATTGTTATATACAATGCATGGATTTTCATCATTGAGGGTCTTTACAAGCATAACCTTGGTTTTGGATCCATTCACGATCAGCCCGCTATGTAGGCAAAAGCGTTCCAAGACACTCATAAGCTTTTGTGCATCTTCTAAGGTATGTGCCAAGAGCACTACATCATCGGCATAAAGCAAAAGCATGATCACCGCATTTCCAATCTTAACCTCTTCTATGCCTTCTTGCTGCATAAAGTCAAGAACCATGCATTCCAATTCATCAATGAGTAGCCCAAAGAGGGTTGGGGAAAGTGGGCATCCTTGTTTGACACCAATAGTGCTTGCAAAAAACTCTGAAATTCCATCTCCCATACGTAATCGACATATCACTTTTTGGTAGATGCGAAAGACTGCATGCATAAATTCTCTCGGCACTTGAAGGCTTTGCATACGTCTCCAAAGATTTCCTCGCGGTACCATGTCAAAAGCTTTCTTGAAATCCACAAAGCAACAATACAAATTTTTTCCTTTCAATCGAGACGCTTCCATAAGAACTCAATCGAGACGCTTCCATGAGAGAGAGAGAGAGAGAGAGAGAGAGAGAGAGAGAGAGAGAGAGAGAGAGAGAGAGCACATGCATAAACAAAACACACACACACACATGCATAAACAAAGAATGCATACACACACACATTGAGAGAAAAGAGAGAGAAAAGAGAGAGAGAGAGAGAGAGAGAGAGAGAGAGAGAGAGGAGAAAACAAAGAGAAAAAGAGAGAGAGAACAAAAAACCAAAGAGAGAGAGGGGGGGAGAAGACAAAAGAGACAGGTAAGTGGAGAAAACAATGAGAGAGAGAGATTAGGTTAAGATTTAAATTATATTAGGTTAGATTACATTTAGACTTATGTTTATGTTGAGTTTAAGATTAGATTAGATTTAGATTTACGTTAGATTAAGATTAAGTTAGATTTAAAATTAAGAAAGTATTAAAGATTAGCTAGCTATGCTACATTTAAGTTAGATTATATTTACGTTTAGGATTTAAGATTGGATTAGATTTAGGTTTATGTTGAGTTTAATATTAAATTAGATTTAGACTTAAGATTAAGGCAAGATTTAAAATTAACTAGATTAAATATAGATTTAAGTTAGATTACATTAAGGTTTAGGTTAGATTTAAGATTAGATTAGATTTAGGTTTATTTTGAGTTTAAGATTAGATTAGATCTAGATTTATGTTTGATGGACTAACTTGTTTTAGATTTAGGTTAGATATTAGTGCATGTCAATGAAAGTGAGCTTTGCCCAAAGAACAGACACTAGTTACACAACAATATGTATATTTCCGTCAGAGTCTGACACCTATTAACTCACACACTAACCATATTCAATTAGCCGCGAATCACCACATATTCAATTAGGTTAGATTTAAGATTAGATTTGGAATTGAGTTTTTATATTAGAGTCTACCTTCGGGATTACGGTAAAAAAAATAGAGTTAGACGAACGGTGATCCCTCTCTTCCTCTCTACGGATGCGACCTTAAGTTGAAAAGCTTTCTACGGCATGATACTCAGATTGAAGGCCAACATGTAATGTGCTAAGTAATCCCTCGAACAAAGATCTACTATGAAAAGATGTTAAGATGCTGTGAAATGCTACAGCTAGAGAAGAGGCAAAGGGGTTTTGTCCACTACATGCACTATCATGTAGGCGTGGGTGTGTAGATTTCTCATACCCACAAATATAGGCATTGACCAATAAAGACGAGATTATAACCCAGTTGTTTTGATCTCTGTGCACCTCTAGACCGAGGTGTACGGGGATTGGACATAACTAGAGAATGTGAGGTAGTTTACAGTGTGAACAGAGAGAGAGAGAGAGAGAGAGAGAGAGAGAGAGAGAGAGAGAGAGAGAGAGAGAGAGAAGATAGAGGATACCAATAGAAGATCAAATTTATGTCCAGGTTATAAAGTTTTTACCCTCATTATGAGTAGTGACGAGGATGTGGGGCCGTCCAGCCGAAACACCTATCTCTCAACGAGGATCTTATGTCCTTGTAATCAATGCAAGCATGCTGTGAGACTAACAAGACATGTTTCTTTGCAGCACGTTTGCAAATTTGGTGAGTTTGATCCATCTATTATAGGTCGAGTTGTTGCCAATTATAACTCGTCGGACTCTGATGCTGGCCAGCAAGCAGCAATCTTGCAACCCAATAGACGTATTCGCAGGCGCTTTGGTCAAGCAGCATATGTGAGGCCACAAGATGTAGCTTCTGACAGCTCGGGGGATGATCATGCAGAACACATTCCCAATGAGGGAATGTTTGAGCCCCAAATCGATGAAATGATCGAGACGATCATGGATTCAGAGAGGCTTATCTATGATGATATGAAAAGTGAAGCCGATATGCCATTGTATGACGGAGCATGTGTGTATAGATTGAAGGCGCTCCTGGTTCTTCTGAACATGCAGACAAAGTTTAGATGGAGTGACACTAGCGTCACAACGCTTTTCAGGTGATATATTACAATGTTCTAGGGATGTCGCGCCGATGCCTCGACACCGCCTCGTGTTCGACGAGGCTCTTTACCCTCCCCTTCTTTGCCGGCCCCCACACCAGCCATGACATCACCATCTACGACAGGCTTTGCGTGGTTGACAACCATTCCTAGCAGCTACACACCAATACCTACTCCTCCAGGAGTCACCCCAGTCCTCGACACTCCTCGCTTCGGGGCCAAGACTCCAGTGGAGACACCTGACATCCGTACCTCCATCAACACGCCGCTAGAGACCCCTGCCGAGACACCCAGGTTCATGCGCACTGGCGAGAGGGCTTGCCTTACTCCGTCCACTTCATCAGTTGCATCATCTTGGATGATGAACGCAAGAAGGTGATCTCGCGCATGCGTGGTCTTTGCTCTCAGGTGTTTAGACACCACATACTAAACACCTAGAGTGAAGTACCAAGTGATTTAAAAGACAGAGTCATCAGCATGCTGCATGACGAGTTTCTCATTTCAACACGGGATGACCGCTTCAATGAAGACATGATGAAGGTTTGAATGCGCAAATATTGCAAGCACAAGCGTTCTGAAGTGCAAAAAGCAATAAATCATGGGTGGAATAGACCAGATTGGCTAGCCAAAGAAGATTGGAAGAATGCGAAGAAAGCAGCACGCGAGAATCCTGACAAGTGGAAGCAACAAAAGGAGGTTATCAAAGCGCGAGTAGAGGCAAGGAGCTCGCACCACTTGGGGAGCGGCGGGTGGGCATCATTTGAGGCCGATTTTGTAAGTGTTTTTGTATTTCTCTTTAGGCTTGATAGTTTAGGGTTTAAGGGTTTTTAAATTCTAACTTAATGAATTCTTTGTATGTTTTGACAGTGGTCGATAACAGGACGTGACCCCACACCGTACGAGCACGAGTACGTAGGCAGGAAGGGCTTAAACGCCCTAATGGACATTCTAAGTTCTCACGGCGGCATGGTTAGTATTAGGGTTTACTCTTTCCTATTTGCTGTATTGTTTTGTAAATTATATGTTTATGCTTACAGAAAGCTGTCTTATTGTGTTTTTTTGCAGAATTTGACAGATACACTGCTTGGATGCGATGAGACGTCTGATTAGACGATGTCAATCTAGTCGTAGCTAGATAGCATTAATTTCCTTTTTTCATAGCATATGTATCATGAGATGACGTTTATACATCTTTTTGTAACTATTGGAAAACCATGTATATTTTCTCAATAATGACAATGGTGTTGTAACTATTACATTTGCAAAGTTTAACAATCAAGTGATTTTGCCCATGATGTGTACAATTGTCATTGATTTACTTTCATCAATTTACTTTTGTGAGTTTTGTATCTTTATTCTGCAAACAATCTATGGATGATGGAGTTAATGGTCATATTGTCTTGTGGGTGACCATGTATATTTTCTCAATAATGACAATGGTGTTATAACTATTACATTTGCAAAGTTTAACAATCAAGTGATTTTGCCTATGATGTATAAAATTATCATTGATTTAATTTCATCAATTTACTTTTGTGAGTTTGTATCTTTATTCTGCAAACAATACTATGGATGATGGAGTGAGTGGTTATATTGTCTTGTGGGTGACTACTTTGGGTCTATATCTAAGCTTGCACTTTCTTTCAAAGGTGAATCTGGACTTATCTTGGATTCATTTAGGTTTACTCTATTTTTGAAACATTCAATATGGTTGATGGAATGCCCTGCAACCCAAATTTTTTTCTCTCGGGCGTCGCTATAAGCGTCGCTATATAAGGCTCTGTAGCGTCGCTATATAGTGACAGTTATAGTGAGGCTCATAGCGACGTTTCTGTATCAACGCTGTTAGCGACGGTTTTAGCGACGCCAAGGAGTATAAAAACCAAATGTATTTCCGTCACTAGCAGTGTCGCAAGTACACACAACCTCTTGTAGTGATAATAGACTTGAATGATTTATTAATATTGGTCACATAGTTTTTAGGCTAATAGCTTTATGAACTTGCATTAGCCTAGGATCATGATTGATTGCTTGTGTTTCATGCATAAAACTGAAATTTCAAGTGGTTTAATCTTCACGATAGTTTAGGTGTTTTTTTGCTTTATGTTGTCTAGTTTTTGACTATGATTCACCCATATTTTGAAGCAAAAAATTCACTTTTCATGATTGTTCATTTTACTTTATGTTTTTATCCTTGTTGGCCTTTGATGCTCATTACTTGTTCTTATGATTTTCAGCTCAACATTTCTTCCATGGACATGCTTTCTACCATGTCACCGTGTTTTCTTCACCGGCACACGAGGACGTGCACCAAATAAGGAAGGGGGGAATGCTAGCAGCGGCTAACATAGGCTACACCGAATATGCATCAAGCGGGAGATATGCTATGGATGTCACAATATTTTCCACTCACTTTGTATAAATCTTGGGCTCATTTGGAGTCCCAAAGTTGTATATGCTAGTTAGAGGGCCCAAACCTAAACCCATCGTAGAAGGGATTATGGTGAAAGCCTTTAAAAGGAAGCCTTTACGCAAGGAGGTTTCATTCTTGAGTATCCACTCTTCAGGATCCATTTTTGAGAGCTCTCTCTCTCTCTATAGTTTTCACTCTATGGATGGCCTAGCTTTGAGTTTAATGCCCATGCTTAAGATGTTAGTACTAATCCATTGTAATTAGAGAAGCTTTCTTAATCTAATCTCTACTTTCTCATTAATCTAATTCTTACCTATTCCATTGTGTCTGTCACATGAAATAGTTTCACATTTCTCATTATTCTAGATTTGAGTATGTGTGATGACTTCTTGCTATTAACCACTCCTATCCTTCTATAAGCACTCTATTTGCAATATTTAACATCACTAATTAGGTTGAATAAGTTGGTTCTTAATTTTGTAATTAGTGTGTGTGCACTATTGTTTGCTTTTGTGTGGATAAGTTTTATGAAACTCTAGCACCATTCACCTTGTGTGTGTAGCTATTGATGAGGTGCCTTGATTGGCATGTGATGATCGGAGAGGCCAACACCAATGCAATTAGTGTGTGCTTATCATTAGTGTGTTTTGGGTTTCTAGTCTCTAATAAGTCAAACTTTGATGGACTTAATGTGTGTATGTGATGCTTGATTAATGATGTGATTAGAGTTAGTGATTTAATGACTAACCTCTATTGCATTGGATGAGCATACTCATGAATCCTCTTATTCTTTTCATCTGATGCTCATGCTTCCATGCCCTAGCCGGGTTGCCGATCCACAGATTGATAATTTTGTGTGGGTTGCGATAAGGTCGTTGCTACAACGCCTCCCAACATTGATATTCTATGAATGATCATGGGAGAGGAGTAATATTTTGGGCTTATGATTGAGCATTCTTTTAGTGCTTGTATTAAATGTTCAAATGCTGAGGAGCACTAATGATTTTAGTTGTTTTGGAGGGGTGTGGCAAGGTTGAACTTTCATTGATCCAAGAAGGGGTCATGATTGCAAAATTTACAAAATTTGGCTACTTAGAGCCATTCCAATTCTTTGGATTAAAAGTTGTATACATGCTAGCTCATAGCTTGGTCTAAAGTGAACATATTTTCATTTGAGCTAGTGTTTACCCAACTTTTTTGGGAGTTTTCAAGTACAATATTTGGCTATTGAGTGCCATTTATTTTCATTCCATTAAACGTTGAAGTCATCTCTACCTCATAGCTTTCTCTTAAACGGAAAATTTCATTTGAGCTAGTTGTTAGCCAACTTGGTTGGAGCTTTAAATGTAAAATTTGGCTTTAAGAGCCAGTTCATTTCATCAAAGTGCATTATTTCTAGCTCTTGGCTCATTCTCTCTCATTTTGATATGTATGCATAATTTGCTACTTTAGAGCATCATGTGCATAACCAAAGGTATTTTTTCCCCTAGGGTTTTTTCCCTTTGGCAAATTCGGGTATACAAGACCCTAGCTTTAGGTTTTCATTAATGTGTTTTTGGATTTCAATAAAATGTCTTTTGTAGCTTGTGTTTACACTTAGCTTCAAAAAGCTTGGATTGTAAATAAAGATTCAATAAACTTCTCTACACAAAATGGATGCTTGCTCAAGGATGCACAAAGAGCATGAATAGGTGTAATCCTTCCACGATTTAGCTCTTTTGTTCATCTCTCCATTCTCTATGCTTGGATTTTGTGGATTTTCTTATAAATTACGGTTCTTTCATTTTCAAAAGCTAGGCATCCTAAAGTTTCACCACTTTGCTCTTTGAATGTTAACTCATCAAAAATTTAGGTTTTATGTATGTTAATCATAGGTAATTGGCCTTGACCTTAGGTTAATGTATGTTCATTTCTCATTAGTCCTAGACTTTTAGTTATAGTCTTACTACTCCATTCATTTTTAACATGACCTAGGGCTATGATTAGGCTTTAGTCCCTAAGTCCATTTTCCATTAGCATCTCATGTTGGAAGCAATAAATAAGTGCTAAAAAATAAAACATTGAAGCAAAAAAGTGTCAAGCAAAAGAAGCAAAAATGCTACTAGACACATGAAAAGAAAAATTTCTATGTTATGTTGTGTCTATGTGAGGCCTAGCACCTTATTGTCACTTTGCAGGCGAGGGGAATCACCTTGGCTCGCTTGGTCAAGGCCCTTAACCGATACCCTGGGCTGATAGGGGTTAGCCGTCGCCTTGGTAGGCTAGTAGATTCTTGAAACAACTTCTTGAGGGTTTAAGGAGCAGAATGTTGTACCTAGACTTGCCTTTGTTGGAGCTATACATGGCTCACTCTACTCAAGTTGGTCTCACCTATATATTTGTATCTTGTCCTCAATATGAATCAGTCTTTGGGAGCGTACATGGTGTGTCTCTTGTCTCTTCTCTCCCTCTCTCTCTCTCTCTCTCTCTCTCTCTCTCTCTCTCTCTCTCTCTCTCTCTACATCTCAACATGGTATCAAAGCGGTATCGATCACGCACCGATTTAGTTCACGGTGACAAAACAGTATGTGTATGCGATTTTCATGTAAGATTCAAAATTGCTACAAATTTTATTTTTTGAGGATTGATTCTTGTTAATTGTGGTTGTTATGTGTTAAGAAGAATATGATTAGTGTTTTCTTTGGTGTTTATTGCTAATTGATATAATAATTCATTGATTATATTTTCTTGTTGATTTGTTTCTTGACACCCTGAGCTTCATCTCAATTTTTGGGGGTCTTCTGTTCAAAATTTGGAGAAACGGAAAAAGCGCAATGGAGCGTAGTGCAATGGCACTTTTCATCCAAAACTTGTTTGTCTCCTCCAGCTCTTTGATTTGAGTTCTAGGTTTGCGTCAATCAGAGTTCACATCAGAAAGTTATACTGTTTTTACTGCAATTGAGCTTGACGCAGCTTTCTTTGTCGTGCGTCTTCATGAAGCGTCCGCGATCGTTCTTCTAATTTTGGCGTTAACTTTTTCGAGAAAATTAAGCTTTTTGCTATTCATATTGTGGCCATCAATCTTGCGTCTCACGTCACTCTATTTTAAGGACTCTTTTATTATTGACGTCTTCTTTTCCTTGTTTTTGTTTTGGGTGACGTCTCTCACATCTTTGGTCGTGTGTTGAGCATCCTTCTTGCATTTATCATTGACAGATAACAGTCATCATATTTCTCTCGTTCTCAATTGCAGCCTTCACCATATATGGTGTGCAGATTCTGCGATCTTATCTTATACGTTGTGAGCGGGATGAAAACACACACAACGCCTCTATAATGACCCAAAACACAATCTTGGGAAGATACACACACACACACACACACACACACTATGGGGCACCACTCGGCTTAGACAACACACTTGGCCGAGACAGGTAACACACCTCTGGAGTGAGAGGAGAGAGACTATCCACTTTCCCACTCCACACAGACACACACACACACACACACCCAAAAAACTCAGCTCAAAAGAGGAGAATTTCTGATATTTAGATACAATTGAGCTTGGGCCAACACCAATGGGGCAAATAGCTCACACAATATGGGTAAAATAAGCCAGATACAATCACAAACTAGAGCAGAAACTTTGCTCATAGGAGAAACTTACACATAAAAAAATCAGGAAAAGAGTGAGGAATTTGGAAAAATGGATAGCGCCATCGCATCCGGAACGGCCCAAAACCCCAGTCTACAATGTCAAAGTGCTCAAATCCGACCTCGCCTCGGATGAGTAGTTTACGGCCAAAACAGGCTCCAAAAACCCCAAAAACACACCTGCGGCTGTTCCTCCTCTCTTCTCCACCTTTTTTCTAGTCTTCTCTCAGTTTTTTCAGTTCCCACACTTAGATTTATTAGTTGGGCACCCTTGGCCTTTTAGATGACCTCAAACGGACCCCGAACAGGCCAAAAATTGACCTCGCAGTGCATAGTTGTCACCTTTTTTGCATCATCCGCACACCTGGCACTCATTTCTTTTCAATAATGCGTCTCGCAACCACGTGAAGCGGCCCCAAAATGTGGTCCTAATGATGACCTTTCTGCATAACTCTCACAAGAAAACACCACTTTGTGTCCGTATTCATCCACGTTGTCGTGCTGTGACACGTACATAGTGGGAACGCATGCTACAAGATCTATCTTGTACTTTTTTAGATACATAATTATATTTCCTATAGTGTACATATGCATATTTAAGTATAATAATAAGCCTTCTATCTCATCCTATTATTTTTCTCAAGGGTAACATATCTTTACTTTACTATCAGAAAATACTATGGGAAAAGCATCAATAGCTCCGCCTCTTTAACTTGGGGCAAAAAGCATTGATTCTTTATTTCTACTATTTCATTATCATCTCACACCCTAGCTAGATCCTATATCTAGGGTAAAGTCCAATATATATATATATATTCTATGTATTTTTTATACTTTTCTTATATTTCTTTTTAAATAGCTACTAGGAAAGAATCAAATCCTAGTGGGACACTAGGTGGCATGATTTCAAAGATACACTTATTTTAATGCATTATTGCAAGCATGATTACAAAACTTTGTCAAGGAGCAATGTCATGCTTTCATATGGCATGAGGTGTCCTTTGGAATTAAATGAAAGTCTAGGCTAAGGAGACCACATGAAGACTTTTGCTGCCATAAATGGACCCTATTTTGATGAATTTTTTACACAAGGTTCCAATCCGAGTTGGAAAACGATTTTAAAATGAAAATCGTAGCTAATGAGCTGAAGTTTTTTTCCATATTTTTACTTTTTTATTTGAATCCACGGTTGAGGAGATATGATCAAAATACTGGACCCCAGTCTGCCCACATCATGCAGGGGCAGCTCATTTCCAACTTTTCCAATTCCTGTTCACACTGGCTCCTCTCTTCTTGTGTAAACCTTTGGGGGCTCCCTTCACCTATAAAAGGGGACCTCTTCTTCGTTGAAAAGGAACTCAAGCATTCAAGCCATTGATGAGAGGAATTTATGAGGGAGTGAGTAGTAACGCATAATTGTACTTAGCCATTAATATAAGCCCAAGCCTACACTTTTTCCTAGAAGAAGACTAGCCATTCTTGCAACAAGCTACCCTTGGAAGATCAACTCTAATCAAAGAAGGTGTTGTACTTGGCGTATCAATCAAATTGGAATTCTCCACTCTTCTTCTCTCTCCCATCAATAATGGTGCCGAAGGGTTTCAAGTAAGATGTGTTCTACATTGATGTTTTCTTGATTTCTTGTTGTTTTCATTTTCATTTCTAATCCAACATATATATATATATGTATCTAATCTCATCTCCTTAACCAAACCTATCTCTCTCATTCTTAGTAATTCATCCTTTCTAGGTTCTCTTTGCTACAGGTACATCTCTCCCCGCAGTATCCTTATTGCCTACGGGCAAGAATAGGGCTTGGGAGGGAAACTTTGTAAAGAATGAGGATGCAAGAGAGCTACACAAAACAAGCACAAACCAGACAGAGATGGAAAGCTTCTTCTTCTTCTTCACAAAAGAGAGAGTACAAAATGACTAAGTGCTAAAGCTGAAAAGTAGCACATATGTACATGTGGTCACTAAGTGTGAACTCGCTAGAAGCGTACTAGGCTGGCACTATAAGTGTAGTCCAGCTGTAGAATCACTGGCAGAGATCCTCCGTGTCGGTCACCTAACGCGCCAGTGAGTAAATGCCGTAAGCGGCCAAGACCCGTAGTGGATGCCAGCTCAAGGTGTAGAGCTCGACATCTCAACAAACTTCTCATCTCTTCACTTCTCTCATATCTACATTTCTCACATACTATCCTAGATGAATAACCCACATGATGATCATTTCTATCGCTTTCACTCTGTACGATCTATTAGAATTAACGTATGGATTAGCCATAAAATACACTTTCAACAACGTATAGTGTTTCTCTTTGGCCCTGAAAGGCTCAATGAAATACTTCTATCACCGGATCCCATCATACTACCTCTAATAGACTATAATTTTTCTTTTGATGTAAGCGTAGTTATCTTGCTATGAACCAAGAGGATTTGTACACACAATTAATCCCAATCACTAGACAAAATATCTATATTATGGTAAGCACAAAACTACAATTCCAAAGAACAATTCGTAGCCTATTTGGTCAGCCAAGATTGAATGCCATTAACTCATCTATTAACCCTTTCATACTACCCATGATACGATATGACCATAGCCTTGATGTTTTCATCTTTGTGTTGTTTTGACACTCTCTTTTGTGTTCTTTCTTTGTGTGTGTGAGTGCAAGAGAGAAAGAGTGTGTCTTCTTTGATTGCACTTCTTTCCAAACCCTATTTTTCATGGAACCTATGGTTTAACTCCTTCATATAGTTTTTGTTGAGTTCTCTCACAAACTCTCACAGCCATAAGCCCGGTGCTTTCCTGGCAAGACCGCAAATTTCTCGACATATTTTTGGTGAACCCGACGCGAATCTGCTAGGGTGAGAGTTTGTGGGTAACCATGGGTGATCATGTTGAGCAACAGGGTATGCATTTTGACCCACCAACAATGCAAATGTTTCAAGCATTTGCAATGTTCATGCAACAACAACATGCTACTGAAAGAAGGGAGATTTCAGCAACGAAGGCCATACAAGCGGTCGTCAACAGAATGGATCAGTTCAATGGCAAAGATGTAACCAAGTACTTATGCGAGTATGTGAAGGAGATGGAGCTACATTGCGTGTCAGAAGGTGAGATGATTCAAAGCTTTGAGCTAGTTGTTGCTCCAGAAATTAGGGAGCATGTTAGGGTAATTAAAGATGGGCATTGGAGTAATTGGGAAGAACTCAAAGTAGCTTTAAAGGAGGAATATTTCATGGAGGATTCGGAGAGAGTGACCAAAAGGACATTCTTAGAATGGGTAGTCAAGCCAAAGCAAGGACTATCAATAATAGAGCTACTTAGGGAATTTGAGTGGCGCTATGCACAACTCACTAGGACAGAAAGGGCCACACTAGATGCAGAGAAGACAGATCTTTTCTTACAAGCTGCAGGTAAAGAGTTTCAAGAAAATTTGGAGCTTCTTCTTGAAGATAAAGATGCTGAGCAAGGACTAAAGACCAACTGGAATGAGGTTGAAGGTGCTGTCTCACTACTTGCCAAACGACAAAGAAGAAGGGACAAGATGGTAGTAAACACTACAAGTCCTTCCACCTCCACTTCTGACAAAATGGTAAAGCCTACTTTTATCGCTCCTAAGTTTGATGAGTCCATGCTAGATGAGCTTGTGAAGGGAATGCGTGACTTGAAGGTGAATCTTGCAAAGCTTGAAGAAAAAGGCCAACCATCAGGGCCACTTCCTAGGCAAAGACAACAGCCCAAAGAAGGGTTTGTTAATAGATGTATTTGGTGTGATAGTACAGACCATGTAACAAGGGATTGTGATGATTTTAGTGATGCTTTGTCAAAAGATGTTGTCTTTTTTAAGGATGGTAAAATCCACTTAAGAGAGACAGGTCTACCCTTGAGAACTAACTTTGGGAAGGGGGGAATGCAAACCTTAGTTGAAGATATGGCAACTAAGCATGCCACCTCTTCAATTGAGGCAGCTACTTATGGAGTAAAAATTGAGCATTTTTGTGATGAAGAGGTGAGTGACCATCATGGTCAAATTTGGCCAAATGTCATGCAATTAGCTAAAAAGGGAAAGCTTACAAATGAGATTCTACATGAATCAGGTGATTGCATACGTCTAGAAATAGGATGGAATGATTCAGTGGACTCATTGTCAGTGCATGCCTACATTACAAAATGCCAACAAAATGAGGCAATTGTAGAAGAGAAGCGCAGATGTGAGAATGCTGATGAAGGACCATCAAAAAGAGCTTCTAGAACTGGGGGAAGAAGTGACTCAATTCCTTCTCAAACACCCTCAACAAAAGGAGCATCTCCACCTGAAGTACTCATGGAGGAGTCTACAACAGGAAAGAAGAAAGAGTCAATGAAAGGTAAGACAAAAGGCCCAACTTATAAACTAAAATCTGATATTGAGGTTGCTACAGATTTAAAGAAAGTCTTGGAGGAAAGGATCTTGAATAGCAAGATTGAGTTTACTCTGGGAGAAGTTCTTGGCATTGCAAAGCGTGAATTCCATGAGGAGATCATTGACATCATCAAGAGGAAGAGACAAACCCTTGCTGAAGTTTCTCGTCCACAGGTTGAAGGGGAAACCTCAAAGACACAAGGGATGCAACTGCAAAATAAGGAGAATGATGGAGATGTGGTAGGATGCTACCAATCTAGTGGGAGAGTGAAGCAAGTGTATTTCTCAAATGATGATGGAGAAGTTGAAGATATTCCTAGGAGTTACTATTCACGAAGTCATTGGGCAAGGGCTACTACAGAAACTTTGGTCAAGGTAGGTGATCTTGAAGAGCCATTTGTTGCCTTGATTGACCATGGTTCAGAAATAAACATAATGTCAAAGAGTCTCTACAACAAGTGCAAATGGCCGATGGACACAGATCATGGCTGGATGGTAAAAGTGGCAAACAATTCATCCGGTGAATTGTATGCAGCATGTCCAGGTGTGAAGGTAACAATAGGTGATGTAAAGATTGACCAAAACTTCTTTGTACATGATACATCTTCATAACATCTCATCCTTGGACAACCCTACATTGTGGGAGTTCGAATGGAAACAAAGGTAATGGACGATGGTTCAGCATATGCTAGAATACGTAGCAAAGATGGTAAACGAGCTGTCCAATTTCTCACAGTCTGTGTAAACCATGAAAGAAATCGTGACAACCTCAGAGAACATCCTCTACCAAAAGTAAGCAAAGAGTTTCATGATCATAGAGAAATGATGGGTTTTGGCCAAGTACCATTGTAAAGCGGGATTGCAGTGGTACATAAAGAAAAAGGGTCTCGCCTGATCCAAAAATAGGTGAAACTTTCTCGATGAGCTCCTTGGTAACAAGGAATGGATCAGTATGTTTTACAAAACTTGAAGATTTGAAGAGATACGAGAAGCAATATGTGCATAATGTACAAATAGGCATGAAAAAGAGTGGGTTGCTAAAGCCTACTGAAAATGTTTTGGGTTTGTGTGAACAAGTTTCTTTTGTAGATACTATGGGTGAGCTTGATGCTATAATGAGGTCTAGTTTGCATCTTGAAAATGAAGTTGTGGAAGTTTGCTCTATGGAAATGTATCAAGTAATAGAAGCCTTTAAAGAAAGCCAAACAGTTGGCCCAGAAGTCCATGTTGAAACTAAATACAAGAGTGTAGCAAAGAAGGTGAAACCAGTAGCTTCACCCTTACCACCCAACAACAGGGAAAAGATTGAGCTGGCTTCTTTACAACCAAGTTTGCGGAATCCTAAAAAGATCGGGCATACCTTCACAAAGGATTCTTTTTAAGAGTTGCAGATTGGTTGCGAGGAGTTTCTAACACAGGAGGAGACAAAGTGCTTCAAAGAAATGCTTTCAAAGCATGGTAAGGCTTTTGCAATTGAGCCACATGAGATAGGATGTGTTGATCCTTATATTGTAGCTCCTATGTTAATTTTCACAATACCTCATGTGCCTTGGAATCTGCGGCCTATTCCGGTTCCAAAGGCTCATTTGCCAAAGTTAGTAGAGCTACTGAATGAGAAAATCAAAATGGGAATTTTGGAGCCTTCTTGTGCTCCATACTCAAACAGGTGGTTCACAGTTCCAAAGAAGAATGGTTCTCTACGCTTCATCCAAGATATGCAACCAGTGAACAAGGTGACATTTAGAAATGTAGGTACAGGTGCAATTGTGGATGAATTTGCAGAGGCGTTTGCAGGGAGGGCAATCTACTCAATGGGGGATCTCTACTCAGGGTATGATCAATTTCAGCTTGCAATCGAAAGCAGAGACTTGACAACCATGAGGACACCTTTGGGTTTGGTAAGGATGTGTACCTTGCCACAGGGAGTAACCAACTCGGTTGCACATATGATGAATGGGATGAATAAGGTCTTACGTGACTTTATTCCTTAAATCACAATGTCTTTCATTGATGATTTGCCTATCAAAGGATGTGAAGAAAGTGACAAAGATGAAGCTTTGGATCTCAAGGGATGTCGCAAGTTTGTGGTAAATCACATAAATGATTGTGATAAAATTTTGTCTAGGCTGGAAGAAGTGAATCTTACATTGTCAAGGAAAAAGTCTATGTTTGGTGTCAAAGAAGTGCTCATTGTGGGGCACATGTCCGGGCCATATGGTAGGAAACCTTGTCCATCAAAGGTAGATGCCATCCAAAGAATGAAAGAAACATGCACTAGCATCACTGAAGTTAGAAGGTTTCTGGGAGCATGTGTCTTCTATGTTATTTGGATTCCACATTATGCACATGTAGCTGATCCTCTTTATCAGCTGCTTAGAAAGAATCAAAAGTTTAAATGGACAGAAGCACATGTAAAATCCATGAAAAAGCTAAAGGAGTTACTCCAGTCAGCAACGAATTTGAGAAAGGTAGACTATGAGTGTCAAAGGCCAGTGATTGTGACAGTAGATACCAGTCCTACAGGGATTGGATGGGCAATAGGGCAAGATGACAAAGAAGGACACAGGTATTTGGTAAGATTTGGAGCAAAGGTACTAAGTGCTCGTCAAAGAAACTATCCACAGATAAAGAGAGAGTTATGGGGTATGGTTACAGCCTTGAAAAGTAGGAAAGAGTACCTAATTGGTGCATGTGTGGTTGTAGAAACAGATTGTCTACCACTTCTTGGGATGATTACAAGCTGCTCAACACCAGATATTGCTATGTTGCGGTGGATTGCCTACATTAAGTCCTTAAATCTCGAGTTTAAGCACATTGCAGGTAAAGACAATACAGTGGCAGATATGCTATCAAGGGCAAGGTATGAAGATGAGTCACAAATGATTGATGAGGGAGATGATGTAGGCACAAAATTCTATTCTATCTCTCATGTCAAAGGTAACAATGACTGCATGACTAATTCACTTGAATTGTTCTTGAAAGATCTTTATGAAGGTGATTGGCTTTCTATTGGAAGGTACTTGAGTACTCTAACAAAACAAGATGATTGGTCTGAACAAGAATTCAAGAGGATACGCAGGAAAGCATATGGGTACTTTTTAAGGGATGGTTACTTGTGAAGCATCCTAAACAAAAGGGTGCTACACCACAACGGGTTATATGTAAAAAAGAGACTCAAGTAAAGCTCATGCAAGAGTTTCATGAGAGTCTATGGGCTGGACACAAGGGTGTGTGGGCAACCTTCTCCAAGTTGAAAGAAAAATACTGGTGGAAGGGTATGTATAAAGATGTATCTCAGTTTGTAGAACCATGTGTAACTTGTCAAATGTATTCAAATGTTCGACATCGTGATGGATTGCACCCTACATATCCACTAGCCATGTACTATAAATGGGTTGTGGATCTAGTCACGATGCCTTTAGGACTCTGGCAGATGAGATACTTGGTTCTTGCACGAGAGGACCTAACTAACCAGGTTGAAGGAAGAGCATTAAGATCTAAGACCACAGAAGCTATGTGCAAATTCCTTCTTGATGAGGTGATTTGCCGTTATGGTTGTGTGGGAAAAATCACTGCAGATCGAGGTGAACTGGATGCCGAAGAAGCAAGGGAGTTCTTTTCTTGATCAGGGATCAAGCTTTCTCTTACTACAGCTTACAACCCTGAAGGCAATGTAAAGAGTGAAAGAGGGCGTCCTCCTATCATCAAAGCTTTGGCCAAGGCTTGTGAAGGAAGAGTTGGTGAGTGGCCAAAATTGTTACCATATGCTTTATGGGCTGATCGTACAACACATAGCTCAGTAACTGGCTACATGCCTGCGGAGCTAATGCATGGTCAAAAGCCAGTGATGCCGATTGAGGATACAATTCCCACATGGAATGTACTACCTTGGCAAGAGGGGCTTAGTAGGGAAGATCTCCTTGCACTGCATATAAGGCAGCTAGAGAGAAGACCTGGAGACATTGAAGCTGCAAAAGAACGACTCAAAAATGCAAGGTTGAAAAACAAGGACTATTTTGATAAGCGACATCGACTCAGGAGCAAAGCAATTGACAAAGGTGACTGGGTTTTAGTGTATGATAGTAGCCTTGATAACCAGCACACAGTCATGCATAAGTTCTCAAAAAGATGGTTTGGACCGTATGTTGTAAAGCATGTGCATGAAAATGCTACTTATAGATTGTCTGAACTAGATGGTACAGAAGTAAATATTCCCATTGCAGGAAAAAGGATTAAAATATTTAAGAGAAGAGGAGACAATGATCTAGAAGATATGGATGAGGAAGAAGAGAAAAACACAGGTGAAGACCAAAGTGAACATGAAGCTCTGGAATCATCCAGTGAAGAAGAAGACAAGGAAGATGTACAAGAGGTCTAATCTTACAAAGAGACAATGTGGCACATACCGGAGGATGTGCAGGTTTAGAGGGGATGGATGTCGTGCTATGAGACGTACATAGTGGGAACGCATGCTACAAGATCTATCTTGTATTTTTTTGATACATAATTATATTTCTTATGGTGTACATATGCATATTTAAGTATAATAATAAGCCTTCTATCTCATCCTATTATTTTTCTCAAGGGTAACATATCCTTACTTTACCATCAGAAAATACTATGGGAAAAGCATCAATAGCTCCGCCTCTTTAACTTGGGGCAAAAAGCATTGATTCTTTATTTCTACTATTTCATTATCATCTCACACCCTAGCTAGATCCTATATCTATGGTAAAGTCCAATATATATATATATATTCTATGTATTTTTTATACTTTTCTTATATTTCTTTTTAAATAGCTACTAGGAAAGAATCAAATCCTAGTGGGACACTAGGTGGCATGATTTCAAAGATACACTTATTTTAATGCATTATTGCAAGCATGATTACAAAACTTTGTCAAGGAGCAATGTCATGCTTTCATATGGCATGAGGTGTCCTTTGGAATTAAATGAAAGTCTAGGCTAAGGAGACCACATGAAGACTTTTGCTGCCATAAATGGACCCTATTTTGATGAATTTTTTACACAAGGTTCCAATCCGAGTTGGAAAACGATTTTAAAATGAAAATCGTAGTTAATGAGCTGAAGTTTTTGCCCATATTTTTACGTTTTTATTTGGAGCCACGGTTGAGGAGATATGATCAAAATACTGGACCCCAATCTGTCCACATCATGCAGGGGCAGCTCATTTCCAACTTTTCCAATTCCTGTTCACACTGGCTCCTCTCTTCTTGTGTAAACCTTTGGGGGCTCCCTTCACCTATAAAAGGGGACCTCTTCTTTGTTGAAAAGGAACTCAAGCATTCAAGCCATTGATGAGAGGAATTCATGAGGGAGTGAGTAGTAACGCATAATTGTACTTAGCCATTAACAAAGCCCAAGCCTACACTTTTTCCTAGAAGAAGACTAGCCATTCTTGCAACAAGCTACCCTTGGAAGATCAACTCTAATCAAAGAAGGTGTTGTACTTGGCGTATCAATCAAATTGGAATTCTTCTTCTCTCTCCCATCAATAATGGTGCGGAAGGGTTTCAAGTAAGATGTGTTCTACATTGATGTTTTCTTGATTTCTTGTTGTTTTCATTTTCATTTTTAATCCAACATATATATATATATGTATCTAATCTCATCTCCTTAACCAAACCTATCTCTCTCATTCTTAGTAATTCATCCTTTCTAGGTTCTCTTTGCTACAGGTACATCTCTCCCCGCAGTATCCTTATTGCCTACGGGCAAGAATAGGGCTTGGGAGGGAAACTTCTCATCTCTTCACTTCTCTCATATCTACATTTCTCACATACTATCCTAGATGAATAACCCACATGATGATCATTTCTATCTCTTTCACTCTGTACGATCTATTAGAATTAACGTATGGATTAGCCATAAAATACACTTTCAACAACGTATAGTGTTTCTCTTTGGCCCTGAAAGGCTCAATGAAATACTTCTATCACCGGATCCCATCATACTACCTCTCATAGACTATAATTTTTCTTTTGATTTAAGCGTAGTTATCTTGCTATGAACCAAGAGGATTTGTACACACAATTAATCCCAATCACTAGACAAAATATCTATATTATGGTAAGCACAAAACTACAATTCCAAAGAACAATTCGTAGCCTATTTGGTCAGCCAAGATTGAATGCCATTAACTCATCTATTAACCCTTTCATACTACCCATGATACGATATGACCATAGCCTTGATGTTTTCATCTTTGTGTTGTTTTGACACTCTCTTTTGTGTTCTTTCTTTGTGTGTGTGAGTGCAAGAGAAAAAGAGTGTGTCTTCTTTGATTGCACTTCTTTCCAAACCCTATTTTTCATGGCACCTATGGTTTAACTCCTTCATATAGTTTTTGTTGAGTTCTCTCACAAACTCTCACAGCCATAAGCCCGGTGCTTTCCTGGCAAGACCGCAAATTTCTCGACAACGTGCAAATATTGAGCCCGTTCGGCCTCCTGACGCCACTAGATGCCATCTGACGCACCTTCTTACCTCGTCTCGTTGGCCCGTGGATAGCTTCCTCGAGACGTTTTACGTGCTACCAACTCCTGCTTATTGTAGAAAAAACACAGTGGTACTGGTAATAGTGAAAATCGATGCACTATCTACACCCTGTCCTACCTATACACATGTGGGCCCCACGTAACCACGTGGCTCTGGAAAATGGGCAATTCTTTATTTGATGCACCATGCATGTATATATACATATGCGCAATCCCTTGCTCCAAAAAACTCCTAACATAATTTGCCCATCCCCTAACCTGCTAGATCATTCATGATCAGCAGCAGCAAAGAGCGATATGAGACTCGCCGCATCACAGGTCTCCTCATCCTTCACCAACATTGCTTGCTCCACAGACAATTCATCTTGCTCCACCATCATCAATCTAGCATGATACAATTTAAGATGCAATCCATTTACCCTTGACTTATGTAGAATACCATCCAGGTTAGCCAGCTGATATGTGCCATTTGGAAAACACTCCACTGCCTTGAAAGGGCCTTCCCACTTAATTTGAAACTTCTTTTGGAAGGTGTTTTCCAGCTTACTGTTGTAGCGCAAAACCAAGTCATGCTTCTTGATACCCTTACTTTTGACCTTTTCATTTATCTTTGCTAATGCCCTATCTTGTATCTGCCCATAATGTTCCAATACACTCATCCTATCCAACTGAACCTCTTGTAGCTGTAAGAGCCTCTCTTCGAATGCATCACTAGGCGGCCCAAGCAACTTCTCTAACATCTTGACCGCAGGCAACTCTACTTCCACAGGCAATAGTGCTTCTTTTCCATACACCAAATGAAATGGAGTAAACCCTGTACCTGTCTTCACCGAGGTACGGTAAGCCCATAATGCACTAGGCAATTCCAAATCCCAATTCTTTCCTTGGTGCTCTGTCACTTTCGAAAGAATCTGTACCAACTCACCATTAAATCTTTCATTTAAGCCATTACACTGTGGGTAATAAGGAGTGGTATGCTGGTGCCTAATCTTCATCTTTGCACATAAAAAATCTAGCAGTTTAGCTCTAAAGCCAGGCCCCTTATCTGAAAGTAGCTCCAATGGCACCCCAAACTTGCAACATATTTCATCATAAACAAATTTTTCCACATCCTTTGCAGTGATCTGCTTTACTGCTATAGCCTCTGCCCATCTAGAAAGATAGTCCACTGCCGTCAAGATATAGCTTTTGCCCCTGCTTGTGATAGGTAACGGGCCTATTGCATCAATCCCCCACTTTTCAAACACATCAAATGCCACAATGGTTTTTCATAGCTCTGGCTTCAACACTCTCTTCCCAAATGCTTGACACCTACTGCAAGACCTACACCAATGGTGAACATCCTTGTGCAAACTAGGCCATACATACCCCTCTTGCAAAATCTTATGCAAGGTGATCTTTAGAGCAAAATGGCCACCACAAGCGCCTTCATGATTCTCTTCCAACACTCTGTAAAGCTCCTCCTGCCAAGGTACACGTCTCAACACGAGATCAACCCCTTTCATGTATAAGACATCACCAATCAATTTGTACCTGTACGCTCTATGCACAAAGCCATACTTCTTAGACTTCTGAATCTCCTTTGGAATGATTCCTGTTAGCAAAAACTCCTCTTCTTGATCCAAACTTTCCCGGCCATGATAAAGAGGTAAAGTGGTCCTCAACACAAATAGCTCCCCAATCATGCCTTGAGCTGCTTCATGTGCCTCTCCATTTAGAGCACGTTCAATGTGTCTGATGATCCATGCTTCAAAATTTTTTAAGAGGCCTTTAATTCTGAAGCACATTTCCTTCAATGAGGTGTTCTTGCTCTTCCACACACCCATCACTTGCTTCACCACTAACAAGGCATCACCTTTTATGCTCAACCTTCGAACCCCATGCTTCAAACAAATGTGTAATCCGGATTCCAGAGTAGCATATTCAGCCTCATTGTTACTATGAGCATCCAATTTGAACCCTCTCTTGCATACTAGCTTCCCCTCTGGATCATAAAGTGCTATACCCCCTGAAGCTGCATCATGGCTCTTTCTTTATGAACCATCAAAGAACAACACATGTGCATTGCTGATCTGTGGCACTTCTTCAACTACCTTTCTCACCACCTCTTCCTTAACAATAAGGGGATTCTCCTTGTAGGTCAACAAATCAGCTAGGGTAGCCCTTGTACTATCTTCCACTAGAAAAGAGAACTCAAACTCTTGCAGATCAATTACCCATTTCTTCACCACATTTGACATGTTAGTACCATTAACTAACTGTGGCAAAAAGGCATAACTCGTCAAGAAAACAAAAGGCCGTGGTAGCAAGTAATGACGAAATCGTTGACAAGCAAATATTACACTGGCCATCACTAGCTCTACTTCCGAGAACTTTCTCTCTGCTACCAACTTCACTCGGCTTGCACAATACACTGGCCTCGTATAATGGCTGCCCTTATCCTTTTGCAATAGCATGGCTCCAATGGCATCATCCCCTATTGAGGGATTTACATAAAAAACTTTCTCCCAATCAGGAGCCTGCATGGCTGACAAACCCCCTAACACCTCTTTCACCTCTTGAAACACTTCTGCACACTTGTCATGCCATTGCAATGGATCATGATTTGCCACTTGTTGTAATGGATAAAGAATCTGAGAAGACAATGGAATAAACCTTGCCATGTACTTCACTTTGTGTATAAAGGTTGCCAATTGCTTCGTACTCGTAGGTGATGGAAGAAGAATAATAGACTTAACCTTGTCTGGATCAGCCTCAATGCCATTTTCTGACACCATGTGGCCCAAAAACTTCACCCTTGGCTGTGCTAGATGACATTTCTTTGGATTTAGTTGTCCTCCACATTCATCATATCAAGCCAATACCATCTGCAGCTTCTCATGGTGTTCAGCCCTACTGCTATAAACACAGAAGTCATTCATAAAAGCTTTAACACAACTACCAATGAATGGTTCCAACACCCAATTTGCTCTCTCTTGATAGAAGGAAGGTCCATTTGACAACCCAAATGGCAATACTATGTAGCAATAGCAGCCCCATGGCGTAATAAAAGTGGTCTTTGTGCGGTCTTTAAGAGCAATCTTCAATTGAAAATAGCCTGAAAAACCATCACACACATTATACCTCTCATAACCTGCCACTGAATCCAAGATCTGATCGATGAATGGAAGAGGATATGGGTTCTTCTTAGTGGTTGCGTTTAAGGGTTTAAAATCTACACAAATTCTCCACTTCTCATCCTTCTTTGGACTGACTACAACTGGACTCACCCATTTTGTGGTCTCCACAGGGACTATGAACCCTGCCTTCAATAACTTGTCCACCTCTTCTCGCAAGGCTTCCATTTGCTCTTGACCCATCCTTCTTAGCCTTTGCCGCACTGGCGTAGCACCTTCTTTCAGATCTATATGCATCTCTTCGCCCTTGAACCCTCTGATCTCTTCATATGAAGTAATGAACAAATCAGGAAAACTAGCCAGCATGTGCAAATATATATCCTTCTCCATAGTTGAGAGGTCTCCACTTATCATTTGTGTCATCAATTCCTGCTTCTTTGACAACTCAACCTTGGTTTTCATCAGCCCTTCAATCACTTCATAAGGCCCTTCACTTTCATCTTCAACCTCATTCGCAAATGCAACTAAACCAAACTCCTGGATTTCTTTGTCCATCAAAAGAAATGCAACATCACCATCCTCATCACTGCTGGTAGTGCTATCACTGTCCTCATCTGTCGCCGTGGAAGAGTCTTCATCACTAAACTCATCCTCATCTTCATAAAGCTCCTCTAATCGTTTCCTTGTGTCCATATTATAAAGCTTCTTGGTACCTGTCTTTCCATAGAGGCTAATCGTACCATGTCGCCAATCTTAAACAGCTCCCACTGCACGTAACCATGGTCTGCCCAGTATAATAGGATATGCTCCCAACCCTGCTGGCATCACATGAAAATCAACCACTGCCTTTGCATCATATGCCTCCACTTCTAAGCTCTTTACAGCACCCAAGCATTTTACTTTTTGATGGTTTGCCAATCTGATCCAAAACCCTGACACCCCAGCCACTGTGAGACCCATCTTCTCAACGCATGAGTGTGTTATGACGCATATTCGGGCTCCGCCATCCACATAACCTTGTCCCAAATTTTTCCTTTTATGCCACACATCTACTATTGGACAAATGTCTGGTAGCTCATCCATTGCCAACACCTTTACTGAACCTCTCTCTGGCTCTTTCTCCATTGGGTTAACCATTCTCTTCCACTGTCGCTTTAGCTTAGGCACCATCTCTATAAGCTGCCCAAAAGTAACATCTGCCTTCCTGCTCGTCAGATCCTCCTTCAAGTCATAGCTTAATTGCCCATCCCCTAGTGGAAAATCTGAAACATGAAACTTTCGACGAGCTCTCCTTTTCCTCTTGGCCTTGACATCCTCGCCTTCATGGCTCTTTCCTTTCTTCTTACTAGGACCTGGGGCACTTCTTCCTTCCTTTTCCTCTGTGGTCCTCTTCCCAATAGGCATCACTAATGTATCCTCTAGCTTTGATGCCTTCTTCAAGGTGACTACACTTAGCACTTTTGTCTTTCCCTTTTCCTCCTGGGTCAGTCCACTGGTTCCTTCGTCTCCCTTAATTTCGATGCCATAATCATTTGACCTAGTTAGCACCTATCTTGGCAATGGATACATGTCTCCCCCCATCCTTGGTGGCTTATCACATTGCGGGCTGATGTGACCCAACTCTCCACAATTATAACATGTGGGCGTCTGCCTCCAAAACCTACCATTGCTTTGTCCAACACCATTCCTAGGCCTTTCTTCACCTCCTGGCTGATTTGCAAACCTCCCTCGACCTCGATTATTTCCCACTTGACCTAGCATGTTTAGGTTGAGATTCTTCATCAAATCTACCACTTGCCTCATGTCTTGCCTTAGCCCATCATCTTGCACCGATGTAGTGACCACTGCTGGCATAACCTGAGTAATAACAGGAACCACTGGTTCATGATGAACCCCTGACATGCGACCTTGTAAAGAGTCCATAGGCTGAAATTCAGACCTCATGGGAAAAGACTCCACCCCTAATTGGCTCATTTTCCTCAACTTCCACTCTCCATATGTCCTAGGCTTCTTTAGCTCCACTCTCCAACCTATATTCTCCCAAAGACCAGCCAAGAACCTGTCCTTCTTCATCTTCATATGTCCTAGGCTTCTTTAGCTCCACTCTCCAACGTATATTCTCCCAAAGACCAGCCAAGAACCTGTCCTTCTTCATCATGTCAAGCGGGGGTACCTGTGGTGCTAAGGTCTTGCACATCCGCTCCCATGCCAATGAGAACTTACGTATGTACGCATCTACTGGCTCACCTTCCTTTTGAACCAAACCTTGTACTTCTTGCCACAGTTTGTCAGGATCTTCTATCTTCACAAACTCCACTTCCAACCCATGCCTTATAGGTGGATCAGCCACATGCAACTCCTCTTCAAATGCTTTAGACCAAACTCGTGCATCACTCTTCAAACAAATTTGGAGAAGGCGTAACATCTGCGTAGGGTCATGAATCTGGTTGCTAATGCAGGCAACCTCCATCTTTTCCAAAAAATCTTCCACATCTTCATCACTTCTTCCATGAAACTCCGGATAAGAGAAAGCCATGGCTACCCAAGTTACAATGCTTTGAGAACCCCTTTGAACACACGTGCAAGAACCCAAAACTTTTGACTACCCAATCCCCAGAAACTTCAATGGAGTTCAACTTTAGATAAGGACAAACACATGCACATCAAACGAGTTTTCATAGTTGATCATCGGAATTACAACAGGCAAAGGACATTCCAAGATCTCTCGTAATCTTCTTGGCCCGAACATAAAGACTATGCGCTGCTGGAAAAAAATCTTCCTGGACACATGAACATTTATCTGGATTCTTTGAGTTAAATGAAATGGAGTGAATTGAGGGCCATTTTGATCATCCATTAAAGCCAACCATGAAGCTCCCAAGACGGCACACCTGACTTAACCTCTGATTTTGCCAAAATTTCAGCAGCATAACAGCATAAATGGCTCAAAAGACCAAAAAACCAGCCATCATAACTTGGAAAATTTTTGGCACAGTTTTCCCAGAAATAGACCAGTAGGAACCCAAAATATAGACTGTATATGTATGCATAAACTGTCAACAATAGAACCCGAGCATCAAGTAGGACTCACTAGTACATAGCCTATGGCGAGGTCACAAAAAGGGTGCTCCAGCTACCTGTATCACCGAAAGGATCTCTACATTTGAGAATCCCCCAGCTCAATAAAAACCTCACGCTATCGACCCTCACACGAAGGCTAATGCAAATCGCGTACAGTCAAGTCTCAGAAATGACTATCTTTCAGACCACGTCTCAGAAATGGCTGGGACTGCCAAATACAACCAAGTATGGCTCCACAAATGCGTACAATGGCAGTTTCCACAAGTAACGTACAATCCAGCAGACAATGCGCTCAAACAGGCGCCAAGTGATGCATACCCACAACAACTGCAAGTGACATCACTGCTAGTATATCATTGTACTCCAGCTACCTGTACCTATGTGAATCACCTGTATCTGTACTTGTCCCTATCCCTGTCCCTGTAACCTGTAACCTGTAACCTGTAATCTGCAACCTGCAACCTGTAATCCCGAAGCTCGAAGCTCGAAGCTCGAAGCAGAAAGTACTCGAAGAAGATCCTCAGTGGGGGCACCAAAAGAATGTGAGCGGGATGAAAACACACACAGCGCCTCTATAACAACCCAACACACACTCTTGGGAAGATACACACACACACTATGGGGCACCACTCGACTTAGACAACACACCTGGCCGAGACAGGGAACACACCTCTGGAGTGAGAGGAGAGAGACTATCCACTTGCCCACTCCACACAGACACACACACACACACCCCCAAAAAACTCAGCTCAAAAGAGGAGAATTTTTGATGTTTAGATACAATTGAGCTTGGGCCAACACCAATGGGGCAAATAGCTCACACAATATGGGTAAAATAAGCCAGATACAATCACAAACTAGAGCAGAAACTTCGCTCATAGGAGAAACTTACACAGAAAAACAGCAGAAAAATAGTGAGGAATTTGGAAAAATGGACAGCGCCATCGCATCCGGAACGGCCCAAAACCCCAGTCTACAATGTCAAAGTGCTCAAATCCGACCTCGGATGAGCAGTTTACGGCCAAAACAGGCTCCAAAAACCCCAAAAACACACCTGCGGCTGTTCCTTCTCTCTTCTCCACGTTTTTTCTGGTCTTCTCTCAGTTTTTTCAGTTCCCACACTTAGATTTATTAGTTGGGCACCCTTGGCCTTTTAGATGACCTCAAAGGGACCCCGAACAGGCCAAAAACTGACCTCACAGTGCATAGTTGTCACCTTTTTTGCATCATCCGCACACCTGGCACTCATTTCTTTTCAATAATGCGTCTCGCAACCACGTGAAGCGGCCCAAAAAAGTGGTCCTAATGATGACCTTTCTGCATAACTCTCACAAGAAAACACCACTTTGTGTCCGTATTCATCCACGTGCAAATATTGACCCCGTTCGTCCTCCTGACGCCACTAGATGCCATCTGACGCACCTGCTTACCTCATGTCGTTGGCCCGCGGATAGCTTCCTTGAGACATTTTACGTGCTACCAACTCCTCCTTATTGTAGAAAAAACACAGTGGTACTGGTAATAGTGAAAATCGATGCACTATGTACACCCTGTCCTACCTGTACACATGTGGGCCCCACGTAACCACCTGCCTCTGAAAAATGGACAATTCTTTATTTGATGCACCATGCATGTATATGTACATATGCGCAATCCCTTGCTCCAAAAAACTCCTGACAATGTCTTCTCGCAACAACCAGATATGGCTATGACTATTCCAACGGCTTTCCTTCTGGCCAGCGTTCTGTTCCTCCTTTCCAAGGCCAAGGATTTCCACGGTGGAAAGCAAAGATGTTCTTAATTCTTGAAAGCGATGAACTCTCTGATGTTGTCCTTGGAAATCGTGTTTGTCCGCCGCCTCAGGCTGTTGATACGGATCATGATAACGTGCTTATTACTGAAGGACCTATATTTGAAGATTGGAACGTTGTGTAAGCGGATTGGCAATGACGTGATAAAGCAGCTCTTAGGTATATTTTTTCTGCTCTTAGTGATTCCCTTTTGCTTGATATGTATGAAATACCTACTTTCCACGACGTATGGAAGTACCTTATTGCAAACTTTCAGAAGAAATCTATTACAAAAATACTTTATTTGAGAGGGTTGCTTAACAAGCTACAATATGAAGTTGGTACTGCCATGACAGGACATATTGAGTCTTTTAAATCTATTATTAATCAACTTGTTGCTGTCGGTGATCCTGTTCCACAAAAGCAATTGATTACACTTCTCCTTGATACGGTGAAGAACTCCTCTTATGATAACATTGTTACTATTCTCTCTAATAAAGATGGTCTTGATTTCGACCAAGCCTGCATGTTTTTAATTGAATACTCTCAACGTCAAGAACGATGTAATGCTGGTCATGATACAACTATGATTTCACAAGAGGAGACTGAGTCACAACAGATGGAACGTGTTTTTTATGCTCGAAGGTATCCGTTTTAACGAGGAAACTGCAGAGGTGGCCGACGTGGTAATATTTTCTCTCGTCTCAAATTTCCTAGTAAGCAATGTTCTTACTGCAAACAGAAATGGCCATATTGAAGATGATTGTTGGGCACGTCAATATGATGAAGAACACAATATTACCACAAAACAACCACGTTTATCTAGAGACTCTTCTTCTTCTTCTTGTGAATATTGTGGACGATCTGATCATCCCACTCATATGTGCTATAAGCGTAGATTCGACACATATCCTAATAGAGCATATGCTACTGAACATCAAAACAACATTGTACCAGGAACAAGTTGCGTCCTATGTTCAGTTGCTCCAGATAGAATACTTTATGTATGTGATGGTTCACTTTTTATTGTCGATTTTGGTGCTACAGGAAATATGACATATCAATCTAAGTGGCTACATAACTATCATCCACTACCAGTTCAATGTGTTGTTTATCTTACTGATGATACTACTTGTCAAGTAAAGGGTATTGGAGACTTATATCTTGGTACCTTATCTTCTTCCACTCGAATTTTGCGAGGAGTATTACATGTACCAGATCTTCAACGTAATCTTCTTTCAATTGCTCAACTTATTGATCTTGGTCTGTTTGTTGGATTTTATCATACCAAATGCCGAATTGAGAAAGATGGACAGACTATAGCCATTGCTCCTCGAAACGGTGATTTGTTTGAACTCTCTCTCAACGATGTTGTAGCAAATGTTGTCACGGCTCCAGGTGATCATGATTGCCAAGTATGGCATCAGCGTTTTGTTCATGCTGATTTCTCAAAACTCCTTGATCTTCAGCGTCGTGATCTTGTTCATGGCATGGATCTTAAAGCTCATTCCCATATGGGAATTTGTGAGTTTTTGCTCTTGGGAAACATAATCGTAAACTCTTTCCTCTTTCAGATACAACTCATTCTCATGACATATTGGATCTTGTTCATACTGATATATGTGGACCTCTACCTTCTTTGAGATCATAATATCGCTACTTCATTACTTTCATTGATGATTTCTCACAGTATACGACTGTATTTTTACTTAGACAAAAATCTGAGGCCTTATCTGTTTTCAAACAATTCCAGAAGGCTGCAGAACTTCAAACTGGTCGTCGCCTTAAGAAGCTTCGTAGTGACAATGGAGGCGAATATGTTTCTTGAGATTTTGTGAATTAATGTGTTGACAGTGGAATTCATCATGAACACACTATTCCATATTCACCTCAACAGAATGGCATTGCTGAATGAAAGAATCACACTATTCTCAATGCTATAAGATGTATGCTGATTCATTCTGGTTTATCTCATGTTTGCTGGGCTGAAGCTACTTTGATAGCAGTATTTATTCAGAATCATCTTCCTACTACTGCACCCTCTAGTAAGATACCCATCACAACATGGACAAGTGACATTCCTTCTGTATCTCATTTTTGAACCTTTGGATGTATTGCTTATATTCATGTTCCCAAAAAAACACGAACAAAGCTTGATGCTCCTGGTCTTAAATTTATTTTTATTGGATATTATGACACTTCCAAAGGCTACAAATTCTATGAACCTTCCTCCAAGAAAGTAATTGTGAATCGTGATGCTATTTTTAACGAACCACTTATGGGAGGCTCATGGTCCATGGATGATTGTGATGATACTAAATCATTGCTTCAGGATTTTCCATTTCTTTCAAATGATGAAACTCTTCCTATAGAGAAGCTTTCCTCTTCACAACCATCCATTCTAAATGCTGCCAATGATGATATTGATATTTTTCTTGATCTGCCTATTGATTTTGAACATGGATCATGTCATGTTTATGATGACGATATTGTTGATAATGCTTTTTCTACTTCTGAAGATCCCGTTACTTATGATGAAGCTATCACTTCACCAAAAAAGAATCAATGGAAAGTGTCTATGGAAACAGAGTACGATTCTCTTATCTCTAAAGGTACATGTTACTGAATTACCTCCTGGTCATACAACTATTAAGTGTAAGTGGGTGTATAAGACAAAAGTAAAAGCAGATGGATTTTTTGAAAATTTCAAGGCACGTCTTGTTGCAAAAGGTTACTTCCAAGTAGCTGGTGTTGATTATCAAGAGACCTTTTCACCAGTTGTTTGCATTACAAGTGTTCAAGTTTTATTGGCATTTGCTGTTCAATTTGATTTAGAAGCTCATCAAATGGATGTGCGAACTGCTTTTCTTAACGGTGACTTGGAAGAGGAAATTTATATGGAACAACCAGAAGGGTTTGCTATTCCAGGTAAAGAAGACCTTGTTGTTCAACTCCATAAGGCACTATATGGTCTCAAACAAGCTTCATGAGCTTGGTATACAAAATTTGATCTTTTTCTCACCTCTAAAGGATTCATCTCTTGCTCTTCAGACCCCAACTTATACATAAAACGCCAAGGTAGCAGTTTCGTGATTCTTGCTCTTTATGTGGATGATACCATCCTTGTTTCCAATGATTTAGGATTTCTTCAGCAAGTGAAAAATTTATTGTCTTTTGCATTTGATATGGTGGATCTTGGAGAGACTCACTCGTGTCTTGGCATTCAAATCCAACGGAATCGTACAAAGGGTATTTTATTTCTTTGATAGGCAAAGTTTATTGCAGATACTATTCAAAAATTTGATATGGAATCTGCACATTCAACCAACACACCTTGTCTTGCAAGCTCTACGAAGAACACTTCTGACAATGGCGGTCAACTTTTCACAAATCAGCCTTATGCTAATTTGATTGGATGTCTTCAGTTTGTTGGCATGAAAACTCGTCCTGATATTCTGTTTGTTGCTAATTATCTTGGACAACATCTTGCACGTCCTTCTCTTAAGCATTGATCTGCAGCAAAGCGTGTGTTGAAATACTTGAAAGGCACTATAGATTTTGGTTTGGTCTATCGAGGACAACTCACATCGGATTCTATACAATCGCTTTCTCTTTTGGGTTACACTGATGCAGACTGGGAAAGCTCACATTTATCTATGTGATCTACTAGTGGAAACTGCTTCTTTATAAGTGGTTGTCTTGTTTCTCGGACGATCAAGAAACAACGTTGTGTGCAGTTTCTACAACTGAGTCTGAATATGTTGCGGCATCACTTGCAGCTCGTGAGTTGATATGGCTTTGAAAAATGCTGGTTGATATTGGTCACTCTCCTCTTTCTAGCACACCCTTACAGTGTGACAACCAAAGTGCTATTAGTCTTGAAAAAGTCTATGTTCAACATAATAAGTCAAAGCACAATTTTGTCCATTATCATTATGTCAGGTATGAAGTACGCAAAGGAACCATTATGGTTGAACACTATCCAAGTGACCATATGATTGCAGACATTCTGACCAAAGGCCTCAATGAGTCACGTTTCATCCTCTTGCGCTCGGGGCTTGGAGTTGCTTCGGCCTCACACTTTCTAGATTAGCTTCTTTGCTATTGTAATAGCTTTGCACATATGACATTGTAACCCTATAGGTACTATGCACTATGCACAATCCACATCTGCACATTGTGATCTTTAAGTCACTTGTATATTTGTACATAGATGCACAATTCATTTTCACATCATCATCACTGGTTCATATTTTCACATTGTATAGGGGCTTGGGTTTTTCCCTTGAACTCCCCAAGGGTTTTTTCATCCAAAGCTAGAGACCTTTGTTTGAGT
Source organism: Adiantum capillus-veneris (assembly GCF_014529385.1). Lineage (NCBI taxonomy): Eukaryota > Viridiplantae > Streptophyta > Polypodiopsida > Polypodiales > Pteridaceae > Adiantum > Adiantum capillus-veneris. The sequence goes on from NC_140954.1 coordinate 71,965,631, forward strand.
GGGGGTGTTGGAGCTATATATGGCTCACTCTACTCAACTTGGTCTCACCTATATATTTGTATCTTGTCCTCAATATGAATCAGTCTTTGGGAGCGTACATGGTGTGTCTCTTATCTTGTCTCTTATCTTCTCTCTCTCTCTCTCTCTCTCTCTCTCTCTCTACATCTCAACAGCCTTGGGCTGGTAGCCTTGTTATGTGTTTTACGTTTCCTATAAATGACAAAAATAAAACTTCCATTAGCTTCAAAAAGCTGTGATAATATACTAATAGATTATGAGCTTTTTTATAGCCCGTAGACATGATAGACTTGAATGATTTATTAATATTGGTCACATAGTCTTTACGCTAGTAGGTTTATGAACTTGCATTAGCCCAGGGTCATAATTGATCGCTTGTGTTTCGTATGAAAATGAAATTTCAAGTGGTTTAACCTTCAGAATAGTTTAGGTGTTTTTTTGCCTTATGTTCTCTAGTTTTTGACTATGATTCACCCATTTTTTGGAAGAAAAAAATTCACTTTGCAGGGATTGTTCATTATACTTCATATTTTTGTCCTTGTTGGACTTTGATGCTCATTACTTGTTCTTATAATTTGCAGCTCAACATTTCTTCCATGGACTTGCTTTCTACCATGTCACCGTGTTTTCTTCACCGGAACACGAGGATGTGCGCCAAATTAGGAAGGGGGAAATGTTAGCAGCGGCTAACACATGCTACACTAAATAAGCATCAAGCGGGAGATATACTATGGATGTCACAATATTTTCCACTCACTTTGTATAAGTCTTGGGCTCATTTGGAGTTCCAAAGTCGTATATGCTAGCTAGAGGGCTCAAACTTAAACCCATAGTAGAAGGGATTGTGGTGAAAGACTTCAAAAGGAAGCCTTTATGCAAGGAGGCTTCATTCTTGAGTATCCACTCTTGAGGATCCACTTTTGAGAGCTCTCTCTCTCTCTCTCTCTCTCTCTCTCTCTCTCTCATGTTCACTCTATGGATGGCCTAGCCTTGAGCTTAATGCCCACGCTTAGGAGGCTAGTGCTAATCTATCGTAATTAGAGAAGCTTTCTTAATCTAATCTCTACTTTTTCATTAATCTATTTCTTATCTATTGTTTTAGGGCAAACTACTCCCCTGTTCATGCTCACAAGCATGACACAGACAACATACTTATCATCCGATGACACGACTAACCCGTAGGTGCACAGAGGCAATCTCGTTAGCTTGTCAAGCTGAGACCAACCTACACATACGCACTTCTATGATGCATCAATCAATAACCCTTGTTGACTACAACCCACTATATCCCTAAACGATCATAACACCTTTTGAACTCGGAATTGCTTCAAACTTTCTAGGCACCATTCTCTCACTAGGATATACTTACCTATAAGTCTAATCTCACCAGATTTTAACCCTAGTTATCTCGAATACAGTCGCGATAGACTCATAGTTCATAATCTAAAAGTGTGCGAAACCTAAGTCTATGAGTATCTGTGCATAGCTAATCTCTCCCTCATTCCATAAAGTACTTGATTGTTGAAAAGAGACACTGTTTGTGCTACTTACAAGCAAAACAAGCTCGTGGAAGGATCGCTCGCGAACAACTCGAACATGCGAATGCGTGGCGTGGGCGCGTAGCTCTCGGAGAGGCTACCGTGATGGTGTGGTTGCTTCCTGAATCCGGTGAGGGAGATGTGCGTAGCGAAGAGGATAAGATCACACTCTCTCTCAGACTCGTACGACCCAGGATTAATCATTCAAATGTTATTTAAAAAAAGGTTCTAAGGTGACCTTTATACATTAGTCACCTTAGCTCAAAATGTACATGAAGTTTTAATTGAGTTCTACTCGTCAAAATTACAAAGTGGAAACGCATTTGGGTCCCAGCCGACTAATTAATCTTTACATAATCCAGACAAGTGGATCAAAATGATAAGACGTCTTTGACATAAAAATGGGAATTTGATAGGCTTTACAAGGTGGGCTCATTACAAAAGTTGGACAAGTTGGGCTCCAACACTCCCCCCCTCCTAGTTCATGTCTACCACGACATGACTGACTTTGTCTTCAATGTCTTTGTCTGTCTTCCTGGTTTATTTGATGTAGAAACGCATCGTACTGCATAGATTCGCTCGCCAATAATGGGCCAATTTTTTTTGACTTGTACATGAAGACGCCAGTGTAAAATGCTTCTTCGAATGTCTGGAGATGGTAGCTGGGCAAAAACATGAGTCGTCTGAAGTATGTGTACAAAACTGGCTCTGTAGGTGGCCCACTTAAATCATATGATAGCTCCGATATGTTTCTTTCTGTATTCATGAACTCTCAACTCCAACTCTCTGAAAACACTGTGAGACAGGCCAAAAACGTCCGAGCTATTTTACAAAGCATTTTGTAGGACAGGTCGGGAGAGCCTTCGAATTCCGCAATGGTGCCCTGAAGGGTTTTCACCATGTAAGAACCGGATATTCTCTCTTAACATCAGCCAGTCGTTTTGTTGAGGAGTAGTTGGTAGCTGATCTGCCTCTCCTATAACACATTATATCATTCTGGTGAGTACTTCTCCTCCTGAATGTAATTTGGCTTGTCCTGCCGTAGCTTTGTGACTTCCTCAAATAGATATGATGCATGATCTATATAGAAATCATGTGTCATTCCCATAGCTCAGGTCATTGTTGTTGAGATGACCCCGTGTGGTGTAGTGTATCTAGGCGGTCTCTTGCTGTAGCTCAAAAAACATTGATTGTATACCTATGTCAGTTCTCTTACTTCCGGGTTTGCTATGAGTTCAACAGAAGGCAGTTTGGATCTTTGCAGGTAGACTGTTAAATTCTTCCTTCTTTCTCTCATGTTGGCTCCCTGATCAGACAATTTTAACGCTGTCAGGAGTTTTTTTGAGCAAGGGATTGCGCATATGTTCATACACATGCATGGTGCATCAAATAAAGGATTGCCCATTTTCTAGAGCCAGGTGGTTATGTGGGGCCCACATGTGTACAGGTAGGACAATGTGTACATAGTGCATCGATTTTCACTATTACTAGTACCAGTGTGTTTTTTCTATAATAATGAGGAACTGGTAGTGCGTAAAACTTCTCGAAGAATATATCCGTGGGCCGACGACATGAGGTAAGCAGGTGCGTCAGATGGCATCTAGTGGCGTCAGGAGGGCGAACGGGGTCAATATTTGCACGCGGATGAGGACGGACACAACGTGGGTGTTTTCTTGTGAGAGTTATGCAGAAAGGTCCATCATTAGGACCACTTTTTGGGGCCACTTCATGTGGTTACGAGACGCATTATTGAAAAGAAATGAGTGCCAGGTGTGCGGATGATGCAAAAAGGTGACAACTATGCACTGCGAGGTCAGTTTTTGGCATGTTCGGGGTCCGTTTGAGGTCATCTAAAAGGCCAAGGGTGCCCAACTAATAAAGCTAAGTGTGGGAACTGAAAAAACAGAGAGAAGACCAGAAAAAAAGTGGAGAAGAGAGGAGGAACAGCCGCAGGTGTGTTTTTGCTCATTTTGGAGCCTGTTTTGGCCCTAAACTGCTCATCCGAGGTCGGATTTGAGCACTTTGAAATTGTAGACTGGGGTTTTGGGCCGTTCCGAAAGCGATGGCGCTGTCCATTTTTCCAAATTCCTCACTCTTTTCCTGCTGTTTTTCTGTGTAAGTTTCTCCTATGAGCGAAGCTTCTGCTCCAGTTTGTGATTGTATCTGGTTTATTTTACCCATATTGTGTGAGCTGTTTGCCCCATTGGTGTTGGCCCAAGCTCATTTGTATCTAAACATCAGAAATTCTCCTCTTTTGAGCTGAGTTTTTTGGGTGTGTGTGTGTGTGTGTGTGTGTGTCTGTGTGGAGTGGGCAAGTGGATAGTCTCTCTCCTCTCACTCCAGAGGTGTGTTCCCTGTCTCGGCCCGGTGTGTTGTGTAAGCTGAGTGGTGCCCCATAGTGTGTGTGTGTGTATCTTCCCAAGAGTGTGTGTCGGGTCCTTATAGAGGCGCTGTGTGTGTTTTCATCCCACTCACATTCTTTTGGCGCCCCCACGGAGGATCTTCTTCGAGTACCTTTTGCTTCAAGCTTCAAGCGTCGAGATTCAAGATTACAGGTTGCAGACTACAGGTTACCGGTTACAGGGACAGGGACAGGGACAGGTACAGGTGATTCACACAGGTATAGGTAGCTGGAGTACAGTGGTATACTAGCAGTGAAGTCACTTGCAGTTGGCGTGGGTATGCATCATTGGGCGCTTGCTTGAGCTCATTGTTTGTTGGTATTGCACGTTACTTGTGGAAACTGCCAATTTTACGCCTTTGTGGAGCCATACTTGGTTTTATTTGGCAGTCCCAGCCATTTCTGAGACTTGGTTTGGAAGATAGTCATTTCTGAGATTTGACTATACGCGATTTGCATTAGCCTTCGTGTGAGGGTCGATAGCGTGAGGTTTTTATTAAGCTGGGGGATTCTCAAATGTGGAGATCCTTTCGGTGATACAGGTAGCTAGAGCACCCTTTTCGTGAGCTCGCCATAGGCTATGTACTAGTGATTCCTATTTGATGCTCGGGTTCTATTGTTGGCAGTTTATGCATACATCTACAGTCTATATTTTGGGTTCTCACTGCTCTACTTCTGGGGAAAATCTGTCAAAATTTTTTCAAATTATGATGGCTGGTTTTTTAGTCTTTTAAGCCATTTATGCGGTTATGCTGCTGAAATTTTTGCAAAATCAGAGGATAAGTCAGGTGTGCCTTCTTGGGAGCTGCATGGTTGGCTTTAATGGATGATCAAAATGGCCCTCAATTCACTCCTTTGCATTTAACTGAGAGAATCCAGATAAATGTTCATGTGTCCAGGAAGATTTTTTTCCAGCAGCGCATAGTCTTTATGTTCGGGCCAAGAAGGTTACGAGAGATCTTGGAATGTCCTTTGCCTGTTGTAATTCCGATGATCAACTATGAAAACTCATTTGATGTGCATGTGTTTCTTCTCATCTAAAGCTGAGCTCCATTGAAGTTTCTGGGGATTGGGTAATGAAAAGTTTTGGGTTCTTGCACGTGTGTTTGAAGGGGTTCTCTAGACATGGCTTTTTCTTATCCGGAGTTTCATGGAAGAAGTGATGAAGATGTGGAGGACTTTCTGGAAAAGATGGAGGTTGCCTGCATTAGCAACCAGATTCATGAACTGGCGCAAATGTTACGTCTTCTCAAAATTTGTTTGAAGAGTGATGCACGAGCTTGGTCCAAAGCATTTGAAGAGGAGTTGCGTATGGCTGATCCACCTATAAGATTGAGTTGGGACAATCTAAGGCATGGATTGGAAGTGGAGTTTGTGAAGATAGAAGACCCTGACAAAGTGTGGCAAGAAGTACAAGCTTTAGTGCAAAAGGAAGGTGAGCCAGTAGATGCGTATATACGAAAGTTTTCATTGGCATGGGAGCGGATGTGCAAGGCCTTAGCACCACAGGTACCTCCACCTGACATGATGAAGAAGGATAGGTTCTTGGCTGGTCTTTGGGAGAATATACGTTGGAGAGTGGAGCTAAGGAAGCATAGGACATATGAAGATGCACTAGAGGTGGCAAGGAACAAAGAGTGGAAGTTGAGGAAAATGAACCAATTAGGGATGGAGTCTTTGCCCATGAGGTCTGAATTTCAGCCTATAGAGTCTTTACAAGGTCGCATGTCAGGGGGTCATCATGAACCAGTGGTTCCTGTTACTACTCAGGTTATGCCAGCAGTGGTCACTACATCGGTGCAAGATGATGGGCTAAGGCAAGACATGAGGCAAGTGGTAGATTTGATGAAGAATCTCAGCCTAAACATGCTAGGTCAAGTGGGAAATAATCGAGGTCGAGGGAGGTTTGCAAATCAGCCAGGAGGTGAAGAAAGGCATAGGAATGGCGTTGGACAAAGCAATGGTAGGTTTTGGAGGCAGACGCCCACATGTTATAATTGTGGAGAGTTGGGTCACATCAGCCCGCAATGTGATAAGCCACCAAGGATGGGGGGAGACATGTATCCATTGCCAAGACAGGTGCTAACTAGGTCAAATGATTATGGCATCGAAATTAAGGGAGACGAAGGAACCAATGGACTGACCCAGGAGGAAAAGGGAAAGACAAAAGTGCTAAGTGTAGTCACCTTGGAGAAGGCATCAAAGCTAGAGGATACATTAGTGATGCCTATTGGGAAGAGGACCATAGAGGATAAGGAAGGAAGAAGTGCCCCAGGTCCAAGTAAGAAGAAAGGAAATAGCCATGAAGGCGAGGATGTCAAGGCCAAGAGGAAAAGGAGAGCTCGTCGAAAGTTTCATGTTTCAGATTTTCCACTAGGGGATGGGCAATTAAGCTATGACTTGAAGGAGGATCTGACGAGCAGGAAGGTAGATGTTACTTTTGGGCAGCTTATAGAGATGGTGCCTAAGCTAAAGCGACAGTGGAAGAGAATGGTTAACCCAATGGAGAAAGAGCCAGAGAGAGGTTCAGTAAAGGTGTTGGCAATGGATGAGCTACCAGACATTTGTCCAATAGTAGATGTGTGGCATAAAAGGAAAAATTTGGGACAAGGTTATGTGGATGGCAGAGCCCAAATATGCGTCATAACACACTCATGCGTTGAGAAGATGGGTCTCACAGTGGCTGGGGTGTCAGGGTTTCGGATCAGATTGGCAAACCATCAAAAAGTAAAATGCTTGGGTGTTGTAAAGAGCTTAGAAGTGGAGGCATATGATGCAAAGGCGGTGGTTGATTTTCATGTGATGCCAACAGGGTTGGGAGAATATCCTATTATACTGGGCAGACCATGGTTACGTGCAGTGGGAGCTATTCAAGATTGGCGACATGGTACGATTAGCCTCTATGGAAAGACAGGTACCAAGAAGCTTTATAATATGGACACAAGGAAACGATTAGAGGAGCTTTATGAAGATGAGGATGAGTCTAGTGATGAAGACTCTTCCACGGTGACAGATGAGTACAGTGATAGCACTACCAGCAGTGATGAGGATGCTGATGTTGCATTTCTTTTGATGGACAAAGAAATCCAGGTGTTTGGTTTAGTTGCATTTGCGAATGAGGTTGAAGATGAAAGTGAAGGGCCTTATGAAGTGATTGAAGGGCTGATGCAAACCAAGGTTGAGTTGTCAAAGAAGCAGGAATTGATGACACAAATGATCAGTGGAGACCTCTCATCTATGGAGAAGGATATATATTTTCACATGCTGGCTAGTTTTCCTGATTTGTTCATTACTTCATATGAAGAGATCAGAGGGTTCAAGGGCGAAGAGATGCATATACAGCTGAAAGAAGGTGCTAAGCCAGTGCGGCAAAGGCTAAGAAGGATGGGTCAAGAGAAAATGGAAGCCTTGCGAGAAGAGGTGGACAAGTTGTTGAAGGCAGGGTTCATAGTCCCTGTGGAGACCACAGAGTGGGTGAGTCCAGTAGTAGTCAATCCAAAGAAGGATGGGACGTGGAGAATTTGTGTAGATTTTAAACCCTTAAACGCAGCCACTAAGAAGAACCCATATCCTCTTCCATTCATCGATCAGATCTTGGATTCAGTGGCAGGTTATGAGAGGTACAGTGTGTGTGATGGTTTTTCAGGCTATTTTCAATTGAAGATTGCTCTTAAAGACTGCACAAAGACCACTTTTATTACGCCATGGGGCTGCTATTGCTACACAGTATTTCCATTTGGGTTGTCAAATGGACCTTCCTTCTATCAAGAGAGAGCAAATTGGGTGTTGGAACCATTCATTGGTAGTTGTGTTAAAGCTTTTATGGATGACTTCTGTGTTCATAGCAGTAGGGCTGAACACCATGAGAAGCTGCAGAAGGTATTGGCTCGATATGATGAATGTGCAGGACAACTAAATCCTAAGAAATGTCATCTAGCACAGCCAAGGGTGAAGTTATTGGGCCATATGGTGTCAGAAAATGGCATTGAGGCTGATCCAGATAAGGTTAAGTCTATAATTCTTCTTCCATCACCTACAAGTACGAAGCAATTGGCAACCTTTATACACAAAGTGAAGTACATGGCAAGGTTTATTCCATTGTCTTCTCAGATTCTTTATCCATTACAACAAGTGGCAAAGCATGATCCATTGCAATGGGATGACAAGTTTGAAGAAGTGTTTCAAGAGGTGAAAGAGGTGTTAGGGGGTTTGTCAGCCATGCAGGCTCCTGATTGGGAGAAAGTTTTTTATGTAAATCCCTCAGTAGGGGATGATGCCATTGGAGCCATGCTATTGCAAAAGGGGAAGGGAAGCCATTATATGAGGCCAGTGTATTGTGCAAGCCGAGTGAAGTTGGTAGCGGAGAGAAAGTTATCGGAAGTAGAGCTAGTGATGGCCAGTGTAATATTTGCTTGTCGACGATTTCGTCATTACTTGCTACCACGGCCTTTTGTTTTCTTGACGAGTTATGCCTTTTTGCCACAGTTAATTAATGGTACTAACATGTCAAATGTGGTGAAGAAATGGGTAATTGAGCTGCAGCAGTTTGAGTTCTCTTTTCTAGTGGAAGATAGTACAAGGGCTACCCTAGCTGATTTGTTGACCTACAAGGAGAATCCCCTTATTGTTAAGGAAGAGGTGGTGAGAAAGGTAGTTGAAGAAGTGCCACAGATCAGCAATGCACATGTGTTGTTCTTTGATGGTTCATACAGAAAGACCCATGATGCAGCTTCAGGCGGTATAGCACTTTATGACCCAGAGGGGAAGCTAGTATGCAAGAGAGGGTTCAAATTGGATGCTCATAGTAACAATGAGGCTGAATATGCTACTTTGGAAGCCGGATTACACATTTGTTTGAAGCATGGGGTTCGAAGGTTGAGCATAAAAGGTGATGCCTTGTTAGTGGTGAAGCAAGTGCTGGGTGTGTGGAAGAGCAAGAACACCTCATTGAAGGAAATGTGCTTCAGAAATAAAGGCCCGTTAAAAAAGTTCGAAGCATGGATCATCAGACACATTGAACGTTCTCTAAATGGAGAGGCACATGAAGCAGTTCAAGGCATGATTGGGGAGCTATTTGTGTTGAGGACCACTTTACCTCTTTATCATGGCCGGGAAATTTTGGCTCAAGAAGAGGAGTTTTTGCTAACAGGAATCATTCCAAAGGAGATTCAGAAGTCTAAGAAGTATGGCTATGTGCGTAGAGCATACAGGTACAAATTGATTGGTGATGTCTTAAACATGAAAGGGGCTGATCTCGTGTTGAGACGTGTACCTTGGTGGGAGGAGCTTTATAGAGTGTTGGAAGAGAATCATGAAGGCGCATGTGGTGGCCATTTTGCTCTAAAGATCACCTTGCATAATATATTGCAAGAGGGGTATGTATGGCCTAGTTTGCACAAGGATGTTCACCATTGGTGTAGGTCTTGCAATAGGTGTCAAGCATTTGGGAAGAGAGTGTTGAAGCCAGAGCTACGAAAAACCATTATGGCGTTTGATGTGTTTGAAAAGTGGGGGATTGATGCAATAGGCCCGTTACCTATCACAAGCAGGGGCAAAAGCTATATCTTGATGGCAGTGGACTATCTCTCTAGATGGGCAGAGGCTATAGTAGTAAAACAGATCACTGCAAAGGATGTGGCAAAATTTGTGTATGATGAAATATGTTGCAAGTTTGGGGTGCCATTAGAGCTACTTTCAGATAAGGGGCCAGGATTTAGAGCGAAACTGCTAGACTTCTTATGAACAAAGATGAAGACTAGGCACCAGCATACCACTCCTTATTACCCGCAGTGTAATGGCTTAAATGAAAGATTCAATGGTGAGTTGGTACAAATTCTTTCTAAAGTGACAGAGCACCAAGGAAAGAATTGGGATTTGGAATTGCCTAGTGCATTATGGGCTTACCGTACTTCGGTGAAAACAGGTACAGGGTTTACTCCATTTCATTTGGTGTATGGACAGGAAGCACTATTGCCGGTGGAAGTAGAGTTTCCTACAGCCAAGATGCTAGAGAAGTTGCTTGGGCCTCCTAGTGATGCATTCAAAGAGAGGCTCTTGCAGTTACAAGAGGTTCAGTTGGATAGGATGAGCGCATTGGAGCATTATGGGCAGATGCAGGATAAGGCGTTGGCAAAGATAAATGAGAAGGTCAAAAGTAAGGGTATCAAGAAACATGACTTGGTTTTGCGCTACAACAGTAAGCTAGACAACACCTTCCAAAAGAAGTTTCAAATTAAGTGGGAAGGCCCTTTCAAGGTAGTGGAGTGTTTTCCAAATGGCACATATCAGATGGCTAACCTGGATGGTGTTCTACATAAGTCAAGGGTAAATGGATTGCGTCTTAAATTGTATCATGATAGATTGATGATGGTGGAGCAAGATGAGTTGTCTGTGGATCAAGCAGTATTGGTGAGGGATGAGGAGACTTGTGACGCTGCGAGTCTCATATCGCTTTTTGCTGCTACTGATCATGAATGATCTAGCAGGCTAGGGGATGGGCAAATTATGTGAGGAGTTTTTTTGAGCAAGGGATTGCGCATATGTTCATACACATGCATGGTGCATCAAATAAAGGATTTCCCATTTTCTAGAGCCAGGTGGTTATGTGGGGCCCACATGTGTACAGGTAGGACAATGTGTACATAGTGCATCGATTTTCACTATTACTAGTACCAATGTGTTTTTTCTATAATAATGAGGAGTTGGTAGTGCGTAAAACTTCTCGAGGAAGCTATCCGCGGGCCGATGACATGAGGTAAGCAGGTGCGACAGATGGCATCTAGTGGCGTCAGGAGGGCGAACGGGGTCAATATTTGCACGCGGATGAGGACGGACACAACGTGGGTGTTTTCTTGTGAGAGTTATGCAGAAAGTTCATCATTAGGACCACTTTTTGGGGCCACTTCACGTGGTTACGAGACGCATTATTGAAAAGAAATGAGTGCCAGGTGTGCGGATGATGCAAAAAGGTGACAACTATGCACTGCGAGGTCAGTTTTTGGCATGTTCGGGGTCCGTTTGAGGTCATCTAAAAGGCCAAGGGTGCCCAACTAATAAAGCTAAGTGTGGGAACTGAAAAAACAAAGAGAAGACCAGAAAAAACGTGGAGAAGAGAGGAGGAACAGCCGCAGGTGTGTTTTTGCTCATTTTGGAGCCTGTTTTGGCCCTAAACTTCTCATCCGAGATCGGATTTGAGCACTTTGACATTGTAGACTGTGGTTTTGGGCCGTTTCGGACGCGATGGCGCTGTCCATTTTGCCAAATTTCTCACTCTTTTCCTGCTGTTTTTCTGTGTAAGTTTCTCCTATGAGCGAAGCTTCTGCTCCAGTTTGTGATTGTATCTACTTTATTTTACCCATATTGTGTGAGCTGTTTGCCCCATTGGTGTTGGCCCAAGCTCATTTGTATCTAAACATCAGAAATTATCCTCTTTTGAGTTGAGTTTTTTGGGTGTGTGTGTGTGTGTGTGTGTGTGTGTGTGTGTGTGGAGTGGACAAGTGGATAGTCTCTCTCCTCTCACTCTAGAGGTGTGTTCCCTGTCTCAGCCAGGTGTGTTGTGTAAGCCGAGTGGTGCCCCACAGTGTGTGTGTTTATCTTCCCAAGAGTGTGTGTCGGGTCATTATAGAGGCGTTGTGTGTTTTCATCCCGCTCACAACGCTTCTTTGATGATTTCCTTGGTGATCTAAATCTCCATCATCTCATTATCCATGCCTGCAACCCTGCAAGTTCTGTCTTCTTGGATAGTGTCAATTAGTTGTTGTACCCTCTTGAAATCTATCCCCACTGGTGGTAGGGAAACAAAGTTCCATAAGCCAACTTTCTTCAGCCATGACCTTTGCGGTGATCTTTTCAGGTAGTTTTCTGCCTCTTCGGGGATCATTACTGTATCCACTAAATTTCCTTTGTCATCCACATAGGAACCTTAGTAGATTTGGAAAGCTGCTGCCTGTTGCATGTCTGCAGGTATCCATGTGGCTACTGGCTTTAATGAATTGTGTAGAAGTGTATAAGGTACTGCACCCTCCGTTGCCAGGTTCTTGCCTTTTCTTTTTCCCGGAGAAGCGTCCATGGATCCTGTATTCACAAGTAACGGTTAATGTACAAACATAGTACTTATTTTCTAAATTGATTATCACTTAAGCATGTATTTAGGTGAGCCTTCTTAATCCCAAGATGAGTTAAGAAAAAATGTTAGCAGATAGGCAAGCTCTTTCAGTGTCTGACTCTGACGACTTCAAATTAACGTTGTTGATGAAGGAGAACATGTCCAAATGCCTTGAAATTTTGTGTGGTGTATGTGGATAGGGCATGTAAGGTCACCCTATAGTCACAAGTTCAAAATCAGCTCATTTGCAAATTATGCTCGGTCTATCGCGATAGACAGGCTATCTTTTGACAGGAGATATATTTTCCACATGTGACTCCACCATTTGGTTCCTCATGTCTTGTACATGATCTGATCCCATTTCCATCTCAAGTGGATGTCAAGTGACCCTCCTTTTGGATCAAATTTCATTTTTTCAGATTCCTTCCAAGGAGATGTTGGTCTATCTCCCTCATTTTGTGTTGTTTTGGGCTCAAACTTAGTGGGTAGCCCTCTTGCATCATGCTGAAGCCAACTGTTGATTCCAATTTTTTATCAGATGGCCCTGTGTCATTCTGCTTAGTCTATCGCAATAGACTAGGACTTAGTGTCATTTTGTTATATTTTGGCTCTGTGGTCATCTGTCTGCCTTCTCCTAGTTGATGTAAGGTCCCTTGACCCCTCACATGTGAATTTTAACTGTCTGTCCTTGAGGTGTCCTGTTCTGACTCTGAGCTGTTGTCAAGTCTATCTCTTCTTGTCATAAGAGTCCATCTTGTCTCGAAATCTGTGTACTGCCTCCATATGATTCCCCAAGTCTATCCTTGTGATAATTTTTGAACCCCCCCCCCCCCCCCCCTCCCAAAGATGAGTAGTTGATCTATTGCGATAGACTCAGTTACTTGGTCAAGATAGAGCAATTTTGCACTTTGATTTGATATCTAGGGTCATTAGTCCTTGTTAGTACCCTTTATGAAGTCACAATCAAAATTTTACGTGTCTAAGTGTATGAGCAAGCCTATCGCGATAGACTCAACATCTAGTCATTTTTACAAGTTTTTTTTAATGTTAGTTGACCACAATGGTGTTAGTAGGCTCTCCTAGACACACACATTAACTTTTATACAATTTGGAAAAGTGTACTTCCTATTTGCAGCACTTAGCTGTTTCTGGAGTCAAAGTAGACCACTTAGGTGATGGTCGCCGTTCTTTTTGGTCATTGTATGACTTAGAATGACTTTCCTTTCCTTTTGACCTTCCGTCAAAGCAGTCGATTGTTCTTTTAGTGCTTACATCACCAAGAACGACCATTTGGATGTCTTTCTGGCCTGTTGCTGGCGTTTGCGCTCGTGGAAGAGATTTTTCTTGATTGGCCACATTCCAACTCGTAGTTGACCTCTTTTGGATGTACCCTGTCAAATTTGGTGTCATTTGGTCACTTGGTCGGCCCGTTAGAGTATTGTGACGCTTTGCGTAGTTTTTGTCACATAGGGACTTTAGGCTCAGTTTTGGCTGACTTTTTTATGGTCTAACCATTCACTTGGTTTGTCGAGGTTATTGGCTTGCTGCCTATGAGTTTTAGCTCATTTTCGATCACTTTGGGTCAGCTGCCCTTCTACAGGCCCTGTGAAATTAGGGTTTTTTGGGAGGCTTCCTTCGCACTTTCCGGGGTCATAGGCTTGATCCCTAAGCTGTAGGCATTGTGCCTTTCAATTTTGGTTCCATTTGGTGGCCTCTAGGTCTTCCTAACAACCGGTCTACAGTATGTGTGCACAGGTTGTGATGGTGGTGCTGGCAAGATTTTGCGACTAACTGAAGTAAACAACACTTACAGTCAGTGTTGACGAGCATACCTCTCATATCTGATGTCGATCTGGTGACCTTGCGCGATGGATGAGCTCCTGGAAGTCTCAGATGCTGTAGGGAGCTCTCTCTCTCTCACAATGGAAAATGACTCAAATGAGAGATTTCTAGCCTAGCCCCCCTATATGTAATCGAGACTCCGACACGAAATTTTCCCATCTTTTACCTGTGGCCATAACTTTTTGCGAGATGCGGTTTAGGCTCGCAAATTTCCTGATTTGGACCTCGTTTGCTCCAGTTCTAGAATTGTTGCATATTTCTCCTTTTGGAGGTCCCGTCATGACGGCGGTCATTTTTGCCCTGTCAAATTTGCACTCCATATTTTTTATGTGTCTTCTTTACCTTGCTCTGATCTGGCGTCTCTTTTGTTGTATTTTTATCTGGATTATGGATTTTTTTCTAAATTTTTTGCTAGAAAATGGCTAAAATAAAGCAAATAAATCCCAAAATAATCCAAAAATAGCAATTCTAACCTATAAAAATATCAATAAATAGAAAAACACTTTGTAGCTCACTTTTCTCTTGTCTATGTACATTCTCGCTCTCAATCATCAACCTTGGCCTATTTTTTGCTGTTTTTCGACAGTTTTTGGCCAGTTTTGACACGCTTTATAGTATGTACACATCCCTAGGGGCTCATATATGATCATTTGGTCCCCAATTTTGATTAATTATGAAGGCATATTCTTTTCCCAAAAATTACACAATAAAACGCAAAAATGGTTGAAAAATCAATAACAAACATTGGCCTCTAATATATGACGTGAGTTCGCATTTGGAATGCCTTCCCCCCTCCTGGTTGGAGTCCTCCCGGACGATAGGGTATCGTCAAGGGTATGTGTTGTGCATAGACGCGAACTCGTGCTAATGCAGGCCTTATAAAGTAGCCCTATATGCATGCACAGTCAATGCACTTAGAAAATATTTATGCGGTGTAAGAGGAAGGTATAAGCGATTCGCTTATTGGCATTCGGCGTTGAGGTTTCCTATGGTAGCCTGAGTTGGCTGGCAGATTTTCTTGGCGTTGTAATTCTGCCACTCTTTGTTTGATGGTTTTTCAAGGTTTCTGAACTTGTGTTTGTGCCTCCGTTGAAGTCGATATTGTTGTATTCTTTGTTGCATGTTCTGGTTGAACATTCTTTCGTTTCCATATCTTTTTGATGACTTTGGTTGTACAAATCCTCGTGGTTGTTGTTGTGGATGCTGCGTGTTTCCGCATGATGGCTGTATGATCTAGGTTGTCATTGACAATTGTAGACAACTGTTCGTTGGTCTTATTTGGCATCCATACCTTTGTGGTTGGCTCGTTCTGAATTGGTAATTTGGATGCCATACCAATATAGTCCATTGCGGATTTTGTTTGTTAATAATTGTTCTTTGAAGCTTTGCTGGCTTTTGGTGTTTTGTCCTTTCTTCTATCAGCTCCTTTACAGGAATTAAGCTGTCTTGCTTGATCCAAACTTGATATTTCCGCCCTTGATGAAATTGTGCCTCGGCGAGATCTGTACGTCATACCCAAACTTTCCTGGTTCCCTGCATGATTGTTGGTTTTTCATAATACATTTCTTGCCATCCAAACTTTGATTGTTGTTGATTAATGTGTTGCGGATGTATTGACTCCTATCTCCACATTGACATATATCTATCATATGACAAGAAGGGTTCTGAAAAGTTTTGATTTCTGAACAGTGCTTCATTAGTATCCAAATCAATGAATACCCTGTTAGCTTTCATCCACGACACTGCTAAGATACACGGCGTTGCTGATCTAATTGGTGGCAACACATGGAACTTATGAGTGTACTTGTGCCCCTGCACTATGATTGGTAACATAATAGACCACAACGTGGTCACCTCATCACCCGATGCTACTTTCAACCTGTGTGTATCTGGGAATTTCGTCATTGGTCCAAGTTTCTGAAAGAGCTCAAAGATGATGACACTCAACTTTGCCCCAATGTCAAGCATTGCATAGATTTCGACTTGTTTTGTGCCTACATATGCTTTTATGTAAGGACTACACCACATATTTTCTAAATTGTCAATGGTGCTCTCGTCCTGAGCCATCAAGTCTGTGATTGTCTTTGCTAATTCTTCGCTTTGTTTATCCGCTTCGATTGTTTGGAATGTTGAAAGAGGATATTCTTCAGTCATCATTGGTGTGACCATGTTTATTGTCCTTAGAAACTGCTTTCGCTTAGCAATGTGTTCCTTGGTTTCTTGTTGTGCTTGGTCCTGAATGCGTTGTTGTTCTTGCCTATAGGCTTTGCCGTAATGCAATTGAAACAACATTCCAGAGTTAGAGGTAGATGATACTTTTTCAAACGACACCCACTAATCCAATTCGGCATTTCTTTTCCATCTAGTGTCGACAGTTTTACTGCTCCGCTAGACGAGATTTCTTGGATCAAATAAGGCTCCATTCCTCTTTTCTTTAGCTTCTTGGCATGCTCTTTAAGGGTGTATACCAAGACATAGTCGCCCGTTTTAAAGTCCTTGTTTTTGACATGTTTGTCAAAAAACTCTTTCTGTTGTCTTTTTTTTGCATAAATGGCTGCTATTGCATTGAGTCATAACTCATCTAATTTTTCAAGGTCATCTAACCGTTCTGAAAGCTCATGGCCCATCCAATCCAACTGTTTAGCTACCCTTAGTGTGGGAATAAAAAATTCAATAGGCAATATTACATTTAACCCATACATCATATTAAACGGTGTAGCATTGAGGGTTGTTTTATATGCAACTCGATAAGCCCACAATGCTGAATATAGCATTTGATCCCAGTCCGTCCTTGTTTCACTAACCAGTTTTGTAAGAACTGTACACAAGATTTTGTTGGTCGCTTCCGCTTGGTCATTGGCTTGTGGATGGTAGGGTGCAAATTTGCGATGAATTACCATGAACTCAGTCAAGAGATGTTCGATAACTTCATTTACAAAGTGTGTCCCTCTATCACTCACCAGTTCAATTGGAAGGCCATATTGTGTAAACACATATTCATATAAGAATTGTGCCGTGGTTGTAGCATCTGCTTTCGTTGTGGCTTTTGCTTCCACCCATTTGGTCATATAGTCAGTGGCCACTATGATGTATTGTGATTGTGAATGATAAGCTGGTGGAGTAATACGACCAACAAAGTCCAATCCCCATTTAGCAAATGCTCGAGCACTCATCATTGGTCTTAAAGGCACGTCGTCTCTTTTAACTAGCACCTTAGTGCGTTGACATTCATCACACATTTTCACGAATTCTGTTGCATCTTGAATCATGGTCGGCCACCATATGCCTGCAACCATAATGATTTTTACGGTTCTCTCCCTGCTGAAAAATGACCTCCTGCTATGCCTGCATGAGCTTGCTCCAATAATGGAAAGTAGTCATTTTCATGAGGAACTAATCTCAACTGGTCATCAGTTCCTCTTTTATACAATTGGTCATTAATGATGGTGTACCTATTCGCTTCGATTTGTAAAGACTTTTGTCTGGCTTTAGACCAATCTCCTGGTAACTCCTTATTTGTTAAATATTCCACAATAGCATGACTCCATGCGGGTGCTATCGTCACTTGGTATAATGTGGCATAATCCATGGTGGTATTGGTTGTGCAAAAGTTGCATTTTTTGATGTAATTAGCTACATCGCCTGCCACTCCAGGCCAATACACTCCAAGTCTTCTTAATCGTTCATAGGTCATTTGATTTCCTCGATGGAATCCCCCTGTCTGTGTATGGGCCTCCTCTAGATACGCATCGTACGCCTCTGGGCCTATACACAACCTTAGAATCCCATCGTTTCCATGATGATACATTCTTCCCGCAAGCATAGTGTAATTTTGTGCTTGTCTAACGTCTTCCACCGTGTGTCTTTCGTCAAGATTCATTCCATATGTCAACAACGGAATAATCTGTTCTGACCATTTCGGTACCATCTCTATATTAAACAGGTATGCGTCTGGGAGATCATCATCTACACCAGTAGCCTTTTCGCCATGTAGTAATCGAGAAAGGTGGTCTGCTCTTTGATGAGTTTTTTCTTTCTTTACTACTACCATAAAATCAAACTCCAGCAACACAATGAACCATCTTAAAATTCGTCCCATGTTACAAGGTTTGTTTACTAAGTACAAAAGTGCCTGATGATCCACAAAAAATGTGAATTTGTTCACAAGCAAATAATGACAAAATTTCTTTACCACGTATATCATTCCCAATCCTTCTCTTTCAGTGGTGGTATAATTCTTCTCTGCACTGTTGAGTTGTCTACTAGCATAACTAATGGGAAAATCTGTATTACCCTCCCCTGGTTGTGCTAATATACAGCCTATTGAAAATGCTGAACCATCTACACGTACATGGAAAATCTTTGACCAATCTGGAAGTATTCTTTAAAAGCATTTGTCATTAATCTCTGAAATGTGGCTGGAGCATTGGTCAAGCCAAATGGCATTACCCTAAACGCTCTCCTAGACACACACATTAACTTTTATACAATTTAGAAAAGTGTACTCCCTATTTGCAGCACTTAGCTGTTTCTGGAGTCAAAGTAGACCACTTAGGTGATGGTCGCCGTTCTTTTTGGTCATTGTATGACTTAGAATGACTTTCCTTTCCTTTTGACCTTCCGTCAAAGCAGTCGGTTGTTCTTTTGGTGCTTACATCACGAAGAAAGACCATTTGGATGTCTTTCTAGCCTGTTGCTGGTGTTTGCCCTCGTGGAAGAGCTTTTTCTTGAGTGGCCACATTCGAACTCGTAGTTGACCTCTTTTGGATGTACCCTGTCAAATTTGGTGTCATTTGGTCACTTGGTCGGCCCGTTAGAGTATTGTGACGCTTTGCGTAGTTTTCGTCAGATAGGGACTTTAGGCTCAGTTTTGACTGACTTTTTTATGGTCTAACCATTCACTTGGTTTGTCGAGGTTATTGGCTTGCTGCCTATGAGTTTTAGCTCATTTCCGATCACTTTGGGTCAGCTGCCCTTCTACAGGCCCTGTGAAATTAGGGTTTTTTGGGAGGCTTCCTTCGCGCTTTCCGGAGTCATAGGCTTGATCCCTAAGCTGTAGGCATTGTGCCTTTCAATTTTGGTTCCATTTGGTGGCCTCTAGGTCTTCCTAACAACCGGTCTACAATATGTGTGCACAGGTTGTGATGGTGGTGCTGGCAAGATTTTGCGACTAACTGAAGTAAACAACACTTACAGTCAGTGTTGACGAGCATACCTCTCATATCTGATGTCGATCTGGTGACCTTGCGCGATGGATGAGCTCCCGGAAGTCTCAGATGCTGTAGGGAGCTCTCTCTCTCTCACAATGGAAAATGACTCAAATGAGAGATTTCTAGCCTAGCCCCCTATATGTAATCGAGACTCCGACACGAAATTTTCCCATCTTTTACCTGTGGCCATAACTTTTTGCGAGATGCGGTTTAGGCTCGCAAATTTCCTGATTTGGACCTCGTTTGCTCCAGTTCTAGAATTGTTGCATATTTCTCCTTTTGGAGGTCCCGTCATGACGGCGGTCATTTTTGCCCTGTCAAATTCGCACTCCATATTTTTTATGTGTCTTCTTTACCTTGCTCTGATCTGGCGTCTCTTTTGTTGTATTTTTATCTGGATTATGGATTTTTTTCTAAATTTTTTGCTAGAAAATGGCTAAAATAAAGCAAATAAATCCCAAAATAACCCAAAAATAGCAATTCTAACCTATAAAAATATCAATAAATAGAAAAACACTTTGTAGCTCACTTTTCTCTTGTCTATGTACATTCTCGCTCTCAATCATCAACCTTGGCCTATTTTTTGCTGTTTTTCGACAGTTTTTGGCCAGTTTTGACACGCTTTATTGTATATACACATCGCTAGGGGCTCATATATGATCATTTGGTCACCAATTTTGATTAATTATGAAGGCATATTATTTTCCCAAAAATTACACAATAAAACGCAAAAATGGTTGAAAAATCAATAACAAACATTGGCCTCTAATATATGACGTGAGTTCGCATTTGGAATGCCTCCCCCCCTCCTGGTTTGAGTCCTCCCGAACGATAGGGTATCGTCAAGGGTATGTGTTGTGCATAGGCGTGAACTCATGCTAATGCAGGCCTTGTACTGTAGCCCTATATGCATACACAGTCAATGCATTTAGAAAAAATTTATGCGGTGTAAGAGGAAGGTATAAGCGATTCGCTTATTGGCATTCGGCGTTGAGGTTTCCTATGGTAGCCTGAGTTGGCTGGCAAATTTTCTTGGCGTTGTAATTCTACCGCTCTTTGTTTGATGGTTTTTCAAGGTTTTTTCAAGGTTTGTGGCTGGAGTATTGGTCAAGCCAAATGGCATTACCCTAAACGCATATATGCCCCATTCTGTTGCAAACGCTCTTTTGTACTGATCTTCTAGTTTAACCCCCAATTGGTTATAAACATAGAATACGTCCATTAAGCTATAGGCCTGCTTGCCTGCTACTCGTTCCAGGACGTGTTCCGTGATAGGGAGACGATAATTGTCCCTTATTGTTGCTGCATTTACCTTCTTGAGATTCACACACACTCATAATTTCTCGTTTTTCTTAGGTACCACCATGATCGGCGACACCCATTCTGTGTGCTCTATCTCATAAATAAATTCAGCCTCCATAAGTTTGTCTATCTCTTCCTTGATCCTTTTGGCGAATGTCTCATTGTACATGTATGAGCATTGTTTGCTTGGCTTTGCATCCGACTTCAGAGGGATTGAATGTTCAAAAATGTTAGGATCCACCCCCTTCAGATGTTTGTATGACCAGGAAAATACATCACGAAATTCTTTAAGCGTTTTGATCAATAAGTCCTCTTCTTCGTGGCTTAGATCTGTGGCAATGTAAGCAGGTCGAGGACTTTCTCTAGGCTCTGCTAGGTCTATTTTATTGGCGTTCTCTGGCCCATCACAGGACTCGTTGGATATAGGCTCTCTCATCGATTGCTGGACCACCAATTTTCTTTCCTGAATGGTGTACTTACAATAGTTCTTTTTACTCCCATCACTAGCGTTCGATCCATCGCTACTTTCCATTTCAGTTGTCCATACATTTTTCAGCAAAATTCGTACAAAATTTCGTACCATACTACATGTTGAGAAAAATTGTGGAGGAAGACGAGAACGAAGGAGACACTGAGAATACGAGGGTCAATCAAACAGAAACGAAGATTGATATTAAGATAGTGGGTTATGAGGACATCCCCGCAAAAAGCATCGAGCAGGATGGAGAAGAATTTTATGATTCTTCTGATCAATGTGAAAACGAAGATAATGCGGATGACGAGAAGTCGGAAAATACGGAGGAAGACGACCATCAAGATCAAGACAATGACGTCTTTTACAACTGCCCGAACCAAAGTGTGAGACGCCAAAAATTTTGTGGGAGTGACTTCATTCACGCATACATCTAATGTAGCCAAAATTTGAGACCATGCTAGGGGTTCGAGCTTCTCTTCAGGGAAGGGTTCTCGTATATAGGCATCGTCTTCCAATACCCTCTCTAGTCTCCTTTCATTGTGGTCGAATTCACTACATTGAGATGCTCCGCACATCCATATCTCCTTTTTCTTACAGAACCACGCTGGGACTTCTGATCCACTACTGGTGGCTGAGTCGAATTCTTCCACAGGTGTTCTCGTGACATCATGGTAGCTATGATTCCTCATATTTACACGTGTAGTGGGTTCAGCATGTCTTAGATACAAATAATCATACCCCCAGTCCTGCACCATCTTGAGTTGCCTCATGAACGGCCTACCAAGGATAATTTCATAATTGTTTTTCTTGCTGAAATCTACTATGGCAAATGTATGTTCGTAATCTATGCCACATGAAGATACCACAATTGCCTCAAGCAATCCTATAGGCCTTTCTATGTGCCCATCCGCTAGTTGCAATTTCATTCTAGACGTTGTTCGTATTGCCGGTTTTCCCCATTTTTTCCATAGTAATTTGGTAGCAATGGCAATGCCAGCTCCACTATCAAGTATGGCCTTAGTCTCTATGCCATTATACTTGACTGGTAGAGTAGTGTTGCCGTCTTCACCCTCACAATACTCTCCGACCTTGTTGAGAGGCACTAGTCTAGCGTTGACTCTCTTCGGTTCTGTGTCATTAAGCTCAGTTTTGAAGAACTTAAGAGGTGTCCTTATACCAAATTTTTCAAGACATTTGCCCACTTCCGTCCACATGCTTGGCCTAATTTTTAACAATTCTGCCAATGTGATTGTACACTTGACCGGTGTGGACAACAAGTCTATCAAAATTTTAGTGTCCAATTGATTTGACCCTCCTATCCTTTGAGAAGGTACCCTGAGAGTTTTTGACCTTGCTTCGTAGTCTCCCATGTATGGCGGCAAAGTTCTGAGTGATGCTGGTCTGCTATCTTCGGATGCAACTGAACCATCATCCCCTTGAAATGATTTAGCGTCTAGATCCCATGGGAGGCTTATTCAATTCACAACTCAAATGCACTTAAAGTGATGCAAATTTGATGACACTTCATCTTAAGCTTGTGAATATCAGTTGTAACACATAACACAATCAGTTTACCCCAGGCTAGTGGTTATATCTCTTCTTGGCCTCTCTAGGTTCACTTAGTGTTTTCTTATGACAATCACTTGTTTCTTTTTGTTGGTTTTGGTCGCAGTTTTAACGTTTTCTCAAGCGCTGGATCATAAATCCAAATGTCTACTCTTTTGACCCTCTTAAAAGAGTATATGGTGTGGGTTTTTCTTTCAAGGCAAGCAAACAGCCTCCTGGTTTCTTCTTTTTGTTTGTTTTGCATTTTTTACAGTGTTTTTCTACACTATTTCTACACAACCATAACAAGCACTCAAAACCATAAAACCATAGCTCCACATTATCCTACCTAACTAAATCTAACTAGTCATAGACCCTCGGCAAGACACAGGCTTCCTGGCTATCCACTAGACCTCAGGATACCCTATCCTAGATCTTGGTCTAAAAGTTTAAGTTCTCTCTAGTCGAAACTAAAGTAAGCTAACCATCACACGAGTGACGTAGATCTCCCTACTTAAGGTCTTGTGTCCCCGGTAGCGGCGCCAATGTTTTCGGGCAAACTACTCCCCTGTTCATGCTCACAAGCGCGACACAGACAACATACTTATCATCCGAAGACACGACTAACCCGTAGGTGCACAGAGGCAATCTCCTTAGCTTGTCAGGCTGAGACCAACCTACACATACACACTTCTATGATGCATCAATCAATAACCCTTGTTGACTGCAACCCACTATATCCCTAAACACTCATAACACCGTTTACACATCAAATGAACTTAGAATCGCTTCAAACTTGCTAGGCACCATCCTCTCACTAGGATATACTTACCTATAAGTCTAATCTCACCAGATTTTAACCCTAGTTATCTCGAATACAGTCTCGATAGACTCACAGGACATAATCTAAAATTGTGCGAAACCTAAGTCTATGAGTATCTGTGCATAGATAATCTCTCCCTCATTCCATAAAGTACTTGATTGTTGAAAATAGACACTATTTGTGCTACTTACAAGCAAAACAAGCTCGTGGAAGGATCGCTCACGAACAGCTCGAAGATGCGAATGTGTGGCATGGGTGCATAGTTCTCGGAGAGGCTACCGCGATGGTGTGGTCACTTCATGAATCCGGTGAGGGAGATGCGCGTAGCGAAGAGGATAAGATCACACTCTCTCTCTCCCTCTCTCTCAGACTCGTACGACCCAGGATTAATCATTCAAATGTTATTTAAAAAATGGTTCTAAGGTGACCTTTATACATTAGTCACCTTAGCTCAAAATGTACATGGGGTTTTAATTGAGTTCTACTCATCACAATTACAAGGTGGAAACGCATCTGGGTCCCAGCCGACTAATTAATCTTTACATAATCCAGACAAGTGGATCAAAATGATAAGATGTCTTTGACATAAAAATGGGAACTTGATAGGCTTTACTAGGTGGGATCATTACAAAAGTTGGACAAGTTGGGCTCCAACATCTATTCCATTATGTCATGAAGTAGTTTCACATTTCTCATTATTCTAGATTTGAGTATGTGTGATGACTTCTTGGTATTAACCACACCTATCCTTTTGTAAGCACTCGGTTTGTGATATTTAAGATCACTAATTAGGTTGATGAAGTTGGTTGTTAATCTTGTAATTAATGTGTGTACCCCCTATTGTTTGCTTGTGTGTGGATAGGTTTTATGAAACTCTAGCACCATTCACCTTGATTGGCATGTGGTGATTGGAGAGGCCAACACCAATGCAATTAGAGTTAGTGTGCTTTGGGTTTCTAGTCTACGGTAAGTCGGGCCTTGTGTACCCACATACTACATAATGATGGTCATCTCCTCTCAATCCCCCTATGGGTCTCAATCCCCCTATGGGGCCGAGGCAGCTGTTTATTAAAGGCTTACACCTTGGAAAAGGAGTCGCGGATGCTGGTCTGCATCAACATCAAACATCTATAAAAGGTGAGGATTGGCCCCTAAGCCCCTCACTTAGTCATTTTACGTGGTGACTGTGTTGGTGTAAAGAGAGATTGAGAGTTTATTTTGGAAGCTTGCCTACTACCTAACCATGGAGCTTGTGAACAAAGAGGGTGCATCTCAGGTCCGCACTCTGTATATTTTACTGTTTTTTTTTTATAGCAGGCACTTTGGTTTTCATATGATTTAAATGGTTTGGCTTAGCAAACTCTATTGCATTGGATGAGCATACTCATGAATCCTCTTATTATATTCATCCGATGCTCGTGCTTCTATGCCCTAGCCATGTTGCCAATCCACGGATCAATTGATAATTATTTGTGGGTTGCGATTAGGTCATTGCTAAAATGCCTCCCAAAACACACTAATGATAAGTACACACTAATTGCATTGGTGTTGGCCTCTCCAATCCCACATGCCAATCAAGGCACTTCATCAATAGCTACACAAACGAGGTGAATGGTGCTAGAGTTTCATAAAACCTATCCATACACAAGCAAACAATAGGGCACACACACTAATAACAAGATTAAGAATCAACTTAATAAACCTAATTAGTGATGTTAAATATCTCAAACCGAGTGCTTATAGAAGGATAGGGGTGGTTAATAGCAAGAAGTCATCACATATACTTAAATCTAGAAGAATGAGAAATGTGAAACTACTTCATGATATAATGGAATAGATAAGAAGTAGTGTTAGCAGCAAGCTAACACCGACACCATTTTTCGGAGTTCTCCTTGTAAAACATTTTTTATTTTGATGAATCGGGAATATTGTAACTCCTATTTTCTCGGATTAACCTTGTAATTAATGAGCCGGGGCTACAAGCTTCCAGATTGTATCAGCCAGTCATTTCCCAGCTTTGGTAGAACTCCAGATTATTAGTTTTGACTACCCAAAAACCTTGGCAAAGGTATAAAAGACAATTTTTGTAAGTTTTTTATAAGTTTTGGATAAGAAATGCACAACATGAGCTAACGGCACTCACTTATCTCCTTCTCGCGCTTCCTACTCCCTCTTCGGTTGTCACATTGTGATTGCATTTGTTGCATTGCATTCACGGGTAAGAGCTCTACGCATTGACATAAGCCATTCATAGTATTTTGTAGCTTTTGCGTCGCCGACCCGTGGCCGAGACCCGCGGCCTAATTTCATCATAATTAGGAATTTACACTTTTAAATAGAAAACTAATCATAGGTGGGTATTGGGACACCATTGCTAAGCATTTAGATGCATTCCGGGTCAAAAACGACTAGGTCAAAAATCCATTGTTATTCATAATCGCGAGTTTGGAACTTGAGCTAAAGTGGGGTTTGAGACCATAGGCATGTGTGCTTAGGTCTTATAAACTTGTCCTAGAAGTTTTGTAACATTTGGATGTCATTTGATGCTGTAATGGATGTGATTTGCTTGCCGATGATCGATTAGCTTTTGGTGATTTCAGTCACTTGAGTGTAGCTTGAGTTAGATGCGAGTTTTTAGTTTTTTTTCGAGAGATTGACACCCTATTGTAGCCTCTATGCACTAGTCGAGTCAGCTTCGTCCAATGGTTTAACAAATTAAACGTGGTTCTCGCTAAAACTGCAATAAGATAGGATGGTGAGGTTAGACATGCGTCCCACATTTGGCGCCATTGCCGGGGATCAAAGAGACCTAAACTAGGGAAAAACAAGAGCGTCTTGTGTAGTTGTCCTTTAACTTCCTCTAGGCTCACCTAAAGTTCAAAACTTTCTTTTAGAAACCACATAGCTTAAGATTATCGTCTTTTGCTGTGTAGAGGTAGCTTTGAAGTAATCGTACTTGATGAGTACCTTTAGGACTGTAGGATTGTAGATTTAGATTAGGATTTGGAGAATGATTGTTAGACGAGACAAGTCTTAAGATCAAGACTCTAAAAAACATAAAAAACACAAGAAAAAGAGTGTTTGTGGACACTTTCCACAACCCCATTGCATGAGAATCTAGGAGTAGGGTTAGTAGGATCCGAGGTGGATTTCAGAACATTGCTCTCTCTGAAAGAATCAAGTGTGAGTTGTTACTGGAAGTTGCATAATTTCAGGTCTACGCCTAGAAATAGCTCGAAAAGACTCGAACCCACTCAATCCGACTGGAGAGTAAGCCTAAGAATTGTCTGAACCAGTTGGTAAGCTCAAAGACACTTCGAGGTGAAAAATTTCAAGAGTTGGCCAAAACTTAGATTATTTACTTTTTCTTGACATTTTAGGCCAAACTAAGTTTTGACTTGATTCATAGGCTTAAAATAGCTCATATAAAGACTGTCTTTGAGAAAATTGCAAAAAAGTGCTCATTTTAAGCCTGAAGTTAATAATTGCGATTATTAACTTTCTGCTCTAAATTGGCCAAGGTTCATACCATTGACTCATTACGTGTGTACAAACAACTTTTGTAAAGGCCCAAGAGATTTGGATCACTAAACTGGCAAAAAGCTGGATAAAAACTAAAGTTTGTACTGACTTTTTGAAAATTGATTCATAGGCTTATGTTGATGTGATAAACAAGTGTATATGCTCAGTTGCCCAAAAGTTTGCAAAAATTTATTAGAAGTAAATAATCGCGATTATTTACATCTGCCCTATTTTTTAACTTTTTGACCAAGTTTGCATACCACTAGCTTCACCATGTTCTAATAAGCTCACAAAGAAAATTTGGTAAGATTTGGACCACTAGATTGAAATTTGTTACTAAAATTTCAAAGTTAGTCTGCGGGACAGATAATTGATGACCATTTAACCAAAAATTATCCAAACTTGATGAAACTTGGCTAGTGATCTTAACTTAAGGTGCTTAACAGATCTGTGTCAAAGTTGGGGCAAAAGCTTACAAAAATCTAGCTGGAATATATAATCGAGATTATTTACATCTGCTTCAAAACTTGATGATTTTGCAAATTTGAGTGCACCACAAGGTCAAGCATATCAAGTAGACCTCACAAATCAATTTTGGTGAAATTTGGATCCCAAATAAGCCAGATTCTTGAAATCGGAGTCTGCGGATACCAAATAGTTGATAAAGTTGACCAAACTTGTTGAAACTTGTCCACGGAGTCTAACAAGTTGTATACTTGCCATACCTATCAAAAAAGTGCAAAAATTTGACAAAGGTATATAATCCCGATTATTTACTTCTATTGTCCAGAGACATCATTTATGACTTTTGAACTTATACAGTGATAGACCAACATAATATAAAGCCACAGGGCAATTTTGGGTTCAATCATATCAAAATTGATACCTGTACACTTAGTTTTCAGGTTGCAGATCAAAACTTTGTTTTTTGCTAAAGTCGAATTTGAAAGTCAAAATTTTGACTCTCATAGCTCGATTTGAAGTGATACACAAAGACCAATTATAAGAGTTAGCAAAAACTCTATTGTCTTTATAGAAGAATAGCTAACTTGATCAAATTTGTACAGGAATTAGGTTGCAGACGAGGAATTAGTCAATCCAAAGGTGAGTACTCTATCCAGGGCTTCATAAGTCTATATGAACCTTAGATCTGGTCGTGTACTAGGAAATCAGGGCATACTCGAAGAAACCTCCAGTAGAGTATCCACCAAAGAAAGCGTGAATCAAGGCAATTCCTTGCACACAATTCTTGAAGAAGTCTCAGACACATTTTCAGATTCAACATCTGTTGACCGTTGGGTCAACAACACAACATAACTCAAGTTTCATACCAAAGTCTTATCTTTTGCAAGTTATGAAATGCTGCGGATTATGGCTATAAATGTCATTTGCAATGAGTAGTTATTCTAGTTTCAGAAGCCGGGGTGCAATGGCACTTCTAGATTGTAAATACAAAGCCATTTGACCCTTTCAACCCCATTTTTGGTTAAACCTAAGGTATCCTTAGTATATAAGGTACCTAGGTCATTTTGTAAAGGGGGGAGACTTTAATCATAATCAAAACTTTAGCGCTGCCGTCTACTGTGTGTGAGAGAGAAAGAGAGTGAGCGTGAGCTTTATCCTCTCGCTATGCCCGGCTCGCTCAACACATTGGAGATCCGACTGCACCATTGTTGTAGGCTCGAGGAGAGCTACTCGGCAACGCCAAGCATTCCACGCGAGACAAAGCGCACATGCCGATGCCTCTACGAGCTATTTGTGGCCGTAAGTGTATCAAACGATGTCTGTTTTCTGCATGCTAGTAGTCTATAGAATCGTGGCAACATAAGCTACGCATAGGTACTCATAAATTTTAGTTTCAGGAACTTTCAAAATTCTGCTTTGTCATCCTACGCGTTTTCCACAGATGGGTTTAGAGTGAGGGTTTTGAGTGTAGAAGCTTAGGGACAGGTGTATCCTAGTGAGGGGATGGTGTTCCTTAAGTTTCGTACGAATCTGGCATGATTAGGTGAGTTACCTTCCATATGTGTGTATGTGGCTAGGTGGTGTAGTTGAGAGCAGTGAGGTTCTTGATTATGGTTTAGTTGGCCTTCCAAAGTGTTGTATGTGTAGGATGGTCTCAGCCTGACAAGCTAAAGAGATTTCCTCCGTGTGCCTATCGTGTCATCTGTGTCCTCGATTGACATTATGTTGATCTAGGTAGTGTTTGCATGCACTTCATGGGTGTGTGAGTCGCTTCCGCAACATTGGCGCCGTTGCCGGGGACACCAGGACCTAAGTAGGTTTCCTACTAACACTCGTGTGATGGTTGCTTGATTTAGTTTCGGGTAAAGAAAGCGTTTTTCTTAAGTGGATCCGGAAGAGGATATTTCGTGATCAAGTGGATAGCCAGGAAGCGTGTCTCTTGCCGACGGTCTGCGACTAGATAGGTTTAGTTAGGATCGGTGGATTAGAGTAGTTATTGGTGGTCAAGTGATTTGTGAGGTGATAAAAGCGTTTACTAGTCCGTGTGTGGCAGTGAAGCTTTTTTCTACTCATAGATGCAAAACCCCATATGATTTGTAGGAGTAGCTTTAGGTAAGTGATCCGTAAGAGCTATTCAGCACTAAATTATTTGCTAAAGTGCTTGATTGCATTTGAAATCACGGAAAAGTGTGCTTTTGAGGGTAAAAATGCATTAAACAAGCTTTTGTGGATATTTTTGTATGACTGACTGATGTTGTGCATATAAAAGAGCATTTACAAGGGTTCTGTGAAGAAAACCTGCAATTCTGTAAACATAGACATCCTACGCGTAGGATGTCTCAAGGGGGTTCTGGAGACCAAATTTGAAAATTTTGACTACACCAGTGTGTTCAGAAGGGGGGGATTTACCCTAAGTATACATTGAAACTAGAGTTTTGACCAACTCTTGACACCCAAAAGACCAAAGACGGAGTGTCAAAAACGCGAAAACAAGAAACTTAAGATTTTGAGCACAATTTTGCATAAAAACTGGTAGGAATGCTTGAAAAGTAGTGCTCCAGACTTGGGGATGCCTGTGGATGAATTCTGCCAAAAATTTCATCAGTAGACATCCTACGCGTAGGATGTCTATAGAGTGATTCTGGAAGCAAAAATCAAGTTTTGACATCATACCCATATTCTGCATATTGTGTTGGACACACACACCAAAGCTCATGTCATTTGGACATATAGACTGAGAGTTAAGGGGATGTTACTCTTTTAGAGAAATATTTTCCCAAAAGTGGTGATTCTAAGCAATTTGGACATCCAAAATTTGCTGTGATCACATATTCTTGTTATATGCATCAAGAAGCACCTTGGGTAGAAACAGAAGTCCATTCTGAGAAAAAAAGACATCCTATGCGTAGGATGTTTACAGGGTGATCTGGTGGAAATTTTGAAATTCTGAATTGACTAGTTTGTTCAGAAAGTAGGTTTTACCTTATTTTCACCTAGAAAGGGGAACTTGACCATATCTTGACAGGATAAGACCAAAAGACGAAAATTGCCAGACATCCTATCCAAATTGTGTCCAAGGCATAATTTTTGGGACCAAACTATAGGGTGACTTTATGTGCATGTTAAACATAGCCTTAGATAAGCCTCCTAGGCAAATTTGGCCCAATTTGGAGTTGATTTGACTTAGGAATTCATCAGAATAGACATCAGGCTTTTGGAATAGATTCTTGATCATTTGACCAACCTATAGGTGTCAAAATCAAAAAGTAAAAATAGCTGTGAGCTTAGCACATCAAGGGGAAGCTACAGTGCAAGTTTGAGCTGAAATAGAGCGAAAAGACATCTTACGCGTAGGATGTCTCCAAGGTCATAAAGTGATCAAAATTCTACTTTGGCCATATAGGGAGGTTCTAAGTGTCTCAAGGATTCCAGAACTTTTTTCAAAAGTGAATTTGGACCTTGTTTGGCCTATTTACCAAGCAAAGACAAGAATTGTCAGACATCCTACTCTTGGAGTGCACTAGAAGCTTATGCAGCCCAAATCTTGACCTATTGGCATCCAAATTCAAATTTGAGCATACCATTGGGTTGCTGAGCACTAGGAGAATCTTGGGATCAAGTTTGGACAAAATCTGAGCAGTTAGACATCCTACGCGTAGGATGTCTCCAGCTTGATTTAGGACTCCAAACCAACCTATGAGCACACCGCTGTGATCAACACATCAAGGAGAAGCTGGGGTGAAAATTTCAAGTCATTCTGAGCAAAAAGACATCCTACGCGTAGGATGTCTCAAGGCCATTTTTAGGTCCAAATGAAATTCTGAGCATACCATTGTGTTGCTGGACTTAAGGGGAGTCTGTGGACCAAATTTTGTTAAATTCTGAGCATATAGACATCCTATGCGTAGGATATCTCTAGGCTAGTTCTAGGGCCCAACTATAATTTTGACCATACAAAAGTGTTCACAGTGTCACAGAGATCCCAAATTATCTTTTAAAATTGAATTTGGACTCATTTTGACCATTCTAAACTGCATTTCACTGTTTTGGCCATAACTTTCACAAACGGTATCGGATCGGAAAAGTTTTTATATCAAAAGGTAGCCTGAGAGTGACTCTACAGATCTACAGCAACCATTTAGGTCAACTTTGAAAAAAACGTCGTTTGAGGCCTCAAAATACATCCGCAAGTTAGGGGTGTCTAAAAGCGACAATTTGCGAGAATTGTGACGAAACGGTTGCGGTTTTGGACATAGTTTCGACTTTTCCCTAACCAAGGCACTTGAACACAATGGACTAAGTCTACTTGAACCAAGCAAAAGCTCTTAAGCCCAGAAATCATGTCTACCCTAGATTCAAACGCAGCTTCCACAAGCTTGGAGATCCCGACGATAGAGGAATATCCTCCCACAATGGATCTTCCAAACTTGCAATTGATAAAGATCCATCTTGTTGAGAGAGTTTGGATGATTGGTCATGAGAGTGAAGGACTATATAGATACATTGACGACAGTGAGGTCAATCTTTATAGGTGCTCAGATCCATACCTAGAAGAGATAACGTATTACAAGCTCCTATATGTCTACACATACGGAGTCAACTGTCAATGGAGATCTATAGTTGTCGACAAGTATGGACGAGAATACAGAGTTGTAGAAAGCACAAATGCACAGACTGTACTAGAAAGAGGTGGATATTTGGTCAATGAAGGACCACAAATGCCTCCACCAAACACGAGAATTCCTATAGGAGTTCCAAGAAGAGAGCCACCAGGATTCCCTTCAAGAGCAATAACGAGAGAAGGATTGGGAGAGTCTCTGGTTAGACTTGTAGACAATCGACGAGTTAGACCATCCCAAGTCCAGAAATGGGTAAACAGAAAATACTCCGGAGATAAAGATCCGAGAGATCACGTAATGGCTTTTAGAAGAGTGATTAGAGCAGAGGAAGTTTCAGATTTTGCAACACAGTTTGCGGGATTTGGATTGACTCTAGAAGATGATGCAGTTACATGGTTCGACTCGGTGGAAAAATGGGATTTTGAGACCCTAGATGAGCTGTTTGAGGAGTTTATTGAAAAATTCTTGCCAAAAGGCATTGCTCACAACACGGTCTCGCAAATCCATAGATTCAAACAAAAAGAGAATGAATCAGTACGCAAAGCATCATTACGGCTCAAGAGATATGTTAAGCTCTGTCCAAGAGCGGAATTATCTACGCAAGCACGACTGATGTTGATCTTTATCCAGGGAATGAGACATGCGGGCCTTCAGAAGGATCTGCATATGATAAGGAGGATGACGCTAAACGAGTTGATCAAAGAAGCTCTTTATCTAGTGGATAATTGTGAGGCATACAAAGAAAAGGACTTAAAGAGTTAAGGAGATGACACATCCTCTCAGCACAATGTTTCACAGATAAGTGAGTCCATTGCCAAGCCAACGGCACCTATTGATCAAGAAAATCTTATCGACGACTTGGTCAAGAGGTTGATTCCTCTTGTAAGGTCTGATTCGGGAGAGCCGAAGTGGTGTGAAGTTGAGAGAAAATGGACGAACCATACGGAGGAAGAGTGCTATTATAGCATGGAAAATGCTAGGGAAAGGTATGTACAACCTGTTCCAGAAGCACCTACTCCACCTAGATACATTACAGGGAATGCGCAAGGACCACTAGGAGTCTTAAGGCCACAGCTTGTCTTAGGAAAACAACCTCCGCTGCCAGGTGCTAGAATGGCGGTAGTAGACATGAGATACATGCCAATGATGGAAGCATCAAATAAACCAACGCCAGTACCAGCTACAATGTGGTATAGCAACCAAAGTGAGTACTACCCTTCGGAGCAACAAAATGTGAGAGAAACACATGGAGTGGTGAGGCCGGTACAACCTCCACCTCCTGGGTTTCAATCGAGAGAAAGAAGGTATGAAATGGACAAAAGGACATTGCGATTCATTGCAAATATCGGCTTATCTAGGTCAAAGCTTTCTTATAGACAAGAGGAAATGCTAAAAGAATCACCTCAACCAGAGACAGATTGTCACAAAAGTCGTGACAACCACTTGGTCAAACAATGTCCTCATATGGAGATCACTGAAGTAAATGCTTATTGTCTTGAATGTGGCATCACTCACTTGATCCTTGATTGCCCGAAAAACCCAAACCAAATCAGGAAAATCACGACAAATATATTAGGGATTGTTCAGCTACCTAGTAGCTCAGAAAATGAAAATGTTGTACCAATTCAAGTAGTTACGAGAGCACAAGCTCAAAAGAAAGTTGATGAGAATCCAAAGACAAAGAACACGGAAAGTGACATGAGTCCAAAGACAGATGATGGACCAAAGACAGACACACCTAGTCAGAAAACCAAGAGCAAACGAAATAGTTGGAAAGCTAGAAAGACTAGGATGAAAGCACGCAGGGAACGAGAGCAAAAATCCCTAGCTGAGAAGCTTACCGAAGCTGAGGAGAAGATAAAACAACATGAGGAAAAGGAGGCCCCTTCTCTTACACAGATGGTTAAACCTCTAGAAGAACCATCCACTGATGAGAAATTGAGAAGTGCTAGTTCAGGAGGATCTGTGTTGGCGGAGAAGGTTAATGAGACATTAGATGCCCTCTTGAAAGCCTATGCTGTGAGGCTCAAAAACAACCAAACCCAAGAACACAGGTGGATGACATATCCCTATACGGAACTAGAAAAGCAAAGGTTTGAAATGTGCCAGAAAATGATTCAAACAGCCCAAGATTTACTAGAACCACCAGTTGCAAAACCTGAGGATGTGATCCGTGTCCTGCCTACACAAGTAATCCCACCAAACCAGGAACTAAAAGAGCCATATTCTAGTCATGAGCACAGACCAAACCTCAAAGACCCAACATTAGAACCAAGGATAGTACTAAATACCACGAATAACTCTTCCGAGGGATTTCACCAAGCTATACCTGAGGATTGTAAAGAGATAGATGGTCTTGACAAATTGTGGAAACAAGTCACAGAGGCCAATGAAGCCGATGACCTAAGAAGACGAGTAGACAAGACTGGTGATGAACGAGGAGTGTTTCTACCACCAATAGAGGAATTTGAGACTGGATCTCAAATGAATCTAGACGTGCGATCGTATTGGGGCAACAAAGGATCTGTACAATCTATGGATAGTCAACCCCATTCGCTAAGAACACTACCGTCCTACATGGGAGAGTATGAGACCAAGTCAGATGTGGTTGCAGTCCCATCACAGAGACTGTCTCCCAACAAGGCCATCGATTCAAAGGGGCTAGTACATATTCTATCTACCCAGTCACCTATACAATAATGTTAGCTGAGTTGCTCAGAATAAGACCAAACATGTGGGCTAATGTGGGTAAATTTCTAGAGAAATTTGGTGTAAAAACCCCAATGACTCAAATCGAGGAAGGTATCAAAGAGCTTGAAATGCCTCAACTAAATACTAGGCCAGTGCCATTAAACAAGGTAGGCGAGTATTACGAGGGAGAACATGGAAACACCACCCTTCCTGTGGAATTGAATGGTGTAAAAACAATGGCAATCCTTGACAGTGGAGCTGGTGTGGCCATTGCAACCAAAGAGGTTTGGAAAAAATGGGGAAAACCTGCCTTGATATCCACACGAATGACCCTATAGCTTGCAGACGGACACAAGGAAAAGCCCCTAGGACTGCTAGAAAAAGTACTTGTTACTTCTTGTGGCATTGAATATGAACACACTTTTGCTGTTGTTGACCTTGGCAAGAAGAACAACTATGACATCATTCCGGGAAGACCATTCATGCGACAATTGAAAATGGTCCAATTTTGGGGTTATGACCATATATACCTGAGACATATGGAAACCATAACAAAGATAAACTTGAGGGACCATAGCTATAGGGATGTGATGAGAACACCGGTTGAGGAGTTTGATTCCGCCACAATAGCAGGATCAGAACTTCCAGCTTGGTTAGGTAAGACTAAAGAACTGTGGATGTGTGGAGCTTCACAATGTGGTAGCTTGAAAGGTGAGGAATGTATCCTAGAGCGGGTTATAGAGGATAGGGACTATATCCCAGAACCATTTCCTAAAGAAGAGTTAGAGCCTTTTGGATGGGAACACATCTTGGCTACTCTAGACGTGTGTGCCGTGGAGGATGCTCCCACAACAAAGTTTTGTGATGAAAATGGCTATGATGTCGTTCCTTATTTTGCAGTGAGTGTAATCCAGGAAAACGAAGAGATCCAAAAATCAACAAGCTCTCAAAATAAGGAGCAAACAAAGAAATATGGAGAATCAAAAGATGAAGAAGATGACGAGTTCTATGACTCTGTAGAAAACTTCGAGCTTCAAGAAGATCAACGACCCGGGAATCAATGTCATCGCTACACGAATAAAGTGCATCAAAAGTGGATTCCAAAGTCCTCGGTGAAGACACAGCCACCACAAGCATCCTCATACATGGCTCCTAATAAGGATGCAAAGAATCAGCTAGGAGGAATACGACCAGAGCAACGAGCTAACAATGCTCTAATCAATGGGCTAGAAAAGTCCTCCAAGAAACTACCACCCACGAGCAAACAGAAAGTAACTTTCCACTACCAGCCAAAAAATCAAGGGAAAGTACAAGAAGTCAACCTTGCTGAGGATAGTAGCGATAGTGATGAATCTTACAACATCCCCTATCATCAACTCAGGCCATCACTATAACCAACCCCTTCAGCAACCATGATAGGTCAAAAGAACAGGACAACAAGTCCAAGCCAAAAAGCTCGACAAATCTGGATACCAAAAATCGAGATCGGCCAAAAACAGATATGGATCAAGAAGACAAAGATCTCTAATGACAAATCACAAGATCCAACACCAAAACAAAAACAAGGAAAGCATGCATGAACGGGTAAGAATATCACAAAGTCGCAAGCTTTCACAACTCAGGTTTGGACTCAAAAGAAGTTGATTCAAGCACAAAAAAGTCAGGAATTCATTTGGATTCCAAAACAACCATAGTATCAACTTTCAAAGCCTAAATCCCGTCCCCAACCAAGCGTACAAGGGCTGAAGCAAAGACCACTGTCGACTCACACAACAAAAAGGTGGATCCCAAAGAAGTCTCTTCAAATACAAACGAAGCACGGGCAAGTATGGGTTCCCAAATGAGCGTCAGCAACAAAACAACCAATAATCGCAAAGAAATGGGTCCCAAAGAAGAACAACAAAACTGCTGTCAGTGCATTGCTGCTTGAATTCTTACAATTCTTCCTACGATTACAATACAGTTAGAAGAGAGCAAGTCGCTTCAATCAAGCAACGATACAGGAGTTTCAAAGACCATTACATTGCTTAGAATAGGAAGCCTCGCCAACAAATGCCAATAAGAAAATTTCTTATACCCACATCTTACACAACATAAATCTTTTCCATGCATTGACTGTGTATGCATAATAGGGCTACATTACAAGGCCTGCATAGGCACAATTTTTAATTGCCCAAACATAACACATACCCTTTGCGATACCCTGTCGTAAAGGATGACTCCAAATAGGAAGGGGGGAGGCATTCTGAATGCGGACCTAACATTATGACTATTAGAGGGCAATGTTTTGTGAGAGGCATTGAATTTTTGCGTTTTATTGTCATAATTTTTTGACGAAATTTAGAGTATATGCCCTCATAGTAGTGTTACAGAGGAGTATGGGGACAAAATCCATATATGAGCCCCTAGGGACATGTGTATAGTGTACATAGAATTTAGATTTCTATTTGAATGATTTTTCTTTTGTTAAGTTTTTTTTTAGATTTTCTTTGTTTATTATTAAGAAAAAATAAAAAAATCCATAATCCACATGAAGAAAAGATTGACGAGAGGCCTGAGCACTACAAAGAGAAGAAGATATAGGGAAACAATGAAACTTCATGAAGTATGTCTCAGCAGCCACTACAACAGCCGAAGAACTTGTCACAAAGGAGTGTCAACAGGAAACCGACAAGTCATAAAAGTCAGAGTCGAGTAGCTAAGCCACAAAATGAGTGAGGTGTTAGTCCCAAAGCTTCAAGTAATATTCTCTGTGGTCTAAGCTTCTTAGCTATTCTAGGTACTGCTCAAGCTGGAAGAGTTGAGCATATTTACGTTGTGTCGCTCATGCTGGTATATGTGAGCAAAAGAGTCGAAGTCTAAGTACTTAAGTCTGGTGAAGTGAAGGAGAAGGTCCAAAAGACACTCACGTACTAAGCACAATGAGATACGAGTGGAGAAACTTCTACATCGACGACCCTTCTTGGAAAGGTGGAAGCTATTGAGACATCTTTTGATGTCACATGTGCTACATTTATTCCTCGAAACACCCATCATCTCCTTCTTTCACATTGCATGCTTTTGTTGACAAATTTTTCATATGCATATAGAGTGTCCCATAATTGGCACTTGCATCAGGCACTCTTTCCGTGTTTCACCCAAGCACTCACCATTCATGAACATGTACTTCACGTTCAACTACTCAACTCCAATAAGAGCGTATACCAAAGGCATTTTTTTCCCCACTCGGTTTTTTTCCCCTTGGTCATCCAGGTTTTAGACCCTAATCTAAAGACACCTATCACCATCCTCTTGTACATATTCCTTCTACATCAACAATAAGGAAATGCTACTCAAATCAATTGACAAATGAATTGGAGCACCAATTTTAGATCATAGCATACTTCTCCTCAATGGCGAGTCGAAGAATGGCCTACAATGACAAAGCTGCAGACAACACTAACAACATGATTGCACAGGAACAAAGAAGTCCCCAATGAAGAAGAGAAGACATAAAAGTAATCAGAGGATCTCAAAAGATGAATGGTTATGATGATAGATGTCCGCTCTTATGGATCATAGTTCTTGTTGTAGTTCGACAAAGTTACAAGCAGTGCAACAAATGAAGCCAAAATGACAGCAAAGACCACATCACCATCGACAATCAGGTCATGTCGGGGACGACATGAACGTGGAAGGGGGGAGTGTTGACCGCTGGGTCAACAACACAACATGACTCAAGTTTCGTACCAAAGTCTTATCTTTTGCGAGTTATGAAATGCTGCGGATTATGGCTATAAACGTCATTTGTAATGAGTAGTTATTCTAGTTTCAGAAGCCGGGGTGCAATGGCACTTCCAGATTGTAAATACAAAGCCATTTGACCCTTTCAACCTCATTTTTGGTTAAACCTAAGGTAGCCTTAGTATATAAGGTACCTAGGTCATTTTGTAAAGGGGGGAGACTTTCATCATAATCAAAACTTTAGCGCTGGCGTCTACTGTGTGTGAGAGAGAAAGAGAGTGAGCGTGAGCTTTATCCTCTCGCTATGCCCGGCTCGCTCAACACATTGGAGATCCGACTGCACCATTGTTGTAGGCTCGAGGAGAGCTACGCGACAACGCCAAGTATTCCACGCGAGACAAAGCGCCAACGCCGACGCATCTACGAGCTATTTGTGGTCGTAAGTGTATTAAACGATATATGTTTTTTGCGTGCTAGTAGTCTATAGAATCGTGGCGAGATAAGCTACGCATAGGTACTCATAAATTTTAGTTTCGCGCACTTTCAAAATTCTGCTCTGTCATCCTATGCGTTTTCCGCATATGGGTTTAGAGTGAGGGTTTTGAGTGTAGAAGCTTAGGGACAGGTGTATCCTAGTGAGGGGATGGTGTTCCTTAAGTTTCATACGAATTTGGCATGATTAGGTGAGTTATCTTCCGTATGTGTGTATGTGGCTAGGTGGTGTAGTTGAGAGCAGTGAGGTTCTTGATTGTGGTTTAGTTGGCCTTCCAGAGTGTTGTATGTGTAGGATGGTCTCAGCCTGACAAGCTAAAGAGATTTCCTCCGTGTGCCTATCGTGTCATCGATGTCCTCGATTGACATTATGTTGATCTAGGTAGTGTTGCATGCACTTCATGGGTGTGGGAGTCGCTTCTGCAACATTGGCGCCGTTGCCGGGGACACCAGGAGCTAAGTAGGTTTCCTACTAACACTCGTGTGATTGTTTCTTGATTTAGTTTTTGCTAAAGAAAGAATTTTTCTTAAGTGGATCCGAAAGAGGATATTCCGTGATCAAGTGGATAGCTAGGATGCGTGTGTCTTGCCGAGGGTCTGCGACTAGATAGGTTTAGTTAGGATCGGTGGATTAGAGTAGTGGTTGGTGGTCGAGTGATTTGTGAGGTGATAAAAGTGTTTACTTCCGTGTGTGGCAGTGAAGCGTTTTTCTACTCATAGATGCAAAACCCCATATGATTTGTAGGAGTAGCTTTAGGTAAGTGATCTGATTCTGATCTAGAGCTATTCAGCACTAAATTATTTGCTAAAGTGCTTGATTGCATTTGAAATCACGGAAAAGTGTGCTTTTGAGGGTAAAAATGCATTAAACAAGCTTTTGTGGATATTTTTGTATGACTGACTGATGTTGTGCATATAAAAGAGCATTTGCAAGGGTTCTGTGAAGAAAACCTGCAATTCTGTAAACATAGACATCCTACGCGTAGGATGTCTCAAGGGGGTTCTGGAAACCAAATTTGAAAATTCTGACTACACCAGTGTGTTCAGAAGGGGGGGGGGGGGGGGGGGGTTACCCTAAGTATACATTGAAACTAGAGTTTTGACCAACTCTTGACACCCAAAAGACCAAAGACGGAGTGTCAAAAACGCGAAAACAAGAAACTTAAGATTCTAAGCACAATTTTTCATAAAACTGGTAGGAATGCTTGAAAAGTAGTGCTCAAGACTTGGGGATGCCTACGGATGAATTCTGCCAAAAATTTCATCAGTAGATATCCTACGCGTAGTATGTCTAGAGAGTGATTCTGGAAGCAAAAATCAAGTTTTGACATCATACCCATATTCTGCATGTTGTGTTGGACACACACACCAAAGCTCATGTCATTTGGACATATAGACTGAGAGTTAAGGGGATGTTACTCTTTCAGAGAAATATTTTTTCAAAAGTGGTGATTCTGAGAAATTTTGACATCCAAAATTTGCTGTGATCACATATTCTTGTTATATGCATCAAGAAGCACCTTGGGTAGAAACAGAAGTCCATTTTGAGAAAAAAAGACATCCTACGCGGAGGATCTACAGGATGATCTGGTGGAAATTTTGAAATTCTGAATTGACTAGTGTGTTCAGAAGGTAGGTTTTACCCTATTTTCACCCGGAAAGGGAAACTTGACCATATCTTGACACGATAAGACCAAAAGACGAAAATTGCTAGACATCCTACCCAAATTGTGTCCAAGGCATAATTTTTGAGACCAAACCATAGAGTGACTTCATGTGCATGTTATACATTATGTTTTGAGTGCATGTGAGAGTTTTCAGCTCATTTGGGTGAGAAAATGCAGTGGATCAGGGGATCCATACCACTTAGCAAGCTTTAAGCAAGTGCTAAGAGCAGAGTGTATATTCAATTTCCATACGGAATTCGAGGGGTTTGGAATGACATTCAAAGGAAAAGCTTTGACATGGTTTCAAAATATTCTACCAAGGTCAATCATGGACCTGAACACATTAGCTCAAGCATTTTTAAGTGCTTGTTCCAAAATGGGGATCAAACATAATACTATAGCTTTAAACAGAAACATGGTGTGTCTGTTAGGGATTGTGCAACTCGAATGAAACAATACATTGCCAGATGCCCAAAGATGGAGATACCTGTAGAAGAATGACTTGTAAAAAGCATACAACTCTAGAAGCATGTGTGTCTGATGCTATTGACCTAGGAGACAATTGCAAAATTTTCAACAAAGATGTCCCTAAGGATAACCAAAGTGAGAAAACAACATCCACAAAACCAGCACAAGTGGGAACGGCTGCTGCGGCACCACTCTCAACTATAGAAGATATGCTAAAAAGGATGAACGACATGATAAACTATATGCAAAAAGCTTCTATGAGAGGACCAGTACAAGGGATACCTCCACAAGGACAACCAATTAGGCCACAAAAATGGTGTGCAATCGAGGGTAAATGGACCAACCATGAGACCCATGTGCTACTTTAGACCAAAGTATGATGGGAATGTTCAGTACTTGTGCCCATGAGGCCACAAGGACAACCCATGTACAGATATCAGCCTAATATGTCCCAAACTCAAAGACCACCAATGGGTATGGAAAGACCTCAACCTGTGTTGGGACAACAACCTCTGTATCTAGGACATTCTGTAGTGCTTGTAAAGTACATGCACTCTGAAAGAGTCATAGATGAACAAGCTGCCTCTTACACCCTATGCAGAGCCTAGTCCATCTACAATAATGGTAGAAGGAGATTGATATAGTCCACATCCACCACCAATGGAAGAACCGTGACTTATGCTCCACCAAGGCTCACACCAATGTATTATGTAGCTAATCAAGGTGTCAGACCTCCCATGGGAAGACCCATGATCAAGCCTAGAACAGGAAACTATCATAATTGTGGTGTTGATGACCATTGGAAAAACGAATGTCCAGAGCTTGACAAAAACTTCAAACCAATTGAAGCCTATTGCATACAATGTTGCAAAAAGGGAGGACACTTTCCGGAAGATTGTCCAAAAAATCCTTTGAACAAGAGTAAAATCGTAAACGTAGTCCAAGTGATGCCTAGTAGCTCATCAGAGAGTGAACCGATTGTTCCAATCAAGGTAATCACTAGGGCCCTGGCAAAGAAAAAGAAACAAAACTCCTCTGATGATTCGGAGAACACGAAAGTTTCTTCTCAAAGAATCAAAAGGAGTAGAAGCAAAAGATATGAGATAAGAAAACAAAATCAAAGGGTTGAAATTGAAGAGAAAGCAAAGAAGCTAGCCCAGGACAAGTTGAAAGAAACTGGTAGTGAATTCAAGGAAACAACCGTGAAATCTGGAGGATCCATTCTGGTTGATAAAATTTTTGAGCCTATTAATACCGCCTTGGAAGCCTACCAAACAGGACTTAAAGCAGGCCAAAACATGGAAAACAGGTGGAAAAACTATCCATCTGTAGACATGGAAGCAACAAAGCTGGAAGCTTATCAAAATTTGGTAAGAGTCATGCAAGAAATGCTGGAAAAACAAAAACCTAAGATTGAAAGTATTGCAAAACTTAAAGAGCTTACGGTAGAAGAAATGAAAGCAAAATCTGATGTGGTGGCAGAACCCCACATTGAAACAAATGAACCAGATCTTATAGTGCAGGACAGCGAAGATGCCTTAGACGGAATTCCATTTGTAGAGGAAGACTGGCCAAAACACTTATGTGAAAAAGTGAGAGAGATCAATGATGGGAGCCTGATTCTAAAGTCAGCTCCTATAGAGGAAGTCTAGTTGGATAACCTACCTTCTGATATGAACATGGATCTACAATCCTTGTACGGGGATTGTGGATTGGAAGCTTCAGGAATGTCGAAACCATTGACATTAAAAACATTACCTTCTTATTTGGGAGATAACAAAGACGAATCCATCGTGTGCAAGACCACTCAAGTAAAAAGAGCTGAACAAACCCTAGAAGTAGATAACATTCATTCGATCATGTCTAAACCCACCCAATGCACTCTTACCTTGGGAGAACTGTTGAAACTTAGACCATAATTGTGGAATGATTTACAAAACACCCTAGAGAAGGTGGGCATAACGAGGTTAATCTCGAAGAGTTTGGGAAAATTGAAACATGAAATGGAAAATAAAGAGATTCAATCAGTTCCTATGAACAAAGTCGGAGAATATTATGTAGGGGAAGAAGGAAACACCACCCTCCGAGTGAAATATAGTGACATTGAAACCATGGCGATACTCGATAGTGGAGCTGGCATAGCCATAGCTACTAAACGAGTATGGGAATCCTGGGGACAGCCACTCGAATGAAATTGCAATTGGTTGACGGACACATTGAGAGACCATTAGGGCTGCTTGAAAAAGTGATAGTCAATTCCTGTGGATTGAATATCAACACACTTTTTCCATAGTAGACTTTGGGAAAAAGCTCAACTATGAAATCATATTGGGAAGACCTTTCGTGCGATAGGTACAGCTTATCCAAGATTGGGAAAACAACTATCTGTACTTCAAGCAAGTGGGATCTATAACAAGAGTCAATCTAAAAGATCACATTTATAGAGATGTCTTGAAAACACCCATCCAAGAGTTTGATTCAGTCTCTTTGGCTGAAACTAAACTCCCATCTTGGTTAAGCAAAGACACTCCTATTTGGATGTGTGGAGCTTCAGAAAATGGAATCTTAAGACGAGAAGAATGTATCCTAGAAAGGGAATGCACAGACGAAGCTTACGTACCTGAACCCTTTCCAGAGCATTTATTTGAGCCATTCGGGTGGAATCAAATTTTAGCAACAATGGATGTATGTGTGAATACATCTATGCCTACTCAATTTTGCAATGAGGATGGCTACGACATGATTCCCATCCAAATGATTTCAATCCTTAACATTGAAAACAAAGATGAGGAATCAAGGACTTAATGAAAGCTCAAAAAGTCTTTTCAGACCTGTAATTACGACGCAACTGATGAGTTAGATGAGCACTCAACTCCTCAAATGATTCGAGGTCAGAAAAAGAGCATACAAGAGCTAAATTACTCTTAAAGGGAGGGGAGGAAAAGTTTTTTGACTTTCCAAACTAGAAATCAAGAAGACAAAAATGGTATAGACGAAAGAGGGACACTGGAATTTTGAAAACACGATCTTTGCCATCAGTCTCCAGTAAAACACAATTCCTGATGCAGATAGATGCTAATGATTGTGTCAAGGACAAAATAACTAGCAGATATCCTTCGAACAAAAATTCGGAAATGTCTCAGACATCAAGAAAAACAAGGAAGGGTACTCAAGAAAAATCATAGGATAAGAAACCACTCATTACCAGAGCCGAGCAAAAAAAAAAAATCAAGAGTTGAAAAAATCTCTAAAGGAGATATACACAACCGCAATGGAAACCATGGAAGAAGATGGTAAGGATGCAAGGCATGTTTCATCCCATTAAAAAAAGTATACTCTCCAAGATCGGAAAATCATAATTGAACAACTTGCTAGGGAGCTACAGAAACAAGGTGAATCTTACGAAGGGCTTGAAAACGCTAAAAGAATACCAAGATATCTTCACTTGGTCTTACAAGGATCTCAAGGGTGTTGATCCAAAAATCTATCAACATACTATATCCATGAGAGATGATGCAAAACCA
This sequence comes from Adiantum capillus-veneris, assembly GCF_014529385.1. Classification (NCBI taxonomy): domain Eukaryota; kingdom Viridiplantae; phylum Streptophyta; class Polypodiopsida; order Polypodiales; family Pteridaceae; genus Adiantum; species Adiantum capillus-veneris. The sequence goes on from NC_140954.1 coordinate 72,010,060, forward strand.
AGTAGACAGAGACCATACATGTATAATGAAACATTTGCCAGAAAAATCAAAGAAGAGATTGAAAAACTAAAGGAATCCAAATTCATTTACAAAATTGAACACAAAAATTGGGTGTCCCCAATTGTGGTAGCACCCAAGAAGAATGGAAAATTACGAGTGTGTGTTAATCTCAAATAGGTGAATGCAACCACCATTAGAGACAACTTTCCTCTTCCAATAACTGAGCATGTTTTAGAACGAGTTGCGGGAAAAGAAGCTTACAACTTCTTAGACGGCTTTTCGGGATACAATGAACTTTTGGTTGACCCAAAAGATCAGCATAAAACTACTTTTGCAACAGAATGGGGTATATTCGCCTATCAGGTCATGCCGTTTGGGTTAACTAATGCTCTAGCCACGTTTCAAAGGTTGATAAGCCATGCTTTCAAAGAATATCTTAGGAAATTCTTAGAAGTATATATGGATGATCTATGCGTACATTCATCAATGCGGGCTGATCATTTTGAACACCTCAAAGGTAATCAAAAAATGTAGACTTTATAGGATTTGCTTAAATCCTGAAAAGTACACATTCATGGAAAGACAAGGAAAATTTCTTGGACATATAGTGTCTAAAAAGGGCATAGCTATTGATATTGAGAAGATTCATGTCATTGCTGATTTGCCTAGACCAACAACAGTCAAGGGGGTACAAGCCTTCATGAATTATGGATATTAACGACGGTTCATCTACATGTACGCTATAATTGCAAAACCCATGTATAGCTTGATTACGCACTTTGAATGGACCGAGGCATGTGAAGAATCCTCCATGAAGCTTAAGCAAGCTCTCACCTCAGCTCCAATATTGAAAGCACCAAATTGGAATAAGGTATTCCGCGTATATGTAGATGCTTCTAATTTTGCTATGGGTTGTATACTAGCTCAACCAGGAGATGGAAAAATTGACTTTCCTATTTCTTATGCTAGCCAACAAATGAACATGGCAGAAAAGAATTACACCACCACCAAAAGAGAAGGACTAGGAATCATCTATGCCATTAAAAAGTATAGACATTACCTATTAGTCCCCAACAAGTTTGTGTTCTTTGTGGACCACCAAGCTTTGTTGTATTTGGTCAACAAGCTATGCAAAACATGGAGAATAGTGAGATGGTTCATTATTCTTCTCAAATTTGATTTCATTGTGGTTGTAAAAAAACACATTGCACATCAACTAGTAGATCATTTGTCAAGGATTGTGTCAGGGGAATCCTAAAGAGGTAGACGATGATCTATCAGATGCCTATTTGTTCTCCGTAGAAATGATACCTAGATGGTCGGAAAACATTGTGTCATTGATGAAAATAGCTCAAGTGGATTCAGAAATACCACTTCCTATCACAATTGAATTAATCGAGCAATTGGCTATGTATCAATTACTAGCTGGAAGGCTATACAAAAGAAATCGAGACGGGATATTTCTCTTATGCATCAACCCTAAAGAAAAAGAACAGTACCTAAGTCAAGCACATGTTACCATAGTAGGACTTCACTTTGCGGAAGACCAAACTATACAACGAATCTTAAGACTTGGAGTATTTTGGCCGACTATGAGGAGAGATGTTAGATCTTTTGTAAAGGATTATCCTCAATGTAAAAAACAAACACCCATTCCTCATGTAACATTGTTTCAAATGTCACTTGTTCCTAAGTGGAGTGATTATCTGGTTTCTTACTTATCGAGCCGAACATTTCCTGAGGATATGAGTAAACGCTGTCAAAGAGAAATTGAAACTGAAGCAAGAGACTATGCTCTTATTGGGAACCAATTGCATCGGAGAGATAAAGATCAACATTTGTGTCTTTGCGCAAATAAAAACGAGTATATTACGATTATAGAACAAGCACATGCTGGATTAGCTGGAGGTCGCTTTTCTAGTGAGACCACCACAAGAGCAATATTGATGGTAGGCATATGGTGGCCAACACTTTTTGCAGATGCCAAAGAATATGTTAGAAGATGTGATGCTTGTCAACGAGCAAAACTGCCAATACAAGTAGATAGCATGCCCTTAAGACCAATGATGGGGGCTAGAGATTTTGCAAAATGGGGTATAGATTTTGTTGGACCGATACAACCACCTGCTTATAGAGACCAAGCTCAATATATCATTGTAGCTATGGACTATTTGACCAAGTGGGCCGAGGCTAAAGCAACTCAAAATAATGATGCCAGAACCACTGTTGCATTCTTATATGAGTATGTCTTCATGAGATATGGACTGCCAATAGAGATTGTCAATGATCGGGGAACTTATTTCCTCAATGAGGTAATAAAGTATTTGCTTAATGAGTTTATGGTCATCCATAACAAATCAACTCCCTATCACCCACAAGCAAATGGACAAGCTGAGCATACGAATAAAATTCTTAGCTCGGTATTGACTAAAGTGGTTAGTTTAGGAAGGAAAAACTGGGAAATGAATCTCCATGCTACTCTATGGGCTTATCGAGTTTCATTCAAAACAACTCTAAATGCTACACCCTTTAACCTTGTTTATGGTCTTGATGCCATACTGCCAATAGAATTTTTATTTCCGACATTAAGGGTAGCATAGAATCTTGAGTGGATTGGACATGAATTGTCAGAAAGACTCGAAGATTTGGAAAAGCTAGACGAGCAAAGGCTAACTGCTGTAGCTCATATCTATGCACAAAAGCAGAAACAAAAACAGTTTTTTGACTCCCACTTAATCACAAAGATATTCAAGAAAGGAAACTTAGTTCTAGTCTCTTCCCTTAAGCAACACATTTCCAAGTTTAAGAAAAAGGGGAACGGACCATTTATCATTGAAGACGTATCTCCAAGTGGAGCAATAAAATTGTTCACCCTAGATGGTGAACCAATGGCTAATTGGATTAGTGGATGTCGTTTAAAGAAATACAATTTTCCACTAACCAATGAATTCCTAGAAAGAGTGCATGCAACCAAACAAAGGAAGATCAAACGACAATAGTTATTGATGAAGCTCAAGAGGAAGCTAGGCTCCGGGTACTCAAGCGAAAAGTTTCTCTCAAGAATCAACAGAAACCGATTCTCATCAACACTTTGGAAATAGATGATCAACATTGGGAGTTACCTAAAGACGCAGTTTCAACAGATGATGAACGGTCAAATGGAATGGACCTGTGCATCAAGGTACAGCTCAACAATCATAGTACCAATGCTTTGGTCGACATATGAGCTAAAGTAAATGCAGTTAGTTATTCCACATACAAGAAGGCAACAAGTCAAGCATTGCCGGCAGGAATAGAGACAATCAAAGGATGCAACAAGAACCCAACTCCAACATTGGGAGTAGTCAACTTGAACGTGATAGTATATGGATGTTCATGTCCTCATTAGTTTGTATGCTTGCTAGATGAACATATGAATGAGACGATGATTCTTGGAATTCCCTGGATGCGTACATACAAAGCAATACCAGATTGGGATACGAATCAGCTAAAGCTATCACCTAAAGGAGGGCAACTCATTGTTCCAATTTCACCAAGCAAGGAGGAATGGAAAAGAAGCAATCAGCACACCAATCCACAAAGTCAATCTTCTCCATCCCCTCGACAATCAAATGCTACATGTAGCATGCAAGGAGTCATGAAAATTTGGGTACCAAAAGCACAACTTAAGGATAAACCAATTCAGATCTGGGTGCCTAAAACTTCACCGACGAAACAAAAGAAGGTTCCAAGGGTTGGAACATAGAGACGAGCATCTTTGAGCAAGGAACCTAACATAATGGTTTGGAAGAAAAAGGAGCACTTATCTTCTTCACAACCCGCAAAACCAATCAAGCAATTGCGAGTTAAGTCTCAACAGACTCCACCACACCATGCAGCACCAAGCCGATCGAGTTACCAATGGAGAGAAAAAACTCGACAATAGTTGAAAGTGCTACCAACAGCTCAAGCAATCAGTATGCTAAAGCACCCTGATGGTACAATCAAACAGAGAGCACAGGAATACATGGTGAAAACCCTAACGAGCACCATGTCTTTCTTCAAGAGTCTGCCAGATATCTCCTGTGCCATGTTGAATAAAATTTGCAGAATGTTGCTAACATGTATACAAGTTTTTAACGAGCCTGAGCAAACAGGAGCCCCAAGGCTGTCATTCTTGGAAGGAAACAAAGGCTTATGCTACGATCTGAGTGGGCAACCTTCAGAAGAGGTCCTTTACGGATTCTATGCCAGATGCATGTTTTTGGCATCAAATAATATGCTACCCTTTGAAGAAGCTCTCTACACTGAATTCTTCACCTGGCGAACGAAGATATTTACACCGGTGATAAGCAACTTAACATCTAGGTTTGTAGGCTACTCAGTGGTGGAGTTGAAGAATCAAGTAACAATGCAATTTCTGCAAGTGCCCGACAAAGAACGAAGAATCAGATACTAGAAGGCACTGGATGTGCTTAAAGACCACCTCACCAACCATCAACCCGAAGACTATTTCAGCCCATAAAGCCGTGTCAAGGGACGACACAAGCGAGGAGGGGGAAAATGTTAGCAGCAAGCTAACACGGACACCATTTTTCGGAGTTCTCCTTATAAAACATTTATTATTTTGATGAATTGGGAATATTGTAACTCCTATTTTCTTGGATAAACCTTGTAATTAATGAGGCGGGGCTACAATCTTCCAGATTGTATCAGCCAGTCATTTCTCAGCTTTGGTAGAACTTTAGATTATTAGTTTTAACCACCCAAAAACCTTGGCAAAGGTATAAAAGCCAATTTTTGTAAGTTTTTTATAAGTTTTGGATAAGAAATACACAGCGTGAGCTAACGACGCTCACTTCTCTCCTTCTCGCGCTTCCTACTCCCTCTCCAGTTGTCACATTGCGATTGCGTATGTTGCATTGCAACCACGGGTAAGAGCTCTACGCATTGACGTAAGCCATTTAGAGTATTTTGTAGCTTTTGGTGTCGCCGCCCTACGGCCTAATTTCATCATAACTAGGAATTTACACTTTTAAATAAAAAACTAAGCATAGGCAGGGTACTGGGGCACCATTGCTAAGCATTTAGATGCATTTTGGGTCGAAAACGACAAGGTAAAAAATCCACTGCTGTTAATAATCACGATTTTAGAACTTGACCTAAAGTGGGGTTTGAGACCATATGCATGTGTGCTTAGGTCTTATAAACTTGTCCTAGAAGTTTTGTTATGTTTGGATGTCACTTGATGCTGTAACGGATGTGATTTTCTTGCTGATGAGCGATTGGCTTTTGGTGATTTCAGTCACTTGAGTGTAAACTTGAGTTAGATGAGAGTTGTTTGTCGTTTTCCGAGAGATTGACACCCTCTTATAGCCTCTATGCACTAGTCGAGTCAGCTTCGTCCCATGGTTTGGCAAATTAATTGTGGTTCTCGCTAAAAGTGCAATAAAGTAGGATAGTGAGGTTAGACATGCGCCCCACAAGTAGATTAATGAGAAAGTAGAGATTAAATTAAGAAAGCTTCTCTAATTACAATGGATTAGCACTAGTCTCTTAAGCATGGGAATTAAGCTCAAGGCTAGTCCATCCATAGAGTGAGCACTCAAGAGAGAGAGAGCTCTCAAAAATAGATCCTCAAGAGTGGATACTCAAGAATGAAGCCTCCTTGCATAAAGGATTTCTTTTAAAGGCTTTCATCACAATCCCTTCTACTATGGGTTTATGTTTGATCCCTCTAGCTAGCATATACAACTTTGGAACTCCAAATGAGCCCAAGACTTATACAAAGTGAGTGGAAAATATTGTGACATCCATAGCATATCTCCTGCTTGATGCATATTTAGTGTAGCCTATGCTAACCGCTGCTAACAGTATCGCACTATCAATGGCTTCAGGGTGAAATCATGTATTGGTGGTACCACTATTTCACTTTTTGGTGGTTGGCTTAGCAAAAAGTAGGATTTGTTTTTTCAAATCTTATTAAATTCTTGTGGACATTGCAATTTTGGATTCTCCTTGTCAAAACTTTCCAATGATATACAACATGGCTAGTATGCTCAAACGGGACACATGTTGGGATCCTTAAGTTGCTTGTGAGCTTGCCCATGTGAGGTGTGCGGAATCGCCACCTAGTCTTGTGTTTTGGAGTGAGCTTGTGTATGTGTGAAGGATGTGCGGATTCGCCATCCTTTTGTGGTGCCTAAGTACTAAGCCGCTATACCCCCTCCCCCCCCCCTCTCTCTCTCTCTCTCTCTCTCTCTCTCTCTCTCTCTCTCTCTCACTTGAGCTCATTCCCTTTCCTCTTCATCATTACTCCCAAGCATCCATCTCTCTTGGATGAAAACTTTGTTATGGTGGTGTGTTGTTTGCGTCCTAGCCGCTGAAGCTAGGTGGTGCCCCCTGTTTGCTTTACCATGACAGGCTCGAGGCGCGCCATTCGGTCCCCGGTGTTTTAGAGGCCGTCGGGGTTCGGGGTTCGCTTTGCTCCCGTCACTCCCTAGATGACAGTGGAGCAGCAGATTTCCCGTTGTTGTCAACAAGGTCTCAACAAATCCTTGAGTTCATGCCTTGAAGCTATGAGGCCTACCTTAATTCAAGACACCCTTCTCAGAGCCAAACCACTTGAAGCAAATAACTATAACAGTATTAACAACTTTAGAGGAAGAGTTGGAAGAACTTTTAACCAACAATATCAACAATATGGAGTAGCAGCTACAGTAAACTTGGAGCAAACCTTTCTCAAGGCTAGATGCTATGGATGCAATCAGATGGGATAGTATAGAAACAATTGTCAAGAAGAGAAAAATCATGGGTTTATTGCTAGAACCATTCCTCAACCTCATATCAATTGAGGGGACAATCTAAGAGGAGGTATAAATGGAGGATGTTGGATGGGGGAAAGGGGAACGCACCCGACACACAAACAATCAGTCTCTCTATAGCCCAAGATAATCATTGCACCCCAGTTATTGGAGTTCACATTAAAAACTCACACAATCAGCAGTAAACCACACCAGATTTTGCCTATAGCACACACCATTTTATCTTTCTCTCACACACACATATAGGCACGGGGAGGCACAGACATCTCAGACATTGACATCAAATGGTTGGAGAAAAGCAAAGAGAAGAAGGGGGAAAAGGGGAAATAAACGGCACAAAACGCTATATGGTTTGCTTCAATTATGGTAAAAAACACCAGCTACAACAATCTTGAAATCTTGACTATAATCCGATCTGTTGGCACGAGCACGACGAGTAAAAAAAACCATAGGCAACCTTCGGCTTCACCTCCATACAACTCTCCTCATTGAGAGTGTCCAAGAAAAACCTATTGATGGCACCCTTGTTGGGACCAAACTTCCTTCTCCAAGAGCGTGCCCAAAACGAGCCCATGTGAACTCCCTCGAGAGCCCCCCAAAAATCCTTAAGAAAGGCCCTCCTTAGGGCATGTAAAGCCTCTCTTTATCTAGCTCCAACTCGCATGCGCCATTGTTATTTTTGGATGGCTTGCCCTTCATGGCACGTGAGCATGCTGGCCAAGTGTGGGCACTCCTTCTATACCAAGGGGGTATTCACGGGCGGCTTGACAACCTCCCTAGCTCGTTACCCTCAATTAAAATATGGCGGGCCTTGAGCACCATGGGAACATGCTTGAAGGCAGATGCCCAAAGGTAGTGCCATATCATCAATGCCAAACTACCCTCCGTGCACCATTTAACAACTCGGTGCCGCCGCTGACCACCCTCAACACCCAAAACCGGCCAGTTTACGCACCCTAGGGCGGCACGGAGCACTAAGCTGAGGAAACCATAGCCAACGCGAGAGGAGATCTCTCTCTCCCTCTCCTTGATTTCCTTATGAGACCTCGCGGTATTGTATATATACATCAAATCCATGCCTCCCAACTCCACATGCGGGGTTATTCTACAAACACGTGGTGGCCTAGGAGAATTGGCTCTTGCAATTCTTCAAAATCCCCCCACCAAGACTTCTAAAAATATCAGTAAAGCATTGTTCCTTTCCCTTGACTTGGATCTCCTCCCATTTGATGCTCAAAGCTCCTCTCCCCAAGGTGCAAAGACCTATTAAAATCTCATCTCCATGGCTACCTTCCATGATGGATACAACACTCCTCGACTTTGATAGGCCCATGAACCGAGGCAACCAAAACCGTTGAAAATCATCTTGCAACCTTTGGTTGGAAACTGCTACCATCTTTAACCTTCCATAACTTGGTGCTGGGATCTCTGTTTGACACACTCTCACCACCTATGGCCTTCACATATCATATATTATGAATACAAACATGGTGAGGCTCCAAAAACATTCGATGGTACATCAACCGAGATGACCAATCCGGCAAAAAACTATCCCCTCGTGAAACTTCAACTGGCAACAACTTGCATTCCTGGAGTTCATATGACAATCTGAAAAGACGGACAGGCTCCATATTTGAGCTCTACACACCTACATAGAAACCAACTTTGCGAGAGAGCCCCCCCATAAATTGTCCCAAACATGCCCTTAAGGACGTGGGAGGCCTCTCTCTATTTCGGGCCCACTTTTTCTTTTTTTAGGCTTGAGCTCGCATGCACCCCAGCTATTACTAGGGATTCTAGATCCCCCAGGTCATGTGGGAGGCCCCCCCTTGTTGAACATTCATGTTCATCCAAAAACCAGCTTTATTCTTCTACCAGCTGCAAAAAATGGCAAACACTATCCAAAAATGTGAGCAAAACACAAAAAACTACCATATGTACACTAGTGCAAGACCTCAAGTGGGTTGCCCCACCCCTTGCATCAGATAGTTCCTGCCTGGATTAAAAACCTAGCACTGACCTTCTCCATCCATTTGTAGCACCTTCCAATAGTGTTTTATCTATGCCTGTAGCCATCCATGCACACAATATGCCGAAAGCACTTTCGCATATCTTTGCACACTTACCTGCCTCATCAACACATTTGTCTCTACAAGCATATTACCCGAACCAACCAATGTATTTGGCTCTGCACCCACATCATCTATACCAGCCAACACTTATGACCCTTCCTCTCAACCATGTAAAGCAGAGATCCTCTCAATGAAACCCTATATTTGGTAGATAATATACCTCACTGATGCACTTACAAGCATATACTTCAACCATGTATTTCATACCTCTTTTGAAAGCTTAGAAACCATCGGGAAATCTCCTTCATCTGCCATATGACATGCCTACTGCAGTGGACTCTCCACCTACTTTGAATCTATGCTCTCCTCTTTGCCGGCAATACCCTCCATACTAGCACCATCATTAGGGGCACGCGAAGATGGAATGGGCGAAAGAAGAATGCACCCATCACACAAACAATCCGCCTCTCTATAGCCCACGATAATCACTACACCCCAATCCACTAGAGCTCACCTTCAAAACTCACACAATCAAGAGTAGACCACACTAGATTTTTCTTGCTTATGATCGTGGCACAACACACACCCTTCTCTCTTTCTCTCGTACACACATATAGGCCTGGGGAGGCACACACATCTCAAACACTGGCATCAAATGTTTGGAATAGAGCAAAAAGAAGAATGGCCCACAATAACATGGAGATAATTTGGGTGTGGGTCCAGTCTTCAGACTTTCTGAATGCTCTGGCACACGCAAAAATACCTCTTCACCTTCGGTGAAGGTAACTTGCCGACGTTTCTCATCAGCATACTTCTTGTACCGATCCTGTGCTTGTCGAACATTTTGACAAGCAAGTCTCAGCATTTCCATATGATCTTGGAGAAACTCCTTGACCTGTTGGAGCTTCTCAGTGGCCAACCCCACCGTCACTGGTGATCTAGGTTGAAAACCATACATAAGCATGACTAAAACCAGTTGTAACATGCTTAGCACTATTATATGCAAACTCAAGAATAGGAAGATAATCTTCCCACTCTGATTGCTTCTTGCGAACGTATGCTCGTAGCATATCCTCTAGCACTTGGTTGACTCATTCCGTCTGACCATTTGTTTCAGGGTGATCAGCCGTACTTAAATTAAGTTGTGTACCCAATCGTTTAAAAATAGCCCTCCAAAAATGACTGTTAAACTTGGGATCACGATCACTCACAATGTTACTTGGCAATCCATACAACCGGTAAAGATTGTCCACAAATAGCTTAGCTAATTCTGGAGTCTTAATGGTTGACTTGGTTGGAATAAACCGACAAAATTTAGTCAACCGGTCTACGACCACCCATACCGAGTCATGTCCTCGACTAGTGGTTGGTAAACCCACAATAAAATCCATGGAGATACTTTCCCATTTACCATTGGGAATCTCTAAAGGATGTAAGAGTCCTCCTGCTTTCAGGCGCTCTACTTTATTAACTTGACATTTTTGGCAATGCAAGACATAGTCTTGAACATACCCATGCAAACCTGGTAAATAAAACTGTCGTCTTACGAGTGCATAAGTTTTCTTAATTCCCGGGTGCCCTGCACTTGGACTATCGTGACATTCATAAAGAATTTGGCACCGAACGTCCGCGTCCGTCGGTACACACACTCTCCCCTTGTGGAGTAGGTACCCATCATCTATGGAAAAATTCTTCCATCGCTGTAGTTCAGCACTCGAAAGAGGAGAACTGGGTGTGGAGGAAACAGAACCACTACCAACATTGGAGTGAGAAGGATCCCTCTTTCTAACATAGCTCCACACCTTGGAGTATGCAGTATCATGCTCGCACTTACCTTTGAGAGATTCCAAAAACTCACTCCGCAATTCCGTGAAAAGGAGAGAGTTGATCTCTGGCATTCGGCTGAGAGCATCAGCCACTACATTGTACCGCCCTTTACGATATCGTAGCTTGGTGTCATACTCCTGAAGAACCTCAGCCCTCCTGGCCTTGCGACCCTTCAAATCACTTTGTTGTGTAAACCACTTGATACTTTCATGGTCAAACACAATCTCAAACTGTGCACCATACAAATAATGTTGCCATGTCTTTAAAGCAGACACTATTGCATAGAGCTCTCGTTCGTAAGCAGAGTAATTCTGTTGTGCTGAATCTAGCTTCTTGCTTTCAAATGCAATTGGCCTTCCCTCCTACAGAAGGACTGCTCCAATCGCACGATTACTAGCATCCGTTTCCAAAACAAATGGCTTTAAGGGATCCACAATAGCCAAAACAGGAGCTGTGGCTAATGTGTCCTTAAGTTTGTCAAAACTTTGTTGTTGTTCTAATCCCCACTGAAAGGACTTGCCCTTGGATTTCAGTTGATCTGTCATGGGAACAGCAATATGGGCATAGTTTTTAACGAATCGACGATACAAACCTGCAAAGCCTAAAAAAATCTGGAGCTCTTCCAAATTTTTGGGAGAGGGCCACCTCCGAATGGCATCCACCTTGGATTGATCCATGTGTAACCCTGCAGCCGAGATAACATGCCCCAAGTAGTGAATTTCCTCCTTGAGGAAATCACATTTGGATTCCTTGGCATATAGCTGATTTTGGCGTAACAAATGAAACACTTGTTTCAAATGTACTAAGTGCTCTTCCTCAGATGCACTATATACAAGAATGTCATCGAGGAAAACGATAACAAACTTTTCCACGTATGGTCTCAAGACACTATCCATGAGTGTCATGAACGTAGCTGGAGCATTGGTTAACCCAAAGGGCATTACCAAAAACTCGTAATGTCCAAACCTTGTTCGGAACGCTGTTTTGGGTATATCCACAAGCCTGATGCGTACTTGATGATACCCAGATCGTAAATCAATCTTTGAAAATATACGAGCGTGGGTGAGTTTATCAAATAGCTCATCCACTCGTGGCAATGGGTACTTGTTCTTAATAGTAGCCGCATTTAATCCACGATAATCTACGCACATGCGCATACTACCGTCCTTTTTCTTCACCAAGAGAATGGGAGAGGCCCATGGTGAAGAACTGGGTTGAATAAACCCTCTACTAAGATAGTCAGCAAGCTGACGTTCCACCTCAGCAGCCTCAGAATGACTCATTCTGTAAGGCGGTTTACTCACTGGCTTACTGCCTGCAACCACGTCTATGCCATGTTGCACAGAACGTGTCGGCGGTAGCCCTGGTTGTAAATCATCTTGAAAAACATCCTTGAATTCCCTTAAAAGTTCTTTTAATTCATTAGCAACCTTTGCTTGTTTTGAATTAGTAGACATAGCTGGAAGAGGAGAGAGAGAAGAATGCGGCGTTGAGGAAGTTTTAGTCAAAACATTATCAACATTAAAAACATCATCCACATTGGAAATAAAATGGCACAGTGAGTAACACAAAAAGAGTTCTTCTATTGCATCATCAGAAGCGAGCTTCATAAGCTCCGCTGTACAAATAAGTGGTGAGGAAGGTACATCCTTCTCCCCCAACAACAGTACGTGCACACCATTGGATTCGAACATTAGACTATTATTCTCATAGCTACGTCTAAGTGATGATCCTAAACTATGCAACCACTCATGACTAAGAACCACAACCGCCCTCTCCATATTGATGACTTGGAAATCCAAAGAGGTACGGTATCCTTGAATTTCCAGAGGTACATCTTTAACCTGAGTTTCCCATATCTCAGCATCATGGCCATTAATCATTGCTACCTTGTAGAGATGGGAACTCGGGGTTTGGGGCAATTTGAGTCGTTTCACCAATTTATAATTGATGAAATTGTGCGATGCACCATCGTCTACCAAGATCCGCACCCGATGCCCTTGGATAGAGCCATGCATACACACCAACTCATGTGGTCCGAAAGTCTGCTGCCACATGGAGGCCATGATACAGCACTCATGCACCGCCTCGGTGTGTGTTACTTCCACATTAGCAAACTGGGAAGAGGACTCAAGAGGTAAAAGCTGCACCATGTGTAGTGCTTTTTCCTTCCCCTTGTCTTGAGCAGCAGATTTCCCCTTGGGACAATCCTTTTGCTATGTCCAGTTCCCAAACATTTAAAGCACAACTTTTCTTTTTTGGCTTTCTCAAACTCTTCCGTTGAGAGAGGACCTCGAGACCCCTTGGGATTTTTGGAGGTCTCTGATGCAGTAGAGACATTTTTTCTTTTATGATGCACATGCTGTGGACGTGTTAAAACAGATGTAGTGCCATGCACATGAGAACTATGCAATGCCCGATCATCAGGATCAGCATGGATGTGAGCTTGCACTATTGCGTCCTTAAGTGTTTGTGGATCCTGGGTTTTAACGTGCTTCTTAAGCTCGGGAGTTAACCCACGGATGAACCCACACACCTGCTGAAAGGTATCCATCCCTTCTAGCTTGAGGATCACATCCTGATAATGGGAAATATATTCCAATAATGTTTTATGCTGGCGCATAGAAAATTCGTCCCAGGCAGTCCAATTTCTATCCTTCTCATTGGTAGGTAGAAATTCCTTCTTGAAGACGGTCTCAAAAGCTGCCCAAGTCTGAGGTAGCATGCCCTTCTCCTTGAGAGACATCCACCATTTGTAGGCCTTGGCATCCAAATTCAGACTTGTCTGCAGCGCCTTGGCTGCATCCAGGGTACGTCTAAGGTCATGAATACCATCCCACTTACTGAGAAAAATATTCACGGTGTCCTTGTTTCACTCACGCTCTTCTCCACGAAAAATTTGTGGCTTTGTATTTTTCAACAAATCGTCCACCTCTTTTTGGGTCAGAGAGTGCAGCGGACCCGGAGGAGGGCCTTACCCAACAGCCGACCCTTGGCCTGGGGTGGAGCCGTGCTCCTGAATTGGCTGACTAGTAGGGCCCGTGGCCTGCTGCCACATATGCAACTTAATCAAATCGGATAATGCTGTGACATTATGATTTAATTGTGCAAAATTCGTTTCAAGCACTATCATGCGTGTTTGCAATGCACGGAAATCTTGCATGTCCAGCAACTCATACGTATCATCTGTTGCCCGTTGGGGCACGATTACTCTCCGTGAGAGGAACCGTCCGCGTGGCATCGGCAGACGTAACGGATGCGGACTGCTCGAAATCAAAGGCATGATGCATATCTATGTTCGAATCCATACTGTGGACGTACTGTGCGAGAAAAGAAAGAAGAATACCTGAATTCCAACGAGCTCGTAGCCGTATGCGGTAAGGAACCGTATTATTTCGCCTTTGAGAAGAAAGAACGCCGACTTCGAAAGCAAAGTTCAATCCACAACCACTATCAGCTTGACAACAACGAGGAAAACTGCAGTGGATGATTCACTCGAAAACAGGGAACAAATTCGATTTGCCCATAATATGGTTTGCGTCGTATGCAATACACCAAATAAACTGGAGAGGTGGTGACAAAATTTGCAGCCAAGAAGAAACTTGAAAACACAAATCAAGTTGCAGTTGCCGCCGATTGGGCTTGCATCGTATGCAAGAAGCCACGACGGAGAAAAATACGAGCAATTGCCGGCTCTTGGAAACTTGTAAGGCCGAGTTGCAGCAGATGCGGGCTGTAAAATATGCAGTACCACAGCCTTTGTGTGCTGTGTATGCCCACCGATGCGCAGACAAATCCCTTGGAGCAACAGAATTATCAAGGTATGGCCCTTTTTCAAAACCCGCTAGGGTTTGCCGGGTGTGAACGGCCTACCCTTAAGGGGTTTTGCAAAAAAAAAACGTGGAGGTCTCTGCTGCAGACGACGGCCGCCTGTGCCCTGCTTCTTGATGCTCTACCTCGCGATGGCGAGGTCTGCTGAGGCCGGGCCAGTGACGAATTTTTCCGCCCTTCACCTTGCACTCCTACTGAGCCCAGCCACACCCAATTCAGTGCAGGTCGTCAGATAGCCTCGGCCCCGACAAAGGGTTGCTGCACACGAGGGCTTCCGCCTCCTCTCTTCCTCCCTCTGTTGGTTATGCATGCAACATGCAGCCCCAAAAGCAAAAGCGTGCCTCAGTTCTATGTTTAGCTCTGATACTAGTGTAAACCCCAAGGGACTGCCATGCCTGGTCCATCCGCCCAACCTCCCTTTAATAGGCTCCTAGCCCCTTTCGGACCCCTTCCGACTGGCAGCCGGCCCTTGGCCGAGTTCGTGACCCCTTGGTTTGGCCCTTGGCCTGACAAAAAACACCAGCTACAACAACCTTGAAACCTCGACTATAACCGGCTCTATCGGCACAAACACAATGAGCAACAAGGTTAGGGCATAGAGGAGTTACCGCTGGTGCAATGGTGGAAGCTTGTGCCGAACGCAGATTTCTCAAAATGGCAAGAACACACTGTGCGCATTCAGATTGGCAAAGATGGAATACATAATACTTGTTTAATGTTGATTGCTCTAAATCATCAGTTAGATCGAGCACATCCATGTTGACAAGGTGGATATTGGATCTTTTATATGGAATGAATTTGACTTGGTTTTTGAGATAATACAATTGGTTTGTAAAGGTTGGGCTCAACGCCATGGAAAATAGTAAGGATTTATGGATCTCAAAATAAATGGTATTCTTGAGGAAAGACAAAGAACTATTGAAAATAAAGAAATTAAAGAGTATTTAGTCGTATGAAAAGATAACCTCACTAAGGATGCTACATGGAAATCTAAAGTTTTCTTGTTGTAGAGAATTCCCCAACTTTGGTTAAGATGAGGACATCTCAAATTCTTAAGTTAAGGTGATTGTAAGATTTTCAACTTTTGCAATTAAGAAAAAGAAGGTAGAAAGCCTATTTAAAGAGGACTGATTTTGAAAATCAATGAGAACTTGCTCAATTTTAGCAAAGATTGGTATTTTCAAAATGTTAAGCATGAAAATACTATAGCTAGAAATTTTCAAAACTAAATTCGAACAAAAACAGCCCCGCTATTCCCTTTAGAAATTTTCACAATTACTTTAATTCACCAGGAAAATTGAAAGCTTTTAGTAATTATTAAAGCACTAGACCTTTGTCATAACCTACTAGATGTTTTCTAGGTATTTAGCGTTAAAGCAAAAAATGGGCTTAAAAATTTAGCAGATTTGAAAAGAAAGTCGGCAGGTGCTAGGAGGGGATAATATGGACCTGTCAAAGTTAGATTAAGCAGCATGGAGCGCTAGGAGGAGCTAGAGGGTCGCTTGGGGTGCAAAGAATCACTAATTATAGGCCTTTTTTGTTGCTAGAAACCTATAAATAAGCCAAAAATCTTTTGTGCTTAGAGAAATCCTTCACGAAATCACTAAGAGAGGAAAAACTCTAGTAGTTAAGCAAGGTAATTAGTGATAATCCCAAACAATCTGTAAATGATATATTAATTTATTTCTAATTTTAAGATAACTATCAAAGAAACATCTAAGTGTTAGAAAACCATGATAATTAACACATAGTTAGTTAATTAGTTTTAGTAATTATCTTGACCTAAAAATCTTGTTTTTTATTGAAAATTAATCAAGATAACTAGCAAATATATTTAAAATCTAGTAGGACAAATATCAAATAAAGATCTAAGTGTTAAGAGCCCGTGATAGCTAGATCATAATTATCTAATTAGTTTTAAAAATTATTTTATCCTAAAAATATTATCTTTGGATAAAAATTAATGAGGATAGATAATAAATCCATTTAGAAGATATAACACCTTGTTAGAAAGTTGAGATAAATATAGCTTCATGAGATAATTACTATAATAAGTAGCAATCAAAAAATAAGGCATTTTTGACTTAATTAAAAGGGAAAAGTTAGAAAATTAGTTGAAAAATTACAAGAAAATTAATAGAGTCTAAAAACCCTATAAGGAAGCTAGGATAAAAATATTTGATATATCTAAATAATTAGAAAGCTACTAGGTCAAGAAGTTACTAATCTTGACTACATTTTAAAGAAAAAAAGCTAGCAGATTAGTTTTCAAGAATTAGTCATGAATTCTTCTAGCTAAATTAAGGTTAAAGAGTTACAAGAATGATATCAACCCACAATAGTCTTCTATAACCAATTAAAGTGCACGAGGGATCTAGAAGTTATGTAAAGTCATGGAAATACGTTATGAAATTTCTATGGTAAAGTCAAGTTTTGACAATGTACCTAATGATTAGACTTCCTTTTTATAAGGATAAACTTCATGGCTCCCAAGAGGACCCGAGAAAACCAACCAACTAAAGAACATGCTAGTATTACAAAGAGGGCCAGGGCCTGACACGATCATGAGGTGGGTCCAAGTAGTAGGCTTACAAATGAGCGTGTTCGGGCCCCTGAGCTTCAACAGATACATGACCAGTCCTAGGTGTTTCTTTGTTGTAAATTAATTCATAATTCAAATTCTTTTAAGTGATAACACTGCATTTGTTAAAGAGTGGATAAGGAATTAGTAAAGGATAAAATTGGTTGAAAATTGGAAGGGTATCTTCTGTGAAACGCTCATGCAATTGTTTGTAATCTAGCAAAGAATTGGTTGGGTTCGCCTGATTGATCTAGGAAAGAAATGGTCAATCATCCTCACAACACCTTGTCTCAAGAAACCTCCGACTCCTTGGTTTGTTTTGATGAATAATGATGGCTATAAGGCCACTTTTAAGTTGTTTATCCCCATGAACGTTGAGTCTCTACTCTATCGAGTCTTGATGTTTTTGCATAGGTTAGGATACCATTTCTTATCCTAGGAGATCCACTTATCTCTATGGGCAACTGGTTTTTTTATGAGAATCCCAAACTTTGGTGATATTTTTCACCCCAAATTATGAATAAGGAATGGGTACCATTTTTCACCCTTAGGTGATCTTAAGACAAGAAGAGTATTGGTCATGTTTATTATGGTAAATATTTTTGGTTGATAGTACCCTCTCTTAAGTTTAAAGATGTTTGTTTGTTAAAGAATATTTTCCAAATGAGTCATTGTGAGAGAAAGTTAAAATGAACCATTGTTTTAAGTGTTGAAAGATTGTAGTAGTAATTAGACAACAAAGAAGCATGTGTGAGTGCGGGGTGGTAAGTGGGGATCGACTAAGGTTGTTGATCATGGATGGGTGGACCTGATTAGTGAGGTAATTATTCATCCCCGTGCACTACCGTTAGAAGACTTCTTCACAGGAAGAGGAGTCCACCAACAGTTGTGTCCTCACCTATCTAGAGGGGAAAAAGCATTGGATGAGAATACCTCAGCCCATTTACAGAGGTTATAGGGCCAAAAAGGTGTTGGGTCCTCTAGATGTTGTTTTGTTTTTGCTTGCGAGACATGACTAGGTCTTTTTCTAGGGCTATAGTCCCTAGCCATTGCCAATAGAATAGGTCTATTCCCCATATTTTTCTTACTTAGAGGATTTAGTTTTTGTTAAACCTAGACACCTATCAAGGACCATCACGATTGGAGAGTCCGTGGGTTGGGCACCTCTCATCCTGGAGAGCTAGCCCTTATGAAGGAAAACATGCTTCAAGAAAAGGACTTAGGATGAGACCACTTATAGAAATGCACTGCTAGACCTCATGATTGACCCAACCTATTGTCCAATCCCTAGATGGTGATTGGGAGACCTACTACACATGGAGGAGTAGGAAGTATTCTGCTCTAAACTTTGATGTACTCTCATATTTGATCAACATCTACAAACAAGTGGAATCATACATGGTTCACACCATGAAAATGATCATTTCTCAGATCAAAGATGTACCTCACCTAACATGCCAAATGCTGACAAAGATTACCAAGATGATTATCACTTGCATATATGCATTCAAAGACAGTGATGCAGTAGGACACCCTTGCTACATGCAAATATTCAAGGAGGCCTTCATGACAAGGTGGACTCCACCATTTTCAATCCCCTGACCAAGGATCTACACACAAGGCACATAGCCTACCAAAGTGCATGACTATGTTACAACGCTCTAATCTAAGAGAAAAATCCTGAAAAAATGTTTGATTTTCTCTAATCCAAGAGCACCTTTGTCTTCTTCAATGCTTTGTCTTCAACTACTTCATGGTCTTTTTCTTCTACTTATCCGATTATTATTCCTCTAGTGCTTTGTCTTCATGTTGATGGTCTTCGTGATCTTCATTTTTCATGTTTATGGGCTCCAGTATGTGCTCAAGGCAAGTGAGTGAGAGGTAGTTCTTACCATATACATAATGTATAGGAAGTGTCTAAACCTGTGCATGATTACAATAATAAAACCATCTCCATAAATATAGATCACGACATACATTGCAAAAGATGATTTTTTTGTGATTGGTTGCAAAAACTAGGGTTTAATGTGTGCATGTGTGTGTGTGTGTGTGTGTGTGTGTGTGTGTGTGTGTGAGAGAGAGAGAGAGAGAGAGAGAGAGAGAGAGAGAGAGAGAGAGAGAGAGAGAGAATTTTGCCCTTTTGAATTTGCGTGAAGTACCTCTTCACCTAAATGAAGTCACCCTTCGCACGAAAAGGAACTATCTTTTTTCATGCCCTTGAAGAAACTTTGAAGATTTGCTTTGATGCTTAGCCAGACTATCATCATAGAGTGCAAAGCTTTGAGTATCTTGAAGATCTTTGAAGCTTCTTGTTGAAGTTCTTGGGATTGCTTCAAAACTTGTGAGCTATTGCATCATGGGAGCAGGCCCTTCAAGCCTTTGGAGGTTACCCTCCTCTTAAAGAGTGTTGAGTTGTTTGAGGCTTGGTGTTGTCCGTGAGAAGGAACGCAAAGATAGATAATAGAGGCGGTAAGGAAAACCCACTATGGGAATGGCGCCTTGACTAAGAGGCTCTTAAGAAGACGAGCAAAGCCGCTGGAAAGGAGACCTATAAGGGGCAATTGATCATGTGGTCATGGGTAAGAACTGCGAGCAGTAGGGGCAAATTGCACAGTGATGTGAAATGGTGACGGTTTTTGACCTTGAGAAAGGTAGTGGAGTGAGAGCAAGAGGCGGTTGGAAAGGGACAACGAAGGCCAAGGCCGGTGTAAGGCCCAACATGAGAAACTTGGGGTTGGTAATGGAGGACTTAAGGTAGGAAACAGGTCCTTGCCATCATTCTATGTGGGGGTGAAGGCGAGCACTGGCAGGAGTAGCTCTGTGGGGGTAATGAGTTGGAGAATGTGGGTAGCACTCGCAGTAGGCTGAGGGCCGGGGGTTGATGCTGAGTGGTGAATGTGCAAGCTCTAGCAAAAGTCAATGGCGAGTTGAGCAGTGTGATGATGGCAAGCTTATGGCCGATTATCTCTAAACTTTGATAAATGAAGAAAGAAGTCCTAGTTTTCCTTGGTGATTAACTAAAATGACAGAATGAAAAATGTCGAGCAACCAAAACCCGGGTCTCAAATTTTCAATAGCAAGACAGATGGCAATTGCCTCTGGCTTCAATTGACTCACCAAGAGCTCACCAGTTGGAGTCTTGGAACTGCAGATGGTAAAGTTGTAGAAGCTATCGTGTGGCAGAGATGTTGCCTTGGAAATATCAAGGGCTACTGTGAGTAGATGGGGGTAAATGCAATGCCGATGAGTTGGATGCCAAAAGGTGTAGTGGCCCTTGTGCTCCCTTCAAAAGTCAACGAAGCCTTTGAAAAACAAGGTTTCTTCACACATTTTGAAGGAAAACTCTACACTCAGATCTTGACTTTCACTTTAAAAATACCTTGTGTATTAGGTGCCTTCAAAACACAAATGTATACACATACACACAAAATGCTGAACTGTGATTATAAAGGAGGCACTAGTCTTGTGGATATTAATTGACCAATTAAATTTACATGCAAGATCCAATTAAAGCTAGAGAATACTCAATGGATTGCTCTCAAGGGATGCGTTGTACACACAAAAGCTGCACAAAGTGATATTGATTATTATGAGACTTATATTAAAACAAAGTAGGATCAAAATGAGCACAAAATGCACACTAATTGAGGAACTGCACTCACAATCAATGTTGAATGCGAGTTCCCCTTCACCTAATCGCCAAAAGGTAATGGAGCATACTCTTGCCCAAGTGACGATTAGGGATTAGGATTATTAAGCTAATGAAATACAATTACTAAATACTAATTGAGGAATGATAATCCCTAACACAAAAGCATAACAAGGAGCCTAGCTAGCATAACCTCAAGCTCTGATACCACTTGAAGGGAATGGGATCATGCTAGCTAGAGTGGATGAAAAATAAACATCAAGCACACAAGTGAGTGTGCGTGTGAATTAGGCTCCAAGATTAATTGACTTGGACTCATAAACACGATCTTGAGTGTTGGGGGTTCCATCATTGCATAGCTCCAATGACCAACAAAATTATCAATCCGGAGGGATGAGCTACCCGGCTAGGGCATGGAAACACTCACACGATTAGTGAGCTAATCATGGCAACACAAATGGTGACTCTACTATGAGGTGAGCTTCTCGGCCTATGGAGGAGCTAAGCCACAATGGTTGGCCATCTCCACATCCACTCCTGGGGGATTCACTATGGATTTCCATATGGTATAACGTGAGTGTACAAGAGGGGGGTTTTTAGAAGTCAAACATAAGCGTATACAATAGGGGTAGCCCCCATTATTTTATGCTTGTACCGTATGTATAAGGGAGGGGGGGAACTACCCCATGGGGGGGGGGGGGGGGGGAAGGGATATTGAGTGTTTATGCCATAAGACACATGCCCTAATAATCCAATTAAAGAAACTTTCACATGAAGGCGTTGTTCTTGGTATTTCAAAGAGTTAATTTACTCCACTAGAAAACTAAGATAGCTATACCAACAAGAAGATATAGTACTTCCCTGTCCTCTCCCTTAGCTAACAGTTTCTATGACTTACTTGTCCCAAATGTTAGGTCCTTGGCAAATTCTGCGAGAGAAAGAAATTCTTCTTCCACATTCTCTACCACTACCCAAGATGCCATCTTCCTCATGCTGACAGCATCCCTTCCTCATGAAGTTTCCCTCCTGTGCCTCACCCTCTAGTGATTGAGGATCTATACGGAGTCGAGGTGTGTGTAGCAAGGAAGGCCTGACACCCCTTAATAGATCAATGAACTTGCCTCGCATGTTGTTCTCTTTTTGCAGTGCTTACATTTTTGCGGCCGCCCTCTGTGAACGAGAAGCGGAACGGTAGAGCTTAAACCAGGCCTTGATAGAAAGCGCAAGACATGTGAGGCCGATTTGTTTTTTTTTCCGGGGGGGGGGGGGGGATGATTTTTAAAGCAATGAATTTTTTTGTAGGAACTATATAAGTGCTCATCTTGAGGAGTAATTCTTGAGATCAAAACTCGTCGACTGAGCTCTCTTGTTCCCTCTCATATTTTGGGCAGCAAACTTTTGGTAAGAGGGAAGAGCACGTATAAGGCAGAGACAAAGTGTGCAGGCAGGTCGGGAACACTTGCAAGAGTTGGGCATGGATTGTGCAAGCAGATGGGCAATAGCTAGCGGGTGATGAGAGTATTCCTCAACCCAGCCTGCGTGTGAAGCCCGCCTGTAGGAATCTGGTGGGTTGGCTCTCCATCCCAAGCGTGTGAAACGCGGGTTGGTAGTAGGTATCATGGAAGCATAGTGTGTAAACTCGTGCATGCGCTTGTCCGACCCAGGAATTTTGTCTTGCTCTGATACCACCCGTGAGTGCTTGTGTGCGGGGATGCAGTTGGTTTTCTATGAGCCACATCCATCGCTAATGGATGGCCAGCGCGTTACCTGAATTTGGATCCACTCTTGCACCCAGGTTATCACACGCACGCCCACATTTCAACACACCCGTCTCCCCCCTCCCTCACACACACAATAGACGACCCTTTTGCCATGACGCAGTAGGTGAGCTTTACCATTTGTGAGGACTCTTGGAAATGCAGATGGCCTCAATCCTAAGGTAACTCAAGCATCCCACACTTCGTTACCTTCTCATAGTTACGCTTATGTGGCAGCTTCTTCATCGATCATGCGTTATTTCTTAGGTTTTCTTAGCTTCAAGCGCTTCAAATGATATAGTTTTTTAGGGTTTTGTGAAAAGGCAGGGTTGGTGTTTTGCAGTTTTGCCGCCAGATCAGTTATTTGCCTAGATCTTGCATGACAGCATCAACGGCCATTGATCTGGTCTCAACTCACTAAGAGGACTCTCATGTATGGCATCAAGAGATAAAACATTCTTTTGTTGCATCATTAGACCTTCATTGTGATCTTTGTGAAAGAATTTCCCTTATGCACTCAAGATTCTATGCGTGTGGTTCTGCACATATGAAGAGGTGAGGCAGAGTGTGTGGTTTTGTTTATTGTTAGGGAAAGGCCTACAATATCATTCAAACCCTCACCATTTGGCATGTGTGGATTTTAGCTGAAGGGTGCCAAGACATGATTCAACATGTCTGGTGTTCTTCTAGTGAAAACTCTTTTTATTTTAAGAAAGTTTTTTGAAAGAGGCATGCGTTGACATCTGTCTTTGGCATTTACAGATGTCTCCTTCAATGAAAAAATACAATGAGAGGCAAGCTACAAGGGATCGAAAGTCTTCATCTCAGCAAGTTGCCAGCGGGGGTACTAGTGCCAATGCTTACAATCCAATTTCGGCACTTTCCATGCTCTTGAATCCATTGCAGCAGATACTGGAGCAAGTTATTTGAATGGGAGGTTCAAATCTATTGATGATGGGGACGATAATTCAAGCTCCAATGGAGGGGCCGTAGAGCTTGAATGCATGTCTAATAATGGCATCTATTTGGGTGGTGAGTCAAAGGACCAGACACACATGAATGGGAAAGAAAAGTAGGCAGGTGTAAAATCACGAATTCTTTCATCAGATGTTGGTGGTGCTGACAAGAAGAATGGGATCTGCAGTTTGGTGTATGTCATAGAGACTAGCAAGCCTGGCATCGTAAATGTTTGCCTTTGTAAGTTATGTCTAAAATGTTGCTATCACAAAGAAAGAGGCTTGGTTACTTGTTTCTATTGGTGACATTAGTGCTACTTGTATTTGACAATTCCCTTCCTCTGATGATGGCTCTGATGAGGAGGAAAATGATGAGCCTCAGAGAGCTTGGAACAATCTTCTACCCAATCATTGGTCTTGCGATTCATTGGTTAGTGGTTCTTTTCATATGAGCTCGCTTTTGTTTCTCTTTTCTTGCTATTGGTCTCTAGACTCTGGTTCTTTTGTTGAACAAAATTTATTTATATCGTTTATTCAATTTTTTCTTCAAGAGTTTTGGCTTTGGTCCTTTAAATTTTAATAACCCAGCTTGATTGCAAGCTTGCCTTAAAGTGAACCGGAAACGCTTTTAGAAAAAGCTTCAAATTTTGACTTTAAAACCACGACGCTTTTAAGTTTGCCTTTATTTTATAGTTCTAATACTCTATTACACATTGTTTGCAAAAGTTAGAATGAATAGCAACGTTTGAGTTTGGTACATGATATGTGTGTGTGTGTGTGTGTGTGTGTGTGTGTGTGTGTGTGTGAGAGAGAGAGAGAGAGAGATTTTAATAAGAAAGAGATACATTTAGCGAAAAAAAGTAAGTTAATACCTTTTGTAATGTGTTTTGATTTAATAAGTGAAGTTTTCCATGGTTGTTTATGAGCATACTATTATTTGTTATATAGTGAACAATCCATTCCATATGTTTGCTTTAAATCCCATGTGGGAAGCCTACTAAGTAGGTGGCTAGTATCATTTCTTTTGAGACTTAGATTTGTATCAGCTCACACGGGAAATGATGTCCGTCTTTTGACAAATTACATTGAATTGATTGGTTTATTTTAATTTAGTATTCATTACATTTGTTGCTTTTCATGGTCTGTTCTCTTAACATCTATTGCAAATGAAAACACGCTAAAATCTACACTTATGCTCATTTACAGTTCAACATGTATTTTTGCAAAAGCATGTGCTTCTAAAATTGTTATGTTACTAGTATGTACATAAAATAGTGGGTCATTACATTGTGTACGAAATCCGTATGAGGGGAGATGGCTCATTGTAAGAACGTCCGTATCTTGTCCGTATATAGGGGGGTAGGTTAGCATGTAAGGTAACGTACATAGGGGGTTTCTCTAATTTTGATGCTCGCAAGTGACACCCCCCCATTACTCATAGTGAATCCCTCGGGCATCCACTTCCATTCACCTCCAATCAACCCAATCACACACACTAACGATTGCAAGACACACACATTACTAATCCTATCATGCAACACACTAATCGCAAGCCGTTGGTACAGGCAAACACTATCAACCCAGAGAGAAGGCCCAAAGCATGTACTTGGAGGTGTGCAGGTTGATGGGAGAGTGATAATGCATTTGATAGGTGCAGATTGGAACAAGTGCGACTATGGTGTGTATGCCAGATACGGTGAGTTGCAGGTCAATGATGGTTTTATGCTCGGCTTGTGGGAATGTTTAGTGATGCTTAAAGTGTAGGCTTCGATGAGCTTTGTGGCTCGGCCTTTAAGGCTTCGCATTTGGAGATCTTGGGAGGAGCTCAAGCTCAGTGCATTACCGATGAGTCATTATTGTAGATGATGGACACTTTTGGTCGTTCAATACGGTCGTCATCCGTGACCGTGTGAAAGGGGACCAAACCCAAAGTTTTTAAAAGCTATTAATAAAGGGAAAAAAAAGAACGAATTGTAGGAATAGAAGTGAGCGCTGCCAGAAGAGGAAACCGCCAAGTGGTTGGGGGATGGAAGGCTCGACAAGTGGGAGGTAAGCATGGCGGGCTGACGTGCTGGAGATTGGGGGCTACTTGAAGGCAAGGAACGCCACTTGGAGGTTGACATGAGAGGGGTGCCCTATCGGGTACGACAGAGGAAGGACTGCTTGCAAAGGGGGGCCAGCTTGCATGAGGCGAGGAGCGCTGCAACGTGGGGGGAGAGAATGAGCCGCCAATGGGCTGCATGAAGAGAGAGCCAACGCTGAGAAGAGGAGGGGCTGCATGGTTGGGTCATGAGGGTGGCGCATGCAGAGGAAGCAGCCAGGGGCTGAGGGCAACCGGATGCAGGAAAGGAGGGGGGGGGCTTATTGCAAAACGGGAGGCGTCATCTGGGAAGGAAGTGGGCTGTCGTGGCATCACAGAAAAAGCCCGAGATGGCTGGCAGTGCTATGGCAGGGGGGCTGAGAGCCTCCAGGACAGCAGAGGTGTTGAGGGGCTTGAGAAGGGGAGCGCTGCAGAAGAGATTTCCATGGTTGGGTCATGAGGGAGGGGCACCATTGGGTTGCACAGCAAAGGCTGTGAGGGAGCTTGTGAGCTGGTGATAAGGGGTGACTCTGAGATAGCCCTCCCGACAGCTGCACGCCAGAGGGTGGCCCGATGAAGCAATACTAAAGGGCATCACTCTTGTGGACTTGGCAGAGCAGCGTTATAGAGATGGAAAAAAGAGATGGCCTCCGGTGTAGTCACAAGCTGAAAGAATGAGAAAGAGAGACATTACATGGCAAAGTTGTTTTAGTATGCTCATTGCAAAGCAAGTTTCAAATCGTTCTTTTCTTGGTCGACCTGTCAAGACATGGGGATAGTAACTCGAAAATGAAGCAAAAAGAAAGGCTTTTTTCACAAAGTATCGTCATTGTGCATCTAATTTTGAATGATTCTACCATGATATAGGCTATGTCAGCTTTGGTTTGAATCCCTGTATATTTTCTCTCTCGCCCTTATGCCTATATATATGTGTCGTGTATGTGTGAGCTTCCACTGGAAGTGAGTGTGTGCTCCCTATAAAGATGTTGGTGTTTCCAAATCTACAAGCGTGAAGGAAAACGGGTGCTTGCCAAAGATTTGGTTGGAGTCTAAGTGTTGTTTGTAATTGGATTACCTATATGAGATTACATAATGCTACGAAGTGTCAAAGGTTAAGATAATTGAGTGCGTGATTAGTGGCTGGGTGCACACAGCTAGGGTTGGTTGGGTATGGGCACAGACAACAATCGGTTTGTAGATTGAGTATTGAGGCTTGTGTTTGCTAGGGATAGGGGTGTTGTGAGATCACTGGGCTATAGAGAGGCATTCACTGAGTGTGCTGGTGGTTTTCCTATTTCCTCCTTTCCATCTTGTGGTTCCCCCACTGAAGATCCATTGATTGCTTCCTAGCAAAGTGGTCGTGAATCAAGATGAAGCAGGAGTTTTGTCCAGTGTTCAAACGAGATGAAGATGTCATTAGGGCCAATTTGGATGAAAAAAGGGTTGTTTAGGGCTTCCCTATTCTTGATCTAAGGGTCAAGGAGAAGCCACATTTTCAAAAGTATGGCACTTTTGTACACGTGTCAAGATCTCCTTCACTTGCTTTTTGAATATTTTGCACTATTTTAACCATAACTTTTGCATATGAACTCCACATTTAGTGCTCAAATGGTCCATGGGTGGTGCTTGATGAGCTCTATCCAATGTACCCATGTTGATTAGTTTTGGTAAGATCTTCATGGTCTTTTTTAGGTTGCCCCTTTTTAGATCCTTACGCAGCCCCTTTTTCATCCAAATTGGCCCTAATGAGACGAGTGGTTAGCTGATTTTGAGTTATTTATGCTAGCAGTATTTCAGATGTCGGGTGATGAAGCAAAGCTCCAGACTCTACCTTTGGTGCTGCGAGGTAAAGCAAAAGTTTGGTTCGATGGCTTAGAAGATGCACACAAGCAGACTTGGATCGGATTTCGTGAGCAATTTCTACAAAGGTATCGAAGGGTGGTGTTGGTTTCGGAAGCAGATGCAAAGCTCAAAGGCTTGCAGCAGCAACATGAAGCTTATTGGGGGATTTTGCGGCTGCTACCCAAGCAACCAATGCGGGACATTTTGAGATGGAAAGGTTTCTATCTTGCTTGCATCCCTATGTTGATGAGAGGGTGGACTATGAAGATCCAAGGACCTTTGATGATGATGTCCAAGTTTCCAGAGCAAAGAGTCAAAGATGAAGAAGAAGATGGAGTCAGGATTGCTACAGTCAGCAATCATGACAGCCACTGGACCTAGGCCCAAACAGATTGATGAGCATTAAGAGGTTAAAAGCTCCTTTTTTGTTGATATGCATTTGATCAAAGCACATGAAGCTGATGCCAGGCTAGAAAAGGTAGAAGTGCCAACCCGGTCTCAAAAGATACAGCGAGGCATATTCAGAGTGCCACCTAGTTTGCTTCCTCAAGAGGACGAGGTGATAGAAGATCTTATGTTGGTTCCAGAACCAACAACGAGGAAGGTAGCAGTGGTCCAAGAATTAGCAAGTTCGAAAGAGGAGTCCGATGGCTCTCATAGCTCCAACAACAGTTTGGATACAGATGCTACATGAGAGACAGAGTCCCTTTCTTCTAGGTATAATACTTATGATGTTTTTTATGTGGATGAAGTGATGAAAAATGTATGCGAGTTGCCTGTCAACCAGCTAGAGGTCGAGGAGAAGCATAGTGCAGGTGTGGAAATGCCTTGTGTGAACAGGCCAGACGAGTAGCCCTATCTTGTGTCTGGTGGTGGTGAGTGCTTGCTAGGAGAAATTTGGTTTGATTGTGCATCCGACTTAATTGAAGAGCAGGTTTTCAAGGATGACTTGCAGGAGCGAGAAACAAAAGCAAAGGTATGTCGAAGTGATGGATCTATGCAGGGGGTGGGGCAAACCTTGCCTTGGTGAGCATGTAGAGGTGTACTATGAGGTTTCAGAGTTTGTGTGTAGCCGTGGAGAGTTAGCTCCCGCAGATGACTCTATGGAAACAGATGCAAGTGCAGCCTATGAGAGCGAGGCTCCATGCAAAGAGGAAGGTGCCACCAACCTTGCAGGAGATGAGGTATTTGATGAACAGGTTGAAGCTCGAGCAAGTCTTATACTCTTGAGTATGAAAAGGTGGCCTTGGAGCCATTTACAGAAGGTTTGGATACAGGTTTGCAAAGGGATCAAGTTTGCTTAGCTATGCATCAAGTGGAGGCAAATGGCAAGGTCTTGCTATTTTATGTGATGCTATGGATACATGTGTTATTGGAGGTTTCTTTACAGGTATTTTTGTCTCAATGGCGAGGTTTTTTTGAAGAATACTATACTATGGAGGGTTCTCTAGCAAATGACAGGATAGCTGCTTATGGTATAGGTGCTTCAAGTGATCAAAAGCATGCTTATGGTTGGTAGCAAGGATTATGGATGTCGGGTGACGAAGCTCCATGCTATGAAGAGCTGGAAGGGTGGAGTGTCTATTGGCCTTCAAGTGCAAAGGAAGGCTTGAAGATGTATGCTTTACAGGTGGATGGCCACGGCCATTGTTTTGTTTTTGATCCGGATGGACTCTATGCCATGCTTGGGGAAGCTTCGAGCTTTCCATTTAATCCTGGCGGATGATTGCAGTAGCAGATGATTTTCTCATTCTCTCTCTCTCATATCTATATAGCCACAATATTATCATTTCTCTTATGCAGTCTATGTAGGTATTTTATGTCATTCTCTCTTTACAGTCTTATTTTACCTAAATAATACTATGGTTGAGCATAAATTCTCAACGAGCCGTTGGGCAATGATGGTACAGGCAAACACTCTCGACCCATAGAGAAGGCTCGAAGCATGTACTTGGAGGTGTGCAGGTTGATGGGAGAGTGATGATGCATTTGATAGGTGCAGATTGGAAGAAGTACGACTATGGTGTGTGTGTTAGATATGGTGAGTTGCAGGTCAATGATGGTTTTATGCTCGGCTTGTCGTAATGTTTAGCGATGCTTAAACTGTAGCCTTCGATGAGCTTTGTGGCTTGGCCTTTATGGCTTTGCATTTGGAGATCTTGGGAGGAGCTCAAGCTCAGTGCATCGCCAATGAGTCATCATTGCAGATGATTGACGCTTTTGGTCATTCAGTATGGTTGTCATCCGTGACCGTGTGAAAGGGGGCCAAACCCAAAGCTATTAATAAA
This sequence comes from Adiantum capillus-veneris, assembly GCF_014529385.1. Classification (NCBI taxonomy): domain Eukaryota; kingdom Viridiplantae; phylum Streptophyta; class Polypodiopsida; order Polypodiales; family Pteridaceae; genus Adiantum; species Adiantum capillus-veneris. Next base: position 72,039,746 of record NC_140954.1, read on the forward strand.
GGAAAAAAAAAACGAACTGCAGGAATAGAAGTGAGCGCTGCCAGAAGAGGAAACTGCCACAAGTGGTTGGTGTGAAGCAAATAGGAACTGATGCTAATAACAACTAATCTAACAAAGTAAATAATGAGAGAGAGAGACACTGCAGTGTAGCAAGGAAGTAAAGCTAACTTGTATTGATAGAATGAAATAAGAACTTGCACACTCTTCAACATAACAAAGGTGCCTTTATATACATTAGGCAAGGGGAGCCTTATTGGGTAAGTGCTAGGATGAAGGGACGTTGCCTACATTAGGGGGAGATGATTTAGGGGTGGGTAAGATGATTGAGGCACTGAGTGAGCACCGTTAATAGTGGTAAGATATTTCACATCCCCCCGTAACGGTGAACACCTCATTACATGGGAGAATCCCCCCCTTAAGGAGGTGTGCAAGCAGTAGGCACAAGTGACAAATTTCGACATGCTGTAGTTTGGATCGTAGCAGGTACTGGTTTGGTGAGGAAATCTGTCCAATTGTGAGCAGTGGGCATATATTGCAACTTTAAAAAACCATTGGCGACCAATTCCTTGATGAAGTGATAACTGATTTTGATGTGCTTTAGTTTGTTGGAGAAACTTGGGGAAGCAGCCAGAGCAATTGCAGATTGGTTGTCGCAGTAGAGGGTTATGGCTTCTTCCGAGATAGGATATGGAAGTTGAAATTCGTGAATGAGCTCAGAAATCCAGAGAGCTTCCCTGGAAGCAAGAGCAGCAGCTACATATTCGGCTTCAGTCGATGAAGAGGCAATTGAAGATTGTCGTTTCGTTTGCCAGGATATTGGGGCACCTGAAAGAGAGAATATATAGCCACCTGTGGAGAAGCAGTCGGAATCATCCCCTGCCCAATTGGCATCGACATAGCCACTCAGAGAGATAGGTATGGTGGCATCATAAGCATAAGTGAGAGCATAGCGCTTAGTGGTCAGGAGATATCGAAGTGTGCGTTTTGCAGCTTGCTTGTGTGTTTTGCATGGCTGTGACATAGCGCGAGATAATATATGGCCGGTGTAGCAGAGATCAAAGCGAGTGCAGGATATCAGATAACGAAGCTGACCACAAAACTTGGGATAATGAAGAGAAGGCCAATAGAGCTCATCAGCGGGAGAGTAGGCTTGTTGTGTTTGAGAGGAAGGGGGCTGAATTCAGGAGAACAAGTGCTCATGCCATAATAAGTGAGAAGCTCTTCAATGTATTTTACCTGGGTGAGTTTGATCCACTTGCCATAGGGGTCGTGAAGCACTTGAATGCCGAGAAAATACGTCATTGGTCCCTTGTCACTGACAGGGAATTCTTGTTGGAGACAGTCGATGGCGCGCAATACCATGATTTCAGTGGTGCCGATGAGTGGGATATCATCCACAAATAATCCCAAAATGGCGAGGCCATCATTTGTACGCCAGATGAAGATATTGAAGTCGACACTCTGTATAGCCGCGAGCGACAAGTCTGGCTTTGTAACGTTGAATTCTGCCATCCGGGAAGTACTTTTTCTTCAATAGCCATTTTCATGTGACTATATTGTGATGCTATGGCGGTGGAACAAGATCCCAAGTATGGGCTTCTTCGAGTTCCTGAAGCTCAACTTGAATTGCTTCGTGCCATAAATCTCCCTCACTGGATGAGAGGGCATCGACGACCGACATTGGCAGAATATCTTCGACGAGAGCGGATGGGGTGGTCGATTGAAGTTCTTCTTGGAGAACAACCGAGAAGCTTGTAGCAGCGTAAATATCTGCTAATGACCTTGTGCGGACGCGACTGCTAGAAGCTGCTTGATCAAGGTGTTGTGCTGATGGTGATGAATCCGACGAGGTGCAGGTGGTGGGAGATGTCGCTGAGGTTGATGTAAGTGGCTCGACCTCGTCGATCCCCGATGGAATAGGTTGATTTGAGGGTGTGGCATGAGAATCCTCCACTGGCGAGGGAACCGATGTCGAAGTGGTAGGTGTGTGATAGGATGACGCAGAGCGAGATGGCTCTCGGGTAGGGGCTGCCAGCAAGGAGGGAGCAGGTAGGGGCATTGAGCTCTTGCGGGCGGTTTGGTATGTCCGAACCATAATGGGCGAGGTTGGGGTTTGCAAGGCGGGTGGCCGATGGTGGGAAACGCTGCCAAGGGTGATGTTATTTTCTGTGTTGCGAGCTGGAAAAGTAGCTGATGATGGCGTAGCAGGGACAAACGACCGTGTGATGCCGCGAGGGGATGGGGAAGGTGGATAGGCCCCTAAGGGACGCTTAAGGTGGAGCAATCCATGTTGTGGCAAGCTGCCGTTGTTGAGGGTTGTGAGGAGGCCTGGCGACGCTGCAGGCGGATGTGGCACAGGTGGGGATGGCTGCGCAAAAAAACCGTACTGAGGTGAGGGGCTTGGTGGGCTGGAGGATGGAGGGTATGCAGCTGTAGGAGGAGGATATTGTGTTGAAGGGGATTGGCGTGGAGGACCAAGTTGCGCAGAGTTTGGGGTGCGTGGAATTCCAGCAGGGAGGTGTGAAGAAGGCTCGGGATGCAGTGTGTGTGCATAGCGCATGTGAGAGGGAGGGGCTAATAGGGGCGCTGGACTCTCCAGATGGCGGCATGCAGGTATGTTGCTATTTGAGGAGGGTGGTGAGGGGGTAAGATTGGAGTCATGTGGGGTTTTACTCGGAGAAGGGAAGCGAGCCAAGAAATGAGCGAGATAGCGAGCCGGTTGGTGGATTTCATGCGGAGGAGAGTAAGTATTGGAGGGAGAAGGGCCTTGGAGGATGAAATCCTCATAAAAAATGATGGTTTTGGCATGAATGAATTTGTGGAGCTTGGGTTGATGGAGGCGATAAGCTTTGACTCCAAGGCGATCTCCTTAGCCGACGAAGATGGTGCGGGTGGCTCTTGGTGATAACTTGGAGATGGGGTTGGTTTCGAGAGGATAGGCTATGCTACCAAAAATGCGAAGATGTCCAAGGCTCGGCGGGTTGCCATACCATAGAGCGTATGGCGTGGTATTTGGATTTTGAGATGACGGGATTCGATTCTGTACATAGCATGCGGTGGCCGTAGCTTCTTCCCAGTAATTGTCTGCTAGACTGGCTTGAATGAGCATGGCTCGAGCAGCATCAAAAATGGTGCGATTCTTACGCTCGGCCCGACCGTTTTGCTGAGGGTGAGCAGGGATGGTATATTCATCACGAATACCCGCCGTGTGGCAGATATCCCGAAACTGATGGGATGTGTATTCCCCGCCATTGTCGGTGCGGAGGACCTTGATTTTCCGATCATGCTGGTTTTCAGCCAGTGCTTTGAAGCGGCTAAAATATGTGATTGTTGAAGCTTTATCAGGCATGTAATAGACATCTGTGAACTTGGAGTAGTCATCAATAAAAGTGAGCATATAAAGGTTGCCAGTGAGTGATTTGACAGGCAAGGGGCCACAGACATCAGAATGAATGAGATCAAGCGGTGCGGAAGCATGTGATGATGATGTAGGAAAAGGTGCATGATGTGATTTGGCAAAAATGCATCCTTCACAGAGGGTGATGGGAGTGAGATGCTTGGGTAAACCGAGGGCAAGCTGGCGGTGCGTGAGCTGATGTAAAACATGTTGAGAAATGTGACCTAGTCTATAGTGCCATTTGAGGGTGGTGTCGTGTGGGGAAGATTGTGCAGAAGATGCAAGAGCATGTGCAGGAGATGAATCACCTAGAGGGTAGAGTCGCCCAACCTAGGGTACCTGAAGATTGATATGCCGGCCATTGACATCTCGGGCTTGTATGTTGCAACCATTTTTTGTGAATTTAATGGTAATACCTGAAGAGGTCAGCTCGCTAACAGAAATAAGATTTTTTTTAAAGCCAGGTACATAATAAACTTTAGATATAGTAGTGCGTAGGCCATTGGGAAGATTGATGGTGGCATCGCCATAGGCTGTAGCAAGTTGGAGGCTATTATCTCCGAGACAGACTTCTAGGGGAGTCTGGAGATAGGTTAAATTTGAAAGCCAATGAAATTGATAGGTCATATGGTGGGTGGCACCAGTGTCAAGTAGCCAGAGATCAGGGGATGAACTATGGAGAGTAGCGGCATATAATTGCATAGGATAAGAAGGGTTATTCTCATATGTAGATATATCAGCATAATGAGCTTGGCCATGAGAAGAGGGTGAAGACAGAAGGGGTCTAGCCCCCCCTTGAGGGTATGACGGATAAAATTGAGAATATGCAGCAGGAGGCCGAAAATTACCTTGATTACGGGGTTGCCGACAATCCTTTGCAATATGACCAAAGCGATGGCAATTGGTGCATTGCTTCGGGCTTGAATGATGTTTCTTTCCATGGTTGTGGTGCTGATGAGGAGGGCCAGAGTGGTTGAACGTCTTCTTGCCGGGGTGAGGTTTGTGAGGTTTAGCCATAGTGACTAATGCCGTAGACTTTTGCGAGCCATTGGTGTGGTCGCGAAGGGTTTCTTCTTGTTGAATCTTTGCTACTAGATTTTGTAGCTGTAGATTTTCCGTCGTGGCTTGGGTGGTGATGAAGGCCCTCCATGATGCGGGAAGGGAGGCCAACAAGAGCATGCACGGCAGCTCTTCAGGGATTGCTAGCCCTGATATGAGTACTTCGTCTAGAAGTATTTGCCAAGTTTCTAAGAACTTGGATGAAGACTGACCTTCATGCATAGTGGTGTTTACCAGTTTCTTGATCAGGGAAACTTGGTAAACGAGGTCGGTATGCTCATAGTTCTTCTCAAAGAACTTCCAAATAGCATTGGCGGTGGTGAGCTTCTTCACCATTTGGACTTGCCGGTCTTGGCAGTGGAGAATAAGCTCCATCTTGGCACTATTATTTTTACTTTGCCAAGCATTGTAGACATCGGAGATGCCAATAGGATCCTTGTCTTTGGGTTTGTCAGGTTGAGCTTCGACGCCCGACGTAATTTCCCAGAGTTGAAGCTGTGTAAGGTAAAGCTCCATTCGTATCTTCCATACTTGGTAATTCGTGCCGTTGAGTTTGTCGATGACGTAGCAAGGCTTGTATGCGGCAGAGGACATAAAGGATGACTCGGCCATCGTGCAAGGCTCCGGATTCCTTGACGTGAACGAGCAGACCTTCGAGTGCTTGGAAGATAATACAGAGGGGCTCTATGTGCTAGCTAAGACAGAGATGCAAGGGGCTAAGGCGAGTTCCGAAGCTCTATCTCGCTCTGATATCATGTAAAGCAAATAGGAACTGATGCTAATAACAACTAATCTAACAAAGTAAATAATGAGAGAGAGAGAGACACTGTAGTGTAGCAAGGAAGTAAAGCTAACTTGTATTGATAGAATGAAATAAGAACTTGCACACTCTTCAACATAACAAAGGTGTCTTTATATACATTAGGCAAAGGGAACCTTATTGGGTAAGTGCTAGGATGAAGGGACATTGCCTACATTAGGGGGAGATGATTTAGGGGGTGGGTGAGATGATTGAGGCACTGAGTGAGCACCGTTAATAGTGGTAAGATATTTCACAGTTGGGGGATGGAAGGCTCGACAGGTGGGAGGTAAGCATGGCAGGCTGACGTGCTGGAGATTGGGGGCTGCTTGAAGGCAAGGAACACCACTTGGAGGTTGGCATGAGAGGGGTGTCTTATAGGGTAGCATGCAGAAGTGGACGACAGAGGAAGGACTGTCGTTGAGGTGCCACAAAAGGGGGCCAGCTTGCATGAGGCAGGGAGCGCTGCAGCGTGGGGGAGAGAATGAACCGCCAATGGGCTGAATGAAGAGGAGGGGCTGTATGGTTGGGTCATGAGGGTAGCGCATGCAGAGGAAGCAGCCAGGGGCCGAGGGCAACCAGATGCAGGAAAGGAAGAGGGGGGTTATTGCAAAAGGGACGGCTTCATCTGGGAAGGAAGTGGGTTGCCGTGGCACCACAAAAAAAGCCCGAGGTGGTTGGCAGTGCTGTGGTTGGCAGGGGGGCTGAGAGCCGCCAGGACAGCAGAGGTTTTGAGGGGCTTGAGAAGGGGAGCAATGCAGAAGAGCTTGCCATGGTTGGGTCATGCGGGAGGGGCACCATTGGGTTGCGCAGCAAAGGCTGTGAGGGAGCTTGTGAGCAGGTGATAAGGGGTGACTCCAAAAGAGCCCGCCAGGAGCTGCACACCAGAGGGTGGCCCGATGAAGCAATACTAAAGGGCATCACTCTTGTGGACTTGGCAGAGCAGCGTTATAGAGATGGAAAAAAGAGATGGCCTCCGGTGTAGTCACAAGCTGAAAGAATGAGAAAGAGAGACATTACATGGCAAAGTTGTTTTAGTATGCTCATTGCAAAGCAAGTTTCAAATCGTTCTTTTCTTGGTCGACCTGTCAAGACATGGGGATAGTAACTCGAAAATGAAGCAAAAAGAAAGGCTTTTTTCACAAAGTATCGTCATTGTGCATCTAATTTTGAATGATTCTACCATGATATAGGCTATGTCAGCTTTGGTTTGAATCCCTGTATATTTTCTCTCTCGCCCTTATGCCTATATATATGTGTCGTGTATGTGTGAGCTTCCACTGGAAGTGAGTGTGTGCTCCCTATAAAGATGTTGGTGTTTCCAAATCTACAAGCTTGAAGGAAAACGGGTGCTTGCCAAAGATTTGGTTGGAGTCTAAGTGTTGTTTGCTATTGGATTACCTATATGAGATTACATAATGCTACGAAGTGTCAAAGGTTAAGATAATTGAGTGCATGCTTAGTGGCTGGGTGCACACAGCTAGGGTTGGTTGGGTATGGGCACGGACAGCAGTCGGTTTGCAGATTGTGTATCGAGGCGTGTGTTTGCTAAGGGATAGGGGTGTTGTGAGATCACTGGGCTATAGAGAGGCATTCACTGAGTGTGCTGGTGGTTTTTTGATTTTCCCCTTTCCACCATGTCTAATCTATAATCTGAAAAGACGGGTGGGCTCCATAATTCGAGCACTACACTTGTAACCTGTCTTCCACTTGGACCACCTGTCCCCAGCTGCCTTGTTGTAATGTCTATTGCCCACAAAGGAGCAATAAGCATTACAGGAATCAATACCCTTACACTACCTTACATTATATGAACATCAAAATACATGAAGACAAAATAGAAAACAAGTCACAGAAACAGAACACCGTCTTCTTTATTGATATGGAACCGAACACGGAGTACAAGAGGGAAATATATTGATAACATGAAAATTAGAGATATCCCCAAAGACTGGTATGCCCCCCCATACACAACCGCTGCTCCAACGCAGATCAGGAACGGTGCAAAACCCCGTCCTGTCCCATGATATCCCATGGAGAACTGTCCCAAAGCCACATGACTCCTAGTCCGCAATGTCCAGACATCCACAAGATCGCAAGACCGCAATGTGCGGCTTATGCCGTAACACCTGGCACTCATGGTGGATTCCGCAAACCCACAGCTCTAGCCCCTCCGTGTCGAAAGTTCCGGTTGCTGTTCCTCCTATTCTGGTGACGAGGAAACATCGATGTAGCCAAATCCCTAAAAATCTTGGCGATGAGCCTGATACACCTCTTCCAACAGCTGTGGATCTATCTCAGGTTGCTCCGACCAAGGATCCCTTGGAATGAATTGCGTTGGCAAAGAAACCGACTGAGGTGCCTGTGGAAAAGGAGCAAGAGGTCTATATATGAAGAGGATAATGCCGAGAGAAATATCTGTTTAGCACAGGCCAAAAAGGTGGGCATGGTGGAAGACTAAGTGAGAATGAATGAGTCAATTTATCCACCCAAAAACAGACTCGGCGTCGCTCCTTACGAAGGCGATGAATCACTCACTGCAAACGAGACACATGACCCTAGGCCTCACACATATTTTGTAGCTTTTCCCCAATCAGCAATATCAAAACCTTCTTGGACAATATTCGTACCTCTGTCATTATTCGGCGGCTCAGGCTTCCTCACCACAACCTGTTGAGTTGGTTGTTGCGTTATTACCTCGGTAGACAGCCTTGATCTCCAACTCTGCATTTGAGTTTCCAAAAAACTGTGCAGGTCCTGCTGCATCTCCACTGCTAAGGCATCAAGATCATTCATGTTAATCGTCACATTACCAGGATGAGATGCTAACTAAGTGGCCAAGCTATTCTGTGTTCGCAATTGAAGAAATTCCTCTTGAATAGAAGTGATAAACGTAGAGTTAGCCCCCCTCAATGCCTAGATTTCTTCAGTTGCTGCCGAGATGTAGTATTCAATGCTACATTGCCCTAGAAGAGTGTGTGTCAGATGCTATTGACTTAGGAGACAATTGTGATATTTTCAATGAAGAACATGTCTCTAAGGATAACCAAAGCGAGAAAACAACATCCACCAAGCCAGCACAAGTGGGAACGGTTGCTGCAGCACCACTTTCAGCCATAGAAGACATGCTCAAAAGGATGAATGACATGATGAATAACATGCAAAAAGAACCTATGAGGGGACTAGGGCAAGGGATACCTCAACATGCACAACCAATTAGTCCACAACGTGCCTATGAGACCACAAGGGCAACCCATGTACAGATATCAGCCTAATATGGCCCCAGCTCAAAAACCACCAATGGGTATGGAAAGTTAGCTTGTGTTGGGTCAACAACCTCTATATCCGGGACATAATGCAGTGCTTGTAAAGTACATGCATTTAGAAGGAGTCATAGAGGAACAAAGACACTAGTGCTTGTTACCCCCTATGCTAAGCCTAGTCCATCTACAGTAATGATAGAAGGAGACTGTAATGATAGAAGGAGACTGGTATAATTCACATCCACCACCAATGGAAGAACCTGTGACTTATACTACATTAGAGCTTGCATCAATGTACTATGTAGCTAATCAAGGTGTTAGACCTCCTAGGGTAAGACCCATGATTAAGCCAAGAACTGGAAACTATCATAACTGTGGTGCATATGATCATTGGAAAAACAAATGACCAGAGCCTTAGAAGAACATTAAGCCATTTGAAGCTTATTGCATACAATATTGCAAAAAGGGAGGACATTTCCCTGAAGATTGTCCAAAACATCCTTTAAACAAGGGAAAACCAGTAGTGAACGTAGTCCAAGTGATACCTAGTAGCTCATCTGAGAGTGAACCAATTGTTCCAATCAAGGTAATCACCAGAGCCTAGGCTAAGAAAAAGAAACATAACTCCTCTGATGACTCGGAGAATACAAAAATTTCCTCTCAAAAGACCAAGAGAAGCAGAAACAAAAGGTATGAGATGAGAAAACAGAAACAAAGGGCTAAAATCAAGGAGAAAGCAAAGAAATTATTCCAAGAAAAAATAAAAGAAACTAGAAACGAAATCAAGGAAACCACAGTGAAATATGGAGGATCAATTTTGGTAGACAAAATTTTTGAGCCAATTAATGCAGCTTTGGAAGGGTACCAAGCGGGACTTAAAGCAAGCCAAAACATGAAAAACAAATGGAAAAACTATCCTTTTCCAGACATGGAAGTAGCTAAGCTTGAAGCTTATTAAAATTTGGTAAGAATTACTCAAGAGATGCTGAAAAAACAAAAACCCAAGCTCGAGAGTATGGAAAAACCTGAGGAGCTTGTGGTAGGAACTAGTAAACAAAAATCCAGAGCGGTGGTAGAACTCCACCTTAAAACAAAACAGCCAGAACTTATAATGCCAGACAGTGAAGATGCCTTAGATGGAATTCCATTCGTAGGAGAAGATTGGCCAGGACACTTATGGGAAAATGTTAGAGAGATTAATGATGGGAGCCTAACTCTGAAGTCAGCTCCTATAGAGGAAGTTTGGTTAGACAATTTACCTCTTGATATGGACATGGGTCTACAATCCTTGTATGGGGATTGTGTATCTGAAGCTTCAGGAATGTCTAAACCATTGACCTTGAAAAAATTACCCTCTTAATTGGGAGATAACAAAGATGAATCCATAGTGTGTAAAACCACTCAGATAAAGAGATTGGAACAGACCCTAGAAGTAGACAACATCCATTCAATCATGTCTACACCCATCCAACGCACTCTAAATTTAGGATAACTGTTAAAAATCAGACCATATTTATGAAATGATTTACAGAAAACTCTAGAGAAGGTGGAAATAAAAGGGCTAATTGCAAAGAATTTGAGAAAATTGAAACACAGAATGGATAGCAAAGAGATTAGATCCATTCCAATGAACAAAGTCGGAGAATAATACGAAGGGAAACAAGGAAACACAACCCTTCCAATGAGATATAATGATATAGAAACCATGGCAATACTAGATAGTGGGGCAGGCGTAGCCATAGCCACAAAAGCAAAATGGGAATCTTGGGGACAACCAGCCGTTAGACAAACTAGTAGACACATCCAAAGACCTTTAGGACTGCTTGAAAATATGGTAGCTAATTCCTATGGGATTGAATATCAACACACTTTTGCCATACTAGACTTTGGAAAGCAACTCAATTACGAAGTCATATTGGGAAGACCTTTCATGTGACAAGTACAACTCACGCAGGATTGGGGAAACAATTATCTGTACTTGAAGCAAGTGGGATCAATAACACGGGTTAATATAAAAGATCACACTTATAGAGATCTCATGAAAACACCCATACAGGAGTTCGATTCAATCTCTTCAGCTAAAACTAAGCTTCCATCTTGGTTGAACAAGGACACACCTATTTGGATGTGCGGAGCCTCAGAAAATGGGGGCTTTAAACGAGAAGAATGTATCTTAGAAAGGGATTGCACAGATGAAGCCTATGTACCTGAACCCTTTCCAAAGCATTTTTTTGAGCTATTTAAGTGGACTCAAATTTTAGCAACAATGGATGTATGTGTAAATATGTCTATGCATACTCAATTTTGCAATGAGGACAGCTATGACATAATACCCATACAAATGATTTCAACCCTTCACATTGAAGACAAAATTCAAGAATCCAAGGACTTGATGAAAGCTCAACAAGTTTTCTCAGACCTCTACTATGATGCAACAGATGAGTTAGAGGAACATTCGGCTACCTTAGATGATTTGGGATCAGAAAAAGAACATGTGAGAGCTAAGCTACTCATGAAAGGAGGGGATGAAAATTTTTTTGACTTTCCAAACCAAAAACCGAGAAGACAGAAATGGTATAGAAGAAAAAGAGACATCAGAAACTTGAAAGCTAGACCTATGCCATTAGTCTCCAGTAGAACACAATTTCTGATGCAGATAGATGTACATGATTGTGTCAAGGACAAAATCACTAGTAGATATCCTTTAAACAAAAAATAGGAAATATAAAAAACATCAAGAAAAACGAGAAAGGAAACTCAAGCAAAACCAAAACACCAAGACAAGAATTCAACAACGACAAGAGTTGAACATAAAAAGAAGTATCAAGAGTTGAAAAAAACTCTAAAGGAGATATATACAACTAAAATGGAAACCACTAAGGAGGATGGTAAAAATGTAATGAGCATTCCATACCATTACAAAAAATATACTCTCCAAGATCGAAAAATCATAGTCAAACAACCTATTAAGGAACTACAAAAACAGGGCAAGTCTCACGAAGGACCTAAAAACACAAAAAATAGATCTGGCCGAACCAAGAGAAGAACCTAAACCTGCCTACATTGCAAATGACCTTATGGAAGAAGAAGAAGAGCTTTTGTTAAGCTTACTAAAAGAATACCGGGATATCTTTGATTGGTCTTATAAGGATCTCAAGGGTGTTGATCCAGAATTCTGTCAACATACCATACCGATGAGAGATGATATAAAACCAAGTATACAAAGGCCATACACATATAATGAAATAGTTGTCAGAAAATAAAAGAAGAGATTGAAAAGCTAAAGGGGACCAAATTCATTTATGAAATTGAACACACAGATTGGGTGTCTCCAATTGTGGTAGTACCCAAGAAAAATAGAAAATTATAGGTGTGTGTCAATCTCAAGAAAGTGAATGCAGCTACCATTAGAGACAATTTTCCTCTTCCAATAACTGAGCATCTTTTAGAACGAGTTGCAAGAAAATAAGCTTACAAATTTTAGATGGATTTTTGGGATACAATCAACTTTTGGTTGACCCCAAGGATCAGCATAAAACTGCCTTTGCAATTGAATGGGGTATTTTTGCCTATCGGGTTATGCCTTTTGGGTTAACAAATTCTCCTGTCACCTTTCAAAGATTGATGAGCCATGCTTTTAAAGAATATCTTCGGAATTTCTTGGAAGTATATGTGGATGATCTATGTGTACATTCATCAATCCAGACTGATCATCTTGAACACCTCAAAAAGGTATTCAAAAAATATAGAATTTATAGGATTTTCTTAAATCCTAAAAAGTGCACATTTATGGAAAGATAAGGTAAAATTTTTGGATACATAGTGTCTAAAAATGACATAGCTACTGATATGGATAAAATTCATGTTATTGCTGATTTACCTAGACCGACAACAGTCAAGGGGGTTCAGGCCTTTATGGAACATTGTGGAATTTACAAACAGTTCATATATATGTACGCTATAATTGCAAAACCCATGTATAGCTTGATTACACACTTTGAATGGACTAATGAGTGTGAAGAATCCTTCATGAAACTTAAGCAAGCTCTCACTTCAGCTCCAATATTGAAAGCACCAGATTGGAATAAGATATTCCAAATACATGTAGATGCTTCCAATTTTTCCATCGGGTGCATACTAGCTCAACCAGGAGACCAGAAAATTGATTTTCCTATTTGTAATGTTAGCAGACAGCTGAATATGGCAGAGAAAAATTATACCACCACGAAAGGGAAGGATTAGGAATGATCTATGCCGTGAAAAGGTATAGACATTACCTATTAGCAAACAAATTTGTGTTCTCTGTGGATCACCAAGACTTATTGTACTTGGTCAACAAGCCATGCAACACAAGAAGAATAGTGAGATGGTTCATCATTCTTCTCGAATTTGATTTCACTGTAGTTGTGAAGAAGGGCACCACTCATCAAAAGAACAGATCATTTGTCAATGATTGTTTTAGGAGAACCACCCAAGGGAGTATATGATGATCTATCAGATGCATATCTGTTCTTCGTGAAAATGATACCTCAATGGTCGGAAAACATAGTATCATTGATGACCATAGCTCAAGTAGATTCACAAATACCACTTTCTATTACAGTCAGATTAATTGAGCAATCGGCTATGTATTAGTTACTAGCTGGAGGGTTATAAAAAAGAAATTGAGATGGAATGCTAATTTTATGGATTAATTTCGAGTAGAAAACCCAATACCTAAGTCAAACACGTATTACCATAGTAGGAATTTACTTTATGGAAGGCCAAATTATGCAAAGGATCTTGAAACTTGGAGTATTTTGACCAACTATGAGGAGGAATGTTCATTCTTTTGTGAAAGATTGTCCTCAATGTCAAAAACAAGCACCCATACCTCATGTAACATTGTTTGAAATGTTGATTGTTCCTAAATGGAGTAACTATCTAGTTACTTACTTATCAAGCCGAACGTTTCCTTAGGATATGAGTAAACGTCTTCAAAGAGCAATTGAAATGGAAGCAAGAGGCTATGCTCTTATTGGAATCAATTGTATCGGAGAGGTAAGGATCAACACTTTGCGTCTTTGTGCAAATGAAAACGAATACATTCATATCATAGAACAAGCACATGCTAGATTAGCTCAAGGTCACTTTTCTAGTGAGACCACCGCAAGAGAAATATTAATGGCAGGCATATGGTGGCCAACACTTTTTGCAGATGCCTAGGAATATGTTCGAAGGTGTGATGCATGTCAACTAGCAAAAATGCCAACCCGTGTAGATAGCATGCCCTTAAGACCAATGATGGGGGCTAGAGATTTTGAAAAGGGGGGTATAGACTTTGTTGGGCCAATACAGCCACTTGCTTATAGAACCCAAGCTCAATATGGGTGAAAGCATGTTAACTTGTCATGCTTTTTCATGTCCCAGATAATGCTAACTAGCACAATTTTGACATATGATAACTAGTACAATAACTTGAGCTACATCTCCAAGATCTATGACATATGATATATCAATAGAAAGCACTTGAAACAAGGAATCCAAATGTACAACCTCCGACAAATTTTGATATTATTTGTAAAAAATTTACCGGACGCCCAACTTTTCAAAGATGTCCTAACTTGAAACTGCTAACTAGCACAAAAAGCGCGACAGGTTAACATGCTTTCACCCATATATCATTGTAGCTACAAACTATTTGACCAACTGGACCAAGGCTAAAGAAACGCACAAAAATAATGTCAGAACCACAACTGCATTCTTATATGAGTATGTGCTCACAAGATATGGACTGCCAATAGAAATTATCAATGATAAGGGAAACTCATTTCCACAATGAGGTAATTGATTATCTGCTTAATGAATTTATGGTCATCCATAATAAATCAGCTCCCTATCACCCACAAGAAAATGGACAAGCTGAGCATACGAATAAAATTCTTACCTTGGTATTGACTAAAGTGGTTAGTTCAAGAGGGATAGATTGGGAAATGAATCTCCATGTAGCTCTATGGGCTTACCGAGTTTCATTCAAAACAACTTTAAATTCTACACCCTTTAACCTTGTTTATGGTCTTCATGCCATACTGCCGATAGAATTTCTATTGCCGACACTAAGGGTAGCTAAGGATCTTGAGTGGACTGGAAATGAATTGTCAGAGAGACTTGAAGATTTGGAGAATCTTGATGACCAAAGGCTAACTGCTGTAGCTCACATCTATGCATGAAAGAAGAAACAAAAACAATTTTTTGATTCCCATCTAATAACAAAAATCTTCAAAAAAGGGGACTTAGTTTTAGTCTATTCCCTTAAGCAACACATTCCCCAGTTTAAGAAAAAGGGAAACGGACCGTTTTTCATTGAAGATGTATCTCCAAGTGGAGCTGTTAATTTGTCCATCATAGATGGTGAACCAATGGCTAATTGGATTAGTGGACGTCGTTTAAAGAAGTACAATTTTCCATTAACCAATGAATTGCTAGAAAGGATACATGCAGCAAAGCAACGAAAGATAAAACGACAATAGGTTATTGATGAAGCCCAAGAAGAAGCTCGGCTTTGAGTACTCAAATGAGAAACTGCTCTCAAAAACCAACAAATACCTATTCCTATCAACACTCTAGAACTAGATGACCAACAACGAAAATTACGATAGGTTATTGATGAAGCCCAAGAAGAAGCTCGGGTTTGAGTACTGGTTAGACTGGTTAGACTGTCAACAGATGATGACTGGTTAGATGGAATGGACCTTCGCATCAAAGTACAGCTGAACAATCATAGCACAAATGCATTGGTCGACACAGGAGCTCGAGTAAATGCAGGAAGTTATTCCACATACAAGAAAGCAACAAGTTAGTCTTTGACAATAGGAATAGAGACTATTAAAGGATGCAACAAGAACCCAACACCAACATTGGGAGTAGTCATCTTAAATGTGATAGTACATGGATTTTCATGCCCTCATCAATTTATATTCTTACCAGATTAACACATGAATGAGACAATGATTCTTGGAATCTCATGTATGCAGACGTACAAGGCAGTACCAGATTGGGATACCAATCAGCTCAAACTATCACCTAAAGGCGGACAACTCATTGTTCTAATTGCACCAATCAAGGAGGAATGGAAAGGAGGTTACTAGCAAAGAAAACTAGGAAGCAATCAATCTTTTTCATCTTATAGAAAAGCAAATGCTATAAGTAGCATGCAAGGACACGGAAATTTGGGTACCAAAAACATAACTTAAGGACAAAACGATTCAAATCTGGGTGCCCAAAACACCATCTATAAAACTGAAGACGGTTCCAAATTCAAACCACAAAGAAGAGCATCTCCGAGCAGGGAACCTAACATGAAATGGATTTGGAAGAAAAAGGAGCACTTATCTTCTCCGCAAACTGTAAAACCCCCAATTAAGCAATGGATAGTTACGTCTCAAAAGACTCAACCACACCATTCTGACCCAAGAAAATCAAGATACCAATGGCGGGTAAAACCTTGACAATAATCACTATTGATATGAACAGTTCAAGAAATCAGTATACCAAAGCATCCTGACGGTACAATAAAGCAAAGAGCACGTAAGCTACAAGATTTGCTCTTTGGAAGACAGAAAAAGAAAACCTGGACATCAGAAACCCTTGAGTTAACTACTCAAGACCCAACTCTTGCACAACATAATGGTTTGAGCTGCATTGATCTTCAAAGCATGGTAGAGCCAACCAAGGCTATGCATAGACACGATTGTTCAACCCATGCACACAGTCGCCCCGGAGTACGCCATCTAGGAGGGGTGGAAGGGAACTAAGTAATTAAGGACAATGTTTGAAGAGGGAGGAAAAAGTCTGATGTTAACATTAATTTTTGCCAAAATTACCTAATTACTCTAACAAGTCATCATAAGGGGAAATTTAACTAAAAACATCTCCCCAAAGAGTATAAATAGTGCAAAAACTAATCTTTTTTGGTTAATTTTCATCATTTTTCTTGATATTGAGAATTAAAAATAGAGAAATCCAACAAAAAACAATAAAGTTGTGTTTTTCAATTGATTTTTCTAATTATTGGATTTTCACTTTTCTTTTTTAGCGTATTTTGTTATTTTCTTTGATCTTTTCAATGAACACGTCAAAAATTAATAATAAATAGAAAATGAGCTTAGATGGATAAATTGAAGATACACCGATGATCAAAAGGACAAGGAGACAGGCACAAAAAATTTCAATCAAATCAGCAGATGGAAGCGAGAAGCCTAAATTAGGCGGCCAAGGCTTACTTTTGCAAAATTCTTGCAGAATGAGCTACAGGAATCCGATTGGGAAATTTTTTCAGTCTAACATAGATTTGACGGCCTAGTAGGACGAACAGGGGAATTAGGGGAAAAATGGTTCAAGAAGTCCGAGTATAGATATCCAGAATAGTCTAAAATCACCTCATTTCCACTTGTCGCCCCTTGGAGAGAGAGATTTCTACCTTCTTCGCACATGATTTCCAAAGTCCACAGTTGCCCGTTTACAGTGTCATCTCATGCGAGACATGAGGGGTAAGTTCTATACCTATTAATGATCCATTATGTATGGCCGGTAGCTAGTCTAAACCCTAGGAAAAAACCCTAGAATCCAAGCAGTGCACGAAGTCTTACAATCAAAAATTGAACATAGCGGCCTGTCAGCTCAACCAAATCGGATGGAACTTGAACTGTAGCATGCCCCTACCTAATAGAACACTTCTATATCAACAGCTGACCATTCAGCAAGGGTCGAGGGGGTCCCAAGTAGAAAATCTAGGTTTTTGGCACATGCCATAATTCGATTCTAACTCTAGAGACAGCTTATAGATTCGGTCTATATACAATGTATATGGTGGGCTTCATAAAATCAATCAAGGCAAGCTCTCAAAAAGCAGAAAACAGCTCAAAGGCTACAAAACGTCAACTTTGACATATGAAGTCAAACTAACTTGAAATGGGCCAAAATTGGATGAGTAGCTTCAGGACTATGTAGCGGACAAGTCCGTAGCTTCAAAAGTGACTAACCAACTCCACGGGCCATGTAATCACAAAAATCGGTGAATTCAGAGTCGACAAAGGACAAAGTGATGCCGACAATACAAAACTTTACCAAATTCAATTTAGGACTTGTTTTAGGTGTATTGAATATGTTTAGGTCAAAATTTGCCAAGTTTTGCAAAAAAGTTGACTGCTGTAAATACTCACGATTATTTACTTTTGCAATTTTTTGGCTTGAAAATGGTACCCTCACCTCACCTATCACTTTGTGCATAGCTATTACATGCCACATTTCAAGTATGAGCCAAATTGATCAATGATAACTTGGAAAATTGCCAAAAAACTAAAAGAAGTCCGTCCAAACCAAATTTTAAGTTATCTGTCACATTTTTTGATCCAAATCACTTCATATCTCATACACAGATTCTACATCATGCCTAGGATCAAGTTGCTTCAAAAAACGTTCATTTTGATGAAAACGTTAATAATCAGGATTATTTACTTTTTTACCAAGATGGGGGAAAATTGCAACTTTGACTTCATGGGACCAAAGCACATGATGTCCTAAGCCCACTGACCAAGTTTGACCAAATTTGGAGCTCAAAATCTCAAAATTTCTTTACATCTCAAATGAGCCCATATTTCACTCAGAGTATCTAATTGATATACATTTCAAGCCTATGATGCCAAAATTGCAAAAAGTTGGAAAAATTTATCAGTTGTGTAAATATGATTATTTACTTTTGTTGTAATTTTTTGCTTGGACTTTATGATATTGGCTTGTACATGTTTTTATGCATGTATGCATGTTTAAAAATTGATTTGAAGCAAATTGGACTCAATTTGTCAGCAATTCAGACTGAAGGACATGTCGGAGCGAAAATTGCAGAACTTTTTTTAACTTTGATACTCTATTCACCTAACAGGAGCAATGCAAGATGCGGAGAAGGCCAAGAAGAGGGTCTCCCAAAAAGAGAAGCTGCAAGAGCTGCCACCCTACCAACTGGACCCCAGTTCAGTAAAGACGGCAAAAGCAACGTACTTGTCCAGAGAACAGTTTGAGGAAAACAATACAACGGTTTTCACACGCAGGTTTAAGAGTGAAGAAGGACATCAGGTGGAAGTGCAACTACTACCAAAACAAATCTATGATGTCGCGGCAAAGCCTGACACAAAGGAGGCCAACAGAAGGCTTCGGCCTCAGAGAATTCTATGACCAAGAACCATGTGGTGTAGACTTCCAAAAAGCCTATGAGCTCTTGTCTACAATCAAGGAAGACGGATCAGCCCAAATTATTGACCAGCAAGGGAAAAAAGTTGATGTATTCATCACAAAAGAGATTGTGGCTGAGGCTTTGAAGTTGCCAATAGAGGGAATGACAATGAGGGCCCCTGACAGAAAGATGGCAGGCACCTTCACCAAAGAGATTGTTGCGGAAACCTTTGCTTACCTCATCTAGAAGCAAGTGGAAGAACCAACACGGTTATATCATCAACACTTCCACTTTCTAGCAAAGAGACTGCCAAGGTACACAACACCAAATCATACAGTTGCAACTACATTCACACAAGTGTTGAAGCTGACAACCAGGCAACCCATTGATCACGCGTAGTATGTGCTATCCACGCTGAAAGGTACCAAGAAAGAGGGTAAGATCAAATATTAGTGTGCACCTGAGGTATTAACAAGAATAGCATACCATGCTATTGGCATGGCAGATAATTTTCCGCCTGCCCCAGATCAAAACACATGGATCGTGTTGGCAGAGCCATCTCCAAGAACCACCCCCTCGACAAAGAGACTTTACAAATCTCATGAAGAGTCGGCAAAAAGTTCTCATGAATCACATAGCAGCGAAAGTTTAGACAATGAAGAGAAGAGAGCCAGAAGAGAAGAGATGAAGAAAAAAGCAGTGGTTGCACACCAAGATGAACCTCAACAGAACAAGGCAAGGTTTGAAAGTGAAAAACAAACCTATGAAAGAAGCCACCAAGCTACAGGAGAGGACCCAAAAAAGTGGGTTCCAAAAGAGATAAAGGGACCTAGAACAAAGAACCCTATAAGGAAGGAAGCACAGGACCCCACCGATTTCCTTGAAAGAATGTATGCAGAGGCAGAAGCACTCAAGCTAAAAGAACCTCAAGAGAATGAAAGGAAAGCAAGAGAAGTAGCAGAGAAACAAACTCAAGCGGAGGCTACTACACAAAGTAAAGAACAATAGTATCAGGAGATGATGTCTCCGAAGCCTACCTCACCTACTACGGAACAACAAGACCACCCGATTCCAAGCCCTCCACGTTCACCAATAGTTAGACCAAATGAGGGCGAGCGAGCCAAAGAAAAGAAACTTGAACCGAAGGAAGCAGTAAGTTTTGAACAATTGCCAACAACCACTTTTGAGAAAACCAAGGCAACAGACACAAAAACCACACCCTCTACAACCACCCAACAAGAACCGGATGAGGCATCCACGAAAAGAAGACAAAGCATCCAAGGCAACTGCACAGCCACAAGGAGAGGTACAACCTCTGTCGCTACCACAAACAGCTGCCACAGCCCCACCCAAGGAGCCACCCACAAAGACTACTGAAACATCTATGTATCTCATAGATCAAGAAGACCAGCAGATGAATGACAAAGTCATCCTGCAAGTTAATGAATATGCAAAACAGATGCAAGAGATGACTGAGAAAATGTGAACAACAACACTTAGCCGCAGTGCTAAGGCTAGAGAGCTAGAGATGGTCATCGATGCTCTCCAAGGAGAGCTAGAGGACAGAATGAATGTCATCACCGATTTGTAGAGACAAATCCAAGAGCTGAGAGTTGAAGTGGAACAACACCAGCTAGCAAAAGAGAAGCAACAAAAAGAAATGGAAGAGCTCGGTGAACTTCTCATGAAGTTAGCAGATGCCTGTAAGAAAAAAGACGAACAACTGATAGAGGTTACCAATGAACTCTTAACTACAACTCTACCAATACAAAAGATCCAAGTGCAGCTCAACGTAGCGAATGCTTCACTGCAATATCTAGAGAAAAGAATCAATGATCAGGCAACCTTTTTGTGACAAATAAGGGAAAATTCCGTAGTTGCCTCGATCAAAGGTATAGATGAATTATAAAAAGCTTTAGAAAAGAAGAACAAAGATCTTGAACTCGAGCTAAAGTTAGAGAAGTCACAACAAAGAGACCTTGCATTGATGCGGGTACAAAGGGAAGAACAACTACTCAAGGAGATAGAAGAGCTCAAGCGAGTTAATCAGCTACTACGAGGCGGTCAGCGAGAGATACAAGAATAAGATGGTACATCAGAGCAACCACACATTGAAATTCCCTCAGTCTCTTTTGCTGAAATGAAAACACAGCCGACAGAAGGGTTAGAAGGAGAGGATGATTTCGAGGTAACAATAATAGATGTTGAGCAAGTGCCAATGGTCCAGCTGTCTAAAGCCAAAGAAGACACACTTAAGGAACAGGTCACTCAAGAAACAGCCGAGCAATGGAAAGTAGCGATGGATTGGGAGTTGAGAGTTCTCCATTCAGTCAACGACAGGGGGTCGTAAGAAGTTCATTTGTGACTTCTGTCAGTTGCTCGTCTTTTACCTTGCAGGCATCATATAATTTGGTGAGGAGGTCACCTAACTCCTCCATTTCTTATTGTTGTTTATCCTTGGCTATTTGATGTTGTTCTGCTTCTGCCTTTAGCTGTTGCACTTGCCTTTGGAGATCAGAGATGATAATCATCCTATCTTCTAGCTCTCCTTGAAGAGCGTCGATCACCATTTCTAATTCCTTCGTCTTTGTGGTACGGTTTAAAGCTGCTGAACGGAGTCTCTTGTGTAGCCGTTTCCTCAGCTTTCTTTGCAATTTCTTCTACCTCTTTCAGCTTTAGGGCTTCGGCCTCTTGGTACATTATTTCTAAATATTCTGCTGGATCGTCTACCTCTTTTCTGGTATGATGCATTGCTCAAGGTCCTTTCAGTCCTGTGGGTACCCACTTTTCTTGGTCCTTCCCTTGTGCTTGCCTACTGTGCTCGTAAGCCTATTTTTCTCTTCTAAAACGTGCTTGTTTTTTAGCTGGCTCCTCTAGGTGTGCAGCCAGAGCTTTCCTCTTCATCTCTTCTCTCCAAGCTCTCTTTTCTTTGTTGTTAGAGCTCTCACTGCTGTGCCGTTATGGTGAGATGTCAGCTCACTCATCATCTGATTTTTGTAACCTTTTACTTGACCTTGTAGCTCGTGGA
This sequence comes from Adiantum capillus-veneris, assembly GCF_014529385.1. NCBI lineage: Eukaryota > Viridiplantae > Streptophyta > Polypodiopsida > Polypodiales > Pteridaceae > Adiantum > Adiantum capillus-veneris. The sequence continues at coordinate 72,061,499 of NC_140954.1, forward strand.
GAGGGTTGTGCTTCCAAAATCCAGGTATTCTGATCAGGGGCAGGCGGTAGGTTGTCGGCCATGCCGATGGCATGATACGCTATTCTATCAACACCTCTGGCACGCCCAAGTATGTGATTTTGCCTTCCTTCTTGGTGCCCTTCAAGGTTGTCAATACATACTGCGCGTGGGCCACGGGCTGTCTTGTTGTCAACTTAAGAACCTAAGTGAAGGTGGTGGCCATGGAGTGATTTGGTGTAGTGTACCTTGGTGGACTTTTTGCCAGAAAATGGAAGTGTCGATGGTACAAACGGGCTGGCTCTTCCACCTGTTTGTGGATAAGATCGGCGAATGTAGCCGCCGTTGTCTCCTTGGTAAATGTGCCTGCGGTTTTCCTGTCTCTTGCCCACATGGTCATTCCTAAAGTGGGCAATCTGAGTGCCTCTGCCACTATCTCTTTTGTGATGACTACCTCGACTTTGTTCCCTTGGGTGTCGGATATTTGTGTGGTTCCGTCCTCTTTGATGATGGATAGCAGCTCGTAAACTTTCTAAAAGTCCACTCCGCAAGACTCTTGTTCATAGAAATGCCTGAGCCCCAACTTGCGGTTAGCCTCTTTTGTCTCTGGCTTGGCTACTACATCATAGACCTCTTTAGGCAGGAGTTGCAACTCCACCTGATGCCCCTCTTCACTCTTGAACCTGCCAGTGAAGACCGTAGTGTGGTGCTGTTCCAGTTGTTCTCTAGAAAGGTAGGATGCCTTTGCCGCTTTGACTGACTCGGGGTCTAGTTGATACGCAGGTAGTTCTTGTAGTTTCCCTTTCTGTTTTAGCTTCTTCTTGGCCCTCTCTGCTGCTTGCATTGCTCTTGTTCAGTGAATAGAGTGCAAAGTTAGCTCATTTGGATGCACAGGGTGAAAATGGTACCAAATTTTGGCTTTAGATCTTTGAAACAGTAGATATAAAGTAAATTTGAGATGTTGAACTCCAAATTGATTCAAAATTGGCTAGTGGGCTTATCACACCATGTACTTTGGATGGATGACAAAATATCAAAATTCCCCAATTTTGACCAAAAAGTAAATAATCGTGATTATTAACTTTTCTTTCAAAATTCACATTTTTTGGTACAAATTGGTTCTAGGCATGGTATAGACTTTGGGTATGAGATATGAGGTGATTTGGATCAAGAAGAATTGTTCATAACCCAAATTTTGGCTTGCAAAGACTTCTTTGCGTTTTTTGGCAATTTTACAAGTAATGGGTGGTCATTTTGGCTCATACTTGATTTTTGGCATGTAATAGGTGTGTACACATGATAGGTGAGATGATTTGACAATTTCCAAGCAAAACTGATGCAAAAGTAAATAATCGTGATTATTAATTTCAGTGAAAAACTTTGCAAAACCCACAAATTTAGACCTACATATGTTTCATACACCTAATACAAGTCCCAAATTGAATTTGGTCAAGTTTGGTCATCCCGGCATCACTTTGTGCTCGGTCGACTCTGAAATCACCATTTTTTGTGACTACTTTGTCTGTTGGGTTGGTCGGTCAACTTTGAGGCTTTGGACTTGTCCGTAGCATAGTCGTGAAGCAACCTGTCCAATTCTGGCTCATTTGGAGTCAGTTTGCCCTCGTATGTCGAATTTGACGCTTTGTAATCTTCGAGCCACTTTTTGCTTTTCGAGGGCTTTGCTTTATGGATTTCACCAAACCAATCATATACATTGTATATGGACCTCATGAACAAGCCATCTGTGGAGTCAGGTCGGAATTTTGGCATTTGCCAAAAACCTAACTTTTCTACTGAGGACCCCCTTCACCCCAGCTGAATGGTCATCTGATGGTATAGAAAGGTTTTATTATGTTAGGGCATGCTATGGTTCAAATCCCATCCGATTTGGTCAAGTTGGCAGGCCGTTCTGGTCAGTTTTAGGTCGTAGGTCTTCGTGCACTGCTCGATTTCTAGGGTTTTTTCTAAAGCTTTAGATTAGCTACCGGCTGTACAAAATGGATCATTATCGAGTAAAGAAGTTACCCCTCATGTCTCGTGTGAGACGGTGCTGAAAATGGTCAACTGTGGGCTCCGGAAATGTCGCGCGAAAGAGGCTGAAATCTCTCTCTGCAAAGGCTCCAAGTGGAAATGAGGTGGTTTTAGCCTACCTTGGATATCTATACCCGAACTTCCCCAACCAAATTTCTCGAGATTCCCCCGTTAGCCCTACTAGGCCGTGAAATCTATGTTAGACTCAAAAATTTCCCTGATAGGATTTCTGTAGCTCATTCTGCAAGAATTTTGCAAAAGTAGGCTGGGCTGCCTAATTTAGGCTTTCGCTTCCATCTTCTGATTTCATTGAAATTTTTTTTGCTTGTCCGCTTTGTCTTTTTGATCACCATCGTGTCTTCCATTTTTCCATCTGAGCTTCCCTGCTATTTATTATTAATTTTGACCTGTTTATTTGAAAAAATCAAAGAAAATAGCAAAACGCTAAAAAACATTAAAGTAAAAATCCAATAATTAAGAAAATCCCTTGAAGAACGTAACTTGATTGTTTTTTGTTGGATTTCTCCATTTTTAAGCTTCCTTATCAACAAAGATGATGAAAAATATCCAAAAAATGACTATTTTTAATGATTTTTTTATAGTATATACATTGTTTACACTCATCGGAAAGATATTATCAATGAATTTTTCCTTGATGATGAATTATAAGGGTATTATTAGGTAATTTTGCAAAAAATCACACGTTAGCATCAAACTTTTCCTCCCTCTTCAACATTGCCTTTAATTACTTAGTACTTAGTGCCCTTCCACCCTCTTAGATGGCGTACTCTGGGACGACTGTGTGCATGGGTTGAACAACCATGTCTATGCATAGCCGTGATTGGTGCTACCATGATATGAAGATCAATGCATTTCAAACCCATATGCTGTGCAAGAGCTAGGTCTTGAGTAATAAACTCAAGGGATTCCGATGTCGAGGTTTGCTGCTGATGTCTTCCAAAGAGAAAATCTTGTAGCTTTTGTTCTCTCTATTTGATTGTACCATTAGGGTGCTTTGCACTCTGATTTCTTGAGCTATTGGTAGCACTTGCGACTGTTGTCGAGCTTTTTCTCTCCATTGGTAGCTCGGTCGGCTTGGTGCTACATGGTGTGGTGGAGTTTGTTGAGACTTAACTCGCCATTGCTTGATTGGTTTCGTGGGTTGTGGAGAAGATAAGTGCTCTTTTGTCTTCCAAACCATTTTCATGTTAGGTTCCTTGCTCGGAGATGCTTGATTTTGTGTTCGAACCCTTGAAACCTTCTTTTGTTTCGTCGGTAAAGTTTTAGGCACCCAGATCTGATTCAGTTTATCCGCAAGCTGTGCTTTTGGTACCCAAATTTTCCTAAGTCCTTGCATGCTACATGTAGCATTTGATTGTCAAGGGGATGGAGAAGATTGGCTTCGTGGATTGGTCTGCTGATTGATTCTTTTCCATTCCTCCTTGCTTGGTGCAATTGGAACAACGAGTTTCCCTCCTTTAGGTGATAGCTTTACTTTATTCGTATCCCAATCTGGTACTACTTTGTATGTACGCATCCAGGGAATTCCAAGAATCATCTCCTCATTCATGTGTTCATCTGGAAAGCATACAAACTAATGAGGAAATGAACATACATGTACTACCATGTTCAAGTTGACTACTCTCAATGTTGGAGTTGGGTTCTTGTTGCATCCTTTGATTGTCGCTATTCCTGATGTCAATGCTTGACTTGTTGCCTTCTTGCATGTGGAATAACTGATTGCATTCACTCTAGCTCCTGTGTCGACCAAAGCACTGGTGCTATGATTGTTGAGCTATACTTTGATGCGCAGATCCATTCCATCTAACCAGTCATCATTAGTTGAAACTGCGTCTTTAGGTAATTCCCATTGTTGATCATCTATTTCCAAAGTGTTGATCGGAATCAGTATCTGTTGATTCTTGAGAGCAGCTTTCCGCTTGAGTACCTGAAGCCTCGCTTCCTCTTGGGCTTCATCAATAACCTGATGTCATTTGATCTTTCTTTGTTTGGCTGCATGCATTCTCTCTAACAATTCATTGGCTAGTGGCAAAATGTATTTCTTTAAACGACATCCACTAATCTAGGGTGGACAATTTTACTGCTCCACTTGGAGATACATATTCAATAATAAATGGTCCGTTTCCCTTTTTCTTAAACTTGGGAATGCATTGCTTAAGGGAATAGACTAGAATTAAGTCCCCTTTCTTGAAGATTTTTGTGATTAAGTGGGAATCAAAAAACTGTTTTGTTTCCGCTTTTGTGCATAGATATGAGCTACAGCAGTTAGCCTTTGCTTGTCTATCTTTTCCAAATCTTCAAGTCTTTCTGACAATTCATGTCCAGTCCACTCAAGATTCTGTGCTACCCTTTATGTCGGCAATAGAAATTCTATTGATAGTATGGTATCAAGACCATAAACAAGGTTAAAGGGTGTAGCATTTAGAGTTGTTTTGAATGAAACTCGATAAGCCCATAGAGCAGCATGGAGATTCATTTCCTAGTCTATCCTTCCTGAACTAGCCACTTTGGTCAGCACAGAGGTAAGAATTTTATTCGTATGCTCAGCTTGTCCGCTTGCTTGTGGGTGATAGGGAGTTGATTTGTTATGGATGACCATAAACTCATTAAGCAAATACTCTATTATCTCATTGAGGAAATGAGTTCCCCGATCACTGACAATCTCTATTGGCAGTCCATATCTCGTGAATATATACTCATATAAGAATGCAACAGTGGTTCTGGAATCATTCTTTTGAGTTGCTTTAGCCTCAGCCCACTTGGTCAAATAGTCCATAGCTACAATGATATATTGAGCTTGAGTTCTATAAGCAGGTGGTTGTATTGGTCCAACAAAATCTATACCCCATTTTGCGAAGGCTCTAGCCCCCATCATTGGTCTTAAGAACATGTTGTCTACTCATGTTGGAATTTTTGCTCGTTGACAAGCATCACACCTTTGAACATATTATTTAGCATCTGCAAAAAGTGATGGCCACCATATGCCTGCCATCAATATTGCTCTTGCGGTGATCTCACTAGAAAAGTGACTTCCAGCTAATCTAGCAGGTGCTTGTTCTATAATCAGAATATACTCGTTTTCATTTGCAGAGAGATGCAAATGTTGATCTTTACCTCTCCAATACAATTGGTTCTGAATAAGAGCATAGTCTCTTGCTTCAATTTCAATTTCTCTTTGACGGCGTTTACTCATATCCTCAAGAAATGTTCGGCTCGATAAGTAAGTAACCAAATAACTACTCCACTTAGGAATAGGTGACATTTGAAACAATGTTACATGACGAATGGGTGTTTGTTTTTGACATTGAGGGCAATATTTTACAAAAGTTATAACATCTCTTCTCATAGTCGCCTAAAATACTCCAAGTCTCAAGATTCATTGCATAGTTTGGTCTTCCAGAAAGTGAAGTACTACTATGGTAATATGTGCTTGACTTACGTATTGTTCTTTTTCTTCAGGGTTGATGCATAAAAGAAATATCCCGTCCCGATTTCTTTTGTATAGCCTTCTAGCTAGTAATTGATACATAGCCGATTGCTCGATTAAATCGATTGTGATAGGAAGTGGTATTTGTGAATCCACTTGAGCTATTGTCATCAATGACACAATGTTTTTCGACCATCTAGGTATCATTTCCACGGAGAACAAATAGGCATCTGGTAGATCATCATCTATCTCTTTAGGTGATTCCCATGAAACAATCCTTGACAAATAATCTGCTCGTTGATGTGTAGTGCCTTTTTTTACAACCACAGTGAAATCAAATTCGAGAAGAATGATGAAACATCTCACTATTCTCCCTGTGCTGCATGGCTTCTTGACCAAACACAACAAAGCTTGTTTGTCCACAAAGAATACAAACTTGTTGGCTAATAGGTAATGTCTATACTTTTTAACGGCATAGATCATTCCTAGTCCTTCTCTTTTGGTGGTGGTGTAATTTTTTTCTGCCATGTTCAATTGTCGGCTAGCATAAGAAATAGGAAAGTCAATTTTCCCGTCTCCTGGTTGAGCTAGTATACAACCGATAGCAAAATTAGAAGCATCTACATGTATGTGGAATACCTTATCCAAATCTGGTACTTTCAATATTGGAGCTGAGGTGAGAGCTTGCTTAAGCTTCATGAACGATTCTTCACATGACTCGGTCCATTCAAAGTGCATAATGAAGATATACATGGGTTTTGCAATTATAGCATACATGTAGATGAACCGTCAGTAATATCCACAATGTCCCATGAAGGCTTGTACCCCCTTGATTGTTGTTGGTCTAGGCAAATCAACAACGATCTGAATCTTCTTAATATTAGTAGATATGCCATTTTTAGACACTATATGTCCAAGAATTTTTCCTTGTCTTCCCATGAATGTGCACTTTTCAGGATTTAAGCAAATCCGTCTATATTTCTTGAATACCTCTTTGAGGTGTTCAAAATGATCAGCCCGGATTAACGAATGTACGCGTAGGTCATCCATATATACTTCTAAGAATTTCCGAAGATACTCTTTGAAAGCATGGCTCATCAACCACTGAAACGTGGCTAGAGCATTAGTTAACCCAAACGGCATAACCCGATAGGCAAATATACCCCATTCTGTTGCAAAAGTAGTTTTATGCTGATTTTTAGGGTCAACCAAAAGTTGATTGTATCCCGAAAAGCCGTCTAAGAAGCTGCAAGCTTCTTTTTCTACAACTCATTCTAAAACATGCTCAGTTACCGGAAGAGGAAAGTTGTCTTTAATGGTCGCTGCATTCACTTTTTTGAGGTTAACACACACTCGTAATTTTCCATTTTTCTTGGGTACTACCACAATTGGAGACACCCAATCTGTGTGTTCAATTTTGTAAATGAATTCATCTTCCTTTAATTTTTCAATCTCTTCTTTGATCTTCCTGGAAAATGTTTTGTTATAAGTGTATGGTCTCTATCTAATTGGTTTCACATCATCTCTCATGGGTATAGTATGTTGACAGACTTCTGGATCAACACCCTTGACATCCTTGTAAGACTAAGCGAAGATGTCTCGGTATTCCTTTAACAAGCTTAGCAAAATCTTTTCTTCTTCTTCTATTAGGTCATTTGCAATGTAAGCAGGTCGACGCTCTTCTCTTGGTTCAGCCAAGTCTACCCTTTTAGCTTTTTCAGGGCCTTCGTAAGATTCGCCTTGTTTCCGTAGTTCCCTAACAAGTTGTTCAATTATGATTTTCCGATCTTGGAGAGTATACTTTTTGTAATGGGATGGAACATGCATGACATCCTTATCATCCTCTTCCGTGGTTTCCATTTCGGTTGTGTATATCTCCTTTAGAGCTTTTTTCAACTCTTGATATTTCTTTTTTTGCTCGACTCTGGTCATGAGTGGTTTTTTATCCTGAGATTTTTCTTGAGTACCCTTGAACCTTGTTTTTCTCGATGTCTGAGACATTTCAGAGTTTTTATTTAAAGGATATCTGCCAGTTATTTTGTCCTTCACACAATCATTAGCATCTATATGCATCAGGAATTGTGTTTTACTGGAGATTGATGATATAGGTTGTGTTTTCACAATTTTGGTGTCTCTCTTTCATCTATACCACTTTTGTCTTCTTGATTTCTGGTTTGGAAAGTCAAAAAACTTTTCCTCCCCCCTTCTAAGAGTAACTTAGCTCTCGTATGCTCTTTTTCTGACCCTGAATCTTCTGAGGTAGCTGAGTATTCATCTAACTCATCAATTGCATCGTAATAGAGGCCTGAAAAGACTTGTTGAGCTTTCATCAAGTCCTTGGGTTCCTCTTCTTCGTTTTCAATGTTGAGGATTGACATCATTTGGATGGGAATTATGTTGTAGCCATCCTCTTTGCAAAATTGAGTAGGCATAGATGTATTCACACATACATTCATTTTCGCTAAAATTTGACTCCACTCGAATGGCTCAAATAAATGTTCTGGAAAGGGTTTAGGTATGTAGGCTTCGTCAGTGCAATCCCTTTCTAGGATACATTCTTTTCGTCTTAAGCTTCCATTTTTCGAAGCTCCACACATCCAAATAGGAGTGTTTTTGTTTAGCTAGGATGGGAGTTTAGTTTCAGCCGAAGAGACTGAATCAAAGTCTTGGATGGGTGTTTTCAAAACATCTCTATAAGTGTGATCTTTTAGATTGACTCTTGTTATAGATCCCACTTGCTTCAATTACAAATAGTTGTTTCCCCAATCTTGGATAAGTTGTACCTGTCGCATGAAAGATCTTCCCAATATGATTTCATAGTTGAGTTTTTTCCCAAATTCTACTATGGCAAAAGTGTGTTGATATTCAATCCACAGGAATTGACTATCACTTTTTCAAGCAGCCCTAGTGGTCTCTCAATGTGTCCATTAGCCAACGGCAATTTCATTCGAGTTTGTCTAATGGCTGGCTGTCCCCAGGATTCCCATACTGCTTTAGTGGCTATGGCTATGCTAGCTCCACTATCCAGTATTGCCATGGTTTCAATGTCATTATATTTCACTGGGATGGTGGTTTTCCCTTATTCCCCTTCATAATATTCTCCAACCTTGTTCATAGGAACTGATCGAATCTCTTTGTTTTCCATTTCATTTTTCAATTTTCCAAAATTCTTAGAGATTAACCCCGTTATCACAACCTTCTCTAGAGTTGTATGTAAATCATTCCACAAGTATGGTCTGAGTTTCAACAGTTCTTCCAAAGTAAGAGTGCATTGGATGGGTGTAAATATGATTGAATGAATGTTGTCTACTTCTAGGGTCTGTTCATGTTATGGAATTGATATTTTATTGTTTATTGCAATTGACAGGTGGAAAAGACTTGACTGAGTTAGGCTATTGCAAAAGGATATCATATTTATGTATATTTGATTATTCAAGTGCTCTTTATGAGCTTTGGCCATTTATGACCGGCCGGCCAGTTTGTACTCACTTTGACCATTCAAGAATCTATAAATTAAATACGTGCAAGAGGGAAATGGTCACTTTGCACGGGGGGAGATTGCACCCAGTGTCTGTGTACTTCTTCTCCCCTCTCCCCTCTTCTCTCTCGCCGTGCCGGCGTAGCACTCCGCTCTAGGAGGTGCGCCTGCACACGCTCTCTCGCTCTCTCTCGCACTATGTTCCTCTCTGTTCGTGTATCTTGCGATTATGCGTCTATGTGGTCGACAGGTATGTAGATTTATTCATTTATCTCTTGCTATGTGCTATTTTCGAGTAGTTTGCAGGGCTCTCTACGCTCCCGTCTGTAGCTGTGGTATCAGAGCGAGGTGATAAGTTCTCGGCCTTGCAATAACCAATGCTATGGAAATAATAAACCTCAATGATAAGTATTTTCTTTGTTTTTGTACATGACAAGTGCAAGTTGCTGATTTGTGTTTACACAAAAAAAGAGCATAACAATGCATTGGTGAATGATGTCGATTATGTATTATTCTTTATTTTGTTAAGAGAGAAGGGTTGAGCCCCGACCATAAGGAAATAGCATAGTAATAGACTATCTAATTGTGGGTTAATTGCATAAGGCTGACTTATATAGTCTTGCGCCACTAACCGTGCAAGGGTAGATAGAGTAGTAGAGCGGGTTTAACCGCATGAGGAAAGAAGTAAGAGGCAAAGAGACTTTAGCACCGTTTTCTTAGGTGCAATGTTTTTTAACAAGGAATCGGAGATCCACAAAAATCTTTGATAATTTTAAGTTGTCCCAAGACCTATGGCGAAAGGAGTCTCTCAAGATTTTGTGCGTAGGGTAGTAGTAGGCCCTATTGGGAGATGGTAAATATGGGAATCGACCCCATGCTGGTGGAATTATTTTTCAAAATAAATAAATGATTAAATCATCACGACCATGGTAGCAGCACTAGGAGCGGATGGAGGGTTGGACGACATAAGCTGCAGAGGCCAAGCAACAGACTTCCATCGAGCACATTGTCGAGCAAGCAGTAGGGCTCCCTCGCCTTCATCTGCACCCACCCAAGTGACGTGCATGCAAAAAAAAATAGTAATAAAATTCTTCCTAGCAGACCACGCTCAACCTGCACCTTTGGTTGCATAGGCGGAACTGCACTCTCTCTCTATCTCTCTCTCTCCCTCTATTTTTAGTTGTCACCCACACCAAACTCTCTCTTGCTACAGCCGCTAGCCCAACCCCATGTAGGCGTTTCTCTCTCTCTCTCTCTCTCTCTCTCTCCCCTGCGGTGAAGAACTCTAATTCTCTCTCTCTCGTCAGATGACTATCTGTAAATATGGAGCAACAGCTCGCTACCCAATGTCGCAAGGACACCGGTACACAACTGCAGTGGGGCGCCCACCCACTCAAATCTCTCTCTCTCTCTCTCTCCAGTCGGTGGCCACCCGACTCTCTCTCTCTCTGGCTGCCATGCTGAAGCGATAGTTGGCCAGTTTCATCTACAGTTTGGCTCGCTTTTTTTTTACAACTGCACACACATCCCCCCTCTCCGTTGCCTGCCATGCAACCGTCCTCAACCACTAGATGCCACACCCAATGGCGGAATTCTCATGCAAACCGAGAGCTGCCAACTTTCTGTTTGTTTTTAACGTAGACCACTCCTTTTTTTCGCTTCAGTTAGCGCCAACCACTACCCACTACATCGAGTCGCAATATGGCTTTACCCTTCACTCTCTTCCTCCCTCCATGCATGCTCCCAATCCACTCCATAGAATGCAACCTTCTGTGCCGCCATGTTTCTTTCTGGCTTTCTCTCTCCGCCCCTCGTTATTGCAGGACAATTACGCACACACTTGGGTTTGACTCCTTCAATCACAGACCTTCATGATAACTAGTTGTGAACTATGGGCGCTGTCCTTGAGATGCAGACAAAGCTGATACACTCCTGTCTGACTGCGACTCCATGTTGTATACCACCATCTCTTGACTCAAACCTCAAACCTCAAACCCTGATAGAAGATACTTCTCTTGAAGCATACAAAAATCCTTTGCCTGTTTTAACTGGGCTTCTACGTCGCTCATCTTCCTGAACAGATTCACCCTTAAGAAACATTTTCGTGCCTTTTCGTACTTCGCCAGCAGGACAAAGATTCTTAGCTGTTCGGAATTCAGTCCTCACATGTAGATGTCGCCCCTGCTCACTGATGAGGTTAGTGATAGAGTGCTCGCTAAGGGGTGTTTCTCACTAAACGAGTGCCCATACGACAATGGTCGGCCCTCGACTACTTGCAGAAGCGGACATTGTGGACGCTCTTCGACGACCACTCATATACTTTCTCAAATGCTGGGCATTCACGGGAATTGATGACAACGATGATTTTCATCTGACATTCTTAACACTAGGTTGGTAACCTAACAGGACATAAAAGTGTCCTTTCAGGGTTTTGAAAAAAACCTCCAAAACCATAGTAGATCCACTCATTTTGTAAAATCCTTTCATGAGGTTATAGTTCAAGGCCTACTACACATGGAAAAAATAAGAAACTTGTAAAATTTCTCATCTTTTGGTCACACCAAGCCTCCAAAGTTGATGGACCAGTGTATTTTCATCAAAACAGTCATTTCTTACGTTTTGTTGCATAAAAATAAGATTAGGGATTTTTGTAGGACTTGAGATAAATTCCCTAGTTAACTTCAATGGGTTGGTGATTAGAACATATGATTGCTTCTCACTCACTATTTTTTGTTTTGCCAAAATAAATAGGTACAAAAAAGTTGATTTTTTACCATTCTGCAAACCTATCATCAAAGTTTCTATAGCCACTCTCAATACAAACAATATATGCATGTTTTCTTAGTTTCCTATTGTTCTTTATGTTCAGAAGGAGCCATGGAGCATGTCAAAAGAATAATACATTTCTTACCAAGGGGAATCTTGGGGACAAAGATGAATTGTTAAATAGGGCAAACATGAAAAAACTGGGCTCAACATTATGAGTTGTAGAATCCCATAGAAACTATTCAATATCTAGCCAAATTTGATCCTTATGACTAGATATGGTTCACCTACAAAATGCATATAGTTGTCACAAGAAACTAACAATATTGAAAAAGCTATACTTGATATACTAGAATGTTTCGTTTTCTTCTATAATTGAAAAAATCAACCATCGTTGAGTACTATGAAAAATAGGGTATTAGGTGCCCCAAAACTCAAGGAATATTAGCTTTATGTTACAATATGCGACATTGAAAATAAAAAATGCATTTGGATATCATGAAATCCACCAAAAAAATCATAGAAGAGCTAAAATTGGCTAAAAAACAGGATTTGACAATTTTTGTAATTTGGTCATAACTTACAACTTTAATATTTATTTCTCCCTAGAAGCATCAGGACATGTTGAGGACTACTAAAGATAGTTCTCTAGCATTATACACCTCACAAACATGAATTCTAGAGTGGTATAGTTGCAAAAAGTTGAAAAAAGCCAAAAACAGGACCCGTTTTTTCACACGGTTTAGGTTGTGAAATGTTGTGCAAGGACAATGTTAAAGATGGAATTGATATACCAAAAAAATGTCGAGTTTTTTTCAGCTCATGAGACAACTTTCTAGATAGATAGCACCTCAAAATCCATTTTGAAACTCTTGACATAAGTCAAGGAAAATGGTCACTTAATAGGACGTAAAAGTGTCCCAGGACATAAAAGTGTCCCATTACCAACCTAGTGTTAACCTTTTAATCTCAATCTTTCACCCTTCTTTGTTTTATTTTAATACCTAGGCATTGGATTACATCATTGAGGATTGTGTCAGTTTGGTCTCATACTTGTAATTCTAATTTCTCCCTCATTGACTATGGTTGAGTTTGGTTCTCATGCTCAACTATGTATGCTTATGAATTGTTGCAGCATCAATGGTCAGTAGTACTTGTAATTTCTAGTCCTAGCAGTGTCTTATGCTGCTATCGATGCTTTGTCCACTTGTCGTTTCCTAGCAAGACTAGATACAGTTGCTGCTCGGAACACTAAGGAATGCTTGATTTCCAAAAATAAAATAAAATAAAATAATAAATAAATATAGATCTTTTAGATCTCTTGTGATAGTTTTCGTCGATCTTAATTTTATTGAGTTCGCCTTTATTTGCATCTTGTTATTACACTTACGTTTTCACCCATATGTGATATGATCTTTGTAACTTCACCACATTCCAGGCTCCGCTATTTTGGTAATCCTCCACAAACCACAAACTCTCCATGTGTCATGAAAATGTATCACGATCCATTTTCTACATAAGTAGTATTGCAAGCTAAACTCTGGTAATAGCTATCCATATTACCATGCATACGCCTAGCGAGTCACTATTTTGTCAGTAATATTGAGAGTTAGAATCATATCAAATACCTCATGCACATTAGTGCATCCCTCGCACAACTAATGGGTGCATAGGGCTTGTCAGTTTATTCCAATTGAACTTTCATACTAAAGAAGCATGGCAAACGTGCCCAAACTACATTGTCCACAAACGGATAACCGAAACACACACTACCAAGTCCAACTTAGGGTCAAATGCTACCCCATTACATCTAGGCTCTAGGCAATTTAACTTTCTATTCGTAGGGATTATTTTACTTAGTGTAATTTTCTTTCTCTTTATTGTTGTTTAATCTTGACATAACCAATGCACATTGAATGATAACATATTGTCATTGATTCTTTTCATTGAGTAGTTCATGAGTGCAAAGCTTTTGTAGTAGTGTGGTGGACAATACATAAACAAACCAACTATTTTTCTTTTAAGTGAGGTGGAACTATCTATTTGGTATCAATTATTTTGCAGTACTTCAAATTTCTTATTATTTTGGTGTTGTTAAAACAAAACCAGTTGTTTGAAATTCTCCCTTCCACTATATTGTGTCTACATTTAAAGGACATGGGTATCCAAGGAATTCATTCAAGGACGCACTAATAAACACGACCTTGCAAGCACTTAATATTGAGACATATTATTTTGTGTGTGATGACTAACTTTCATAACTCTCATTATCATGTGTTTTTTCGTACTTAACAAGATTCATATTTTCATTCTAGTGATTTTAAACTCACCCCTAACTTCAAAGGATATGTTTGCATGTGTCTATGATCCTTTCTAATTTTGATATAGATACTCCTCCCATGTGTAATAGTTTTGAGTTTTTCTATATACATTGGTACCACTTTCGATGTTAAGTCACTGTTTATTACCCAGCATTAATCAGGATGGCACCTTCTTTTATTTCATGGCCAATTCTTAACACAAAATTAACACATTTTGAATTTGTTAACTATAATTTGGTTAAGTTTGACAGTTGCAGTGTGCCTATCCCCCCCCCCCCCCCCCCCCCCCCACACACACACAATGGTATATACATTTTCAAAAAAAAAAAAAAGGTATACCCTCTTGGTATATACATCAAATACGTCATTCCTTTTTTCATATTTCATTTATCTGTATTGTGTTCTAAGCTGAATACTCAAACACTACTAAGGTCATGGCTTCTGATTGTATTGAAAGGAGATTTTATTGAGATGGTTTGCCAATCAGCTATGCAGCTACTCAGGTGAGCTAAGGTGCTTTGAGTTAGTTAACCAAAAAGAAAAAAAAAATTATTGTAAGTACTCTGCTACTCAACTAACTCCAATGTGGTGTCACACAGGTATTCACTGTTTTGCTTTTTATGTATTGCCTAGTCCATTGGTCACGAACACACAGATTCGCCGATCTAGGCAGTGTGTAGATACTCAGCTTGGTGTAGATTCGTCGATTTAGGCAGCACATTAATAAACTTCAGATTTATGGTTTTTAAACAATATCCAATGCAAATCCGCCGATTTAGGCAGCATTAGTGCAGATTCACCGATTTAGGCAGCATGCTTTATTGGTGTCGACTCGCCCGATGAGGCAACACCAATCACAAAATCATGCTGTAGTGGCTGGCCACCACTGTAACTGGTATGATTTTGTTACCCGAGTACATGATGAAAGCGATTTGGATTTGGACGTGGAATTGGAATTGGATTGGGATTTGGTATCTGGTGATTATTACGGTAGTGTTTATGTGATGAGACTTGACATTATGAGATTGATGATGAGTGTGACCAATGATATCCTGATTCATCAGGGTATGACATATACTGCTTATTCTAGTGGTATGGGACACTAGAATAGGTAGTATGTGGATGACGGCAGGCATAAGCTACTGTTGTTTAGTTTCTTAAATTTTTATGTTATTATGTGATGTTTTGACACAACATACTAATCACTATTTTTGACAAGTATTGTTTGCAGATTTTTATCTTCGCAATTGAGGACAGTTGCTTTCCAACGGAGAGGTATGTTATGGAATTGATATTTTATTGTTTATTGCAGTTGACAGGTGGAAAAGACGTGACCGAGTTAGGCTATTGCAAAAGGATATCATATTTATGTATATTTGATTATTCAAGTGCTCTTTATGAGCTTTGGCCATTTATGACCGGCCGGCCAGTTTGTACTCACTTTGACTATTCAAGAATCTATAAATTAAATACCTGCAAGAGGGAAATGGTCACTCTTGCATGGGGGGAGATTGCACCCAGTATATATGTACTTCTTCTCCCCTCTCCCCTCTTCTCTCTCGCCGTGCCGGCGTAGCACTCCGCTCTAGGAGGTGCGCCTGCACGCGCTCTCTCGCTCTCTCTCGCACTATGTTCCTCTCTGTTCGTGTATCTTGCGATTATGCGTCTATGTGATCGACAGGTATGTAGATTTATTCATTTATCTCTTGCTATGTGCTATTTTCGAGTAGTTTGCAGGGCTCTCTACGCTCCCGTCTGTAGCAGTTCAGCTCTTTTTACTTGAGTGTTCTTGCAAACGATGGATTCATCTTTGTTATCTCCCAAGTAAGAAGGTGATGTTTTTAATGTCAATGGTTTAGATATTCCTGAAGCTTCTGATTGTCAATCCCCGTATAAGGATTGTAAATCCATGTTCATATTAGAAGGTAGGTTATCCAACCATACTTCCTCTATAGGAGCTAACAGTAAAGTTAGGCTCCCATCATTGATCTCTCTCATTTTTTCCCATAAGTGTCCTGGCCAGTCTTCCTCTACGAATGGAATTCCATCTAAGGCATCTTCGTTGTCCGTCACTATAAGATCTGGTTCATTTGTTTCAAGGTGGGGTTCTGCCACCACATCGGATTTTTCTTTTGTTTCTTCTACCACAAGCTCCTCACGTTTTGCAATACTTTCAAGCTTGGGTTTTTGTTTATTGATCATTTCTTGTGTGATTCTTACCAAATTTTGATAAGCTTCCAGCTTTGCTGCTTCCATGTCTGGAGATGGATAGTTTTTCCACTTGTTTTCCATGTTTTGGCCTGCTTTAAGTCCTGCTTGGTAGGCTTTCAAGGCAGCATTAATACGCTCAAAAATTTTATCAACCAAAATGGATCCTCCAGATTTCACGATTATTTCTTTGAATTCACTGCCAGTTTCTTTCAACTTGTCATGGGCTAGCATTTTTGCTTTCTCTTCAATTATAACTCGTTGTTTTTGTTTCTCATCTCATATCTTTTGCTTTCGCTCCTTTTGATTCTTTGAGAATAAAATTTCGTGTTCTCCGAATCATCAGAGGAGTTGTGTTTGCCTTGGCTCTAGTGATTACCTTGATTGGAACAATCCTTTCACTCTCTAATGAGCTACTAGGCATCACTTGGACTACGTTTACGACAGTTTTTTCCTTGTTCAAAGGATTCGTAGGACAATCTTCCGGAAAATGTCCTCCCTTTTTGCAACATTGTATGCAATAGGCTTCAATTGGTTTGAGGTTTTTGTCAGGCTCTGGACATTCGTTCTTCCAATGGTCATCAGCACCACAGTTATGAAAATTTCATGTTCTAGGCTTCATCATGGGTGTTCCCATGGGAGGTCTGACACCTTGATTAGCTACATAATACATTGGTGCGAGCTTTGGTGGAGCATAAGTCATGGTTTCTTCCATTGGTGGTGGATGTGGACTATACGAATCTCCTTCTACCATTATTGTAGATGGACTAGGCTCTGCATAGGGTATAACAGGCACTAATGCTTGTTCATGTATGACTCCTTCAGAGTGCATGTACTTTACAGACACTGCATTATGTCCTGGATACGAAGGTTGTTGTCCCAACACAGATTGAGGTCTTTCCATACCCATTGATGGTCTTTGAGCTTGGTCCATATTAGGGTGATATATCTACATGGGTTGTCCCAGTTCCTTTTTAAGTAACCAAGTCGAACAAATTTTCTTAATTAAACTCACATCATCCTCCCTGAGTATGAACTTCTTATCCAACTATTCACATCACGTCATACCTGTATTATGGCCGATTTTCAATAAGATACCGCGGGTACTTCACCTGGCCGGGCAAAAATAAAACAAACCCATTCATCCCTTATTCCTCGGGCATGAATGACTTAGGTATAACAACTTGCTCGTTACGTTACCCTAGCCGAAAAGAACCAATCTCCATCAAGTTCCCCAAGAGAATTCTCTCAATGGGCCGGCCTTTCAATCAAATTGACCCCAATAAGATTCATCTTGGTTTCCAGTCATTTCCAGACAATCTTCCAAACTCCTATTTAAATCTATGTTTTGCAATGGGCTATCCCTATCACGTCCCGAGATTCCTTTTTATCTCCTAGTTGGTAATTTCTAGGTTCATTCATTGATCAACCTTAATTCCTAATTTCATTAATTATCTACCAACCAAGTTTATTTAGGAAATACAAGCGAGTTTTTTCCATAGGCATTTGATGGTTGATGTCTCTTCGGAAATGCCAAATTTTTAAGTTCAATCCCCGTTTTGTCGATCCCTAGGTTTTTGCACTCCTTTGCCATCCATGGGACATCTCCATTAAAGCTTAAACCTAAAATAAAGGTAGTCACTAAAGCTTACACCTAAGTGCAAAGTTTCCATTAATGCTTAGCTTAAGAGTGCAAATCTACCTTTGAAATTTAACTTAATGATGCATAGATACTCTTAGCACTTAACCCTAATTGCAAGGTTTTTATTAAAGCTTAAACCTAAAATACAAGGTAGTCACTAAAGCTTACACCTAAGTGCAAGGCTACCATTTAAATCTTAGCTTAAGAGTGAAATTCTACCTTTTAAACTTAACTTAATGATGCATAAATACTCTTATCACTTAACCCTAATTACAAGGTTTCCATTAAAGCTTAAATCTAAAAATGCAAGGTAGTCACTAAATCTTACATCTAAGTGCAAAGTTACCATTAAAGCTTAGCTTATGAGTGAAAATCGACCTTTTAAGCTTAACTTAATGATGCATAGATACTCTTATCACTTAGCACTAATTGCGAGGTTTCCATTAAAGCTTAAACCTTAAATACAAGGTAGTCATTAAAGCTTACATCTAAGTGCAAAGTTACCATTAAAGTTTAGCTTACAAGAGCAAATCTATCTTTGAAGCTTAACTTTATGATGCATAGATACTCTTATCATTTGACTCTAATTGCGAGGTTTTCATTAAATCTTAAAGCTAAAAATGCAAGGTAGTCACTAAAGCTTACATCTAATTGGAAAGTTACCACTAAAGCTTAGTTTATGAGTGCAAATCTACCTTTTAATCTTAACTTAATGATGTATAGATACTCTTATCACTTAACCCTAATTGCAAGGTTTTCATTAAAGCTTAGACCTACAAAATGCAAGGTAGTCACTAAAGCTTATATCTAAGTGCAAAGTTACCATTAAAGCTTAGCTTATGATTGCAAATCTACCTTTGAAGCTTAACTTAATGATGCATAACTACCATTAATATTTAACCCTAATTCCAAGGTTACCATTAAAGCTTAAACCTAAAATGATGCACATAAACCTTCCTAGTATTAAAACACATGGATTAATTAATCCTACTAAAAATGAAGATTACCTCCTCTAAACAAGAGGGGATTGTGGTTGAAGTCCTTCTTGAAGAGATGTGAGGCTCAAGGAAGAAGGAAGGGGATTAGGATGAAGAGGAAGGAGTGAGGAGCTTCTTCACAAAACCCTCAAGGGTTTGGCCTTCAAGAGAGGGAGAGACCAAGAGCAAGGTTTAATGGAGACCTAGATTTACTTAAACATAATCTTGAGCATGGCAAGTATGCAAGTAGCTTATCAATATGTGTGTCTAAAATTACAAAGGAGAGGGGGTGCTTATATAGGAAATGGTGGGTATTCTTTCCTCAATTCCTATCGGACCCCAATTCTCCTCTCAATTGCTATTGGACCCCATTTCTCTTCTCAAATGCTATTGGACCCCAATTCTCTTCTTAATTCCTATTGGACCCCAATTCTCTTCTCAAATGCTATTGGACCCCAATTCTCTTCTTAGTTCTTATTGGACGCCAATTTTCTTCTTAGTTCTTATCTCTTAACTTTATCTTTCAATCAAGTTAGTCCCTTTTTCTCACAGTTTCCGATCTAGATTAGTTCCCACGCGGATTTTGACGA
Organism: Adiantum capillus-veneris; assembly: GCF_014529385.1. NCBI lineage: Eukaryota > Viridiplantae > Streptophyta > Polypodiopsida > Polypodiales > Pteridaceae > Adiantum > Adiantum capillus-veneris. The sequence goes on from NC_140954.1 coordinate 72,080,957, forward strand.
AGAAGTATAAAAATAATCTTAATCTTTTTGGAAAAATATAGGGATGACGTAATTTCTTATCCGAAATATCCTTGTCTTTTTATTCTGGAGTAAAGTCTCGTTGTCCGCATGACTTCTTTGTCGGTCTTGCTTTTTCTAAATTATTTTCTAGGCTGAAAAAGTTATTAATGGCTCTAGGGTTTAGGGAGGGACCTTACATACTCCCCAACAAAAAGAAAGAGTTGTCCTTAGCTCGAGACATGCTTTAGAGAGTAGACAGACTCCATCTTCGGTCAGCTTATGATTGAAGATGGTCAGTAACTTTAGGGTATTTAGATTAAAGGACAGTGAAGCTGGTATGGACCTTGAATAATACACTTCTCTTTCAATTTTTTTTATCACTGACTCAAAAGTCTTAATCATAAAGAAGTCTTAATGACTCGGGGTTACTTTAATTACTGAGTGTGATCTTACTCAACTAGGTATTTTTCCTTTGGTGTGACCGGATTGTGTTTCTCTTGTTAGGTCTGAAGATCATTTCTTCACTTCTCTCTCTATCTAGCCTTAATATGCTTACCATTCTTACCTAAACTTTAACCTTTTTCTGTTTTGATAGTTGACTCATTTCTCTATTGATATCATCCAACTAATACCATGTTCTTGACAGTTAAAGGATTTCATACTAATCTTTCAATTAATCTTGCAATTTCTCCTCCCTTGAGTACCCAATTTATTTTTTCCATCCTTTTTTCTCTTTTGTCTATAGCTTACTGCCTAATCTTTCACTTGGTAATCAGATATTTCATGTATCATAACAACTAGACTTGTAAAACACCATAGAAGAATTGACTGACTAGAGATGCTTGAATTACATAAATATGATGGTTGATTACATTCGCATAAAAATTACATCAAAAGTGCCATCGATATCTTGAAGAATAATTATAAGTCGTTCCAAGGAACCAACCAAAAACATGATCAAGGGTTTGGATAAAAGGGAGATATTGATTTGATTCAAAAAGATCCACAATATCTGAATACAAGCTTACGGAATCTCCCTAGCTTTAAGGAGCTGCGTTTGGGTTTGACTCTGAGGAAAACTTGTTCGCCTTAGCTAAATCTTCTAGCGGATGTGGTGAAGATTAGCGTAGCTCTTCTACCTATCACTAGCTCTCTTCAGATTGTCTCTAATGACTAGAAGTTGATGATCTATCTCTTCTAGGATAGACTTAATGGCAGGAACATGAAGAGCTGTGTCGGCTAATCGAAGAGGGACTAAATATTCATGACCATACAAGGCTTTAAAGGGTGACATTCCGAGGCTGCGATGGTGAGAAGAGTTATAAGAAAACTCAACTAGGGGAAGAAACTTGATCCATTGCTGGGGCTGTTGGTTGCAGTATGCTCGAAGCATATCTTCAATGACTTGATTCACTCGCTCAGTTTGACCATGAGTCTCCAGATGATATGCTGAGCGGAGATTCAGTTGGGTACCTAGAGATTGAAACACGGCTTGCCAAAACTTAGAAGTGAATTTGGCATCCCGATCACTGATGATTCTTGCAGGGATTCCATGTAATTATACTACCTCTTTGACAAATACTTGGGCTATGTCGATGGTGGCGGTTGTCTGCTTGACTGGAACTAGATGAGCCACCTTAGTGAGCCACTAGATGAAGTAGATGACAAAAATAGAATCATAGTTTCCAGTTGTCTTTTGAAGACCACTGACAAAGTCTATACTCAGGCATTCCCACTTCATCTGAGGAATATCTAGGGACTGAAGCTTTTCAGGTAGTAAAGAAGACCATCTGCTAAGGTATAGTTAGTTAAGTGTTCCCTCGGGCTCTGAGCTTGAATCTCTTACAGAAGAGGTCTAAAATAGGGGTCTACCTAAATTTCTTGTTGACTCCCTCAGGTAAATAAGAGCTAAGGAGTGAAATTAGTCAAGGTTGATGAGGACAGGACTGCTGGTCAAGAGGTCTTTGAGTCTATTGAAGGCAGCATCTCTCCCCAACAAAAAAGAAAGAGATGTCCTCAACTCGAATAACATACGTAATTGATGAAGCTTCTTAGATACGTCTTGCAACTTAACTTCTTGTTAACGCTTTCAACTTGACTTCTCTCTTACACTTCTTCATCCCTAAAAATCTGCTAATATAATATTGGAGTCATGGAAAATCTTTCTTAATAAGCTATCTTCTTGAATAAGTCATCGCGTTTGTGGCTTCTTCGATACGCTACTTCTTCTTTATAAGCTGTTGGTAATCTCTTCTTTATAAGCACTTGTTATCCTCTTATTTTTGCGATCTTCACTCTCTTGTAACTTAGTCATTTTCTTATTTGATGGCATCTTGGCAAGAAGACTTGGTTCTTTTTGTATGCATCTCTCACTTGCAAAGTGCAAATGAGGCAATTAAAAGATAGTTCTTAGAGCGATACAAAGATCTCCTCTTCCCTCAACAAAATTCTTGTGTCGGTCAGACGATATGGAAGACATAGCGACATCTCACAAGAGTGACTCTCTGGGGTATAGACCATTTCCACAATAATACTCGACTGGCTATGGTTACAGAGGCTCTAGGACTTGGCCCTCGATACCACTGCGTTAAAAGAACACGAGATCCTAGGTTCTCCACAAGGTTGTTCTTGCTTGTGCAGTTTATCCCCCATTCCAAGATTTGCCTTGATACTATCTGGAGTCTTCCTCTTAGAGGTCCTTTTCTTTTCTCAGCTCATACACGAGAAATTACTCAAGCTGTCTCGTAGAACCATTCCAGAGGGTGAGCGTCCTAATATGTGCAGCGCTTGTGATACTTGGTTATGTGACCATATATTAGAGGATCTTCATGAGTTGTAAACTTTCTTGCCTCTCCATAATTACTTCCTACCTCCCTTGTAATCCTTTCTGGATTTAATTGAAGAAATAACCATTTTTGAAAAAATTGAGTATTGTCAGTATTTCCTTTTCTTCAAATGTCAAACTCTCTTCTTCAATTGCCAATGAGTTTTTAATGACTTCTCTTTACTGTGTACTTTTAATATTTGTAAATGATCTTTCATCTGCAATATTCTTGAGTAAAGATTCCCACTTTAAAGTTCTTGGCTAACTCATAAGTCTGCTTTCTTATTCTTCTCAAGTCTTTGGATGATCCGCAGAATTTGTGAGCTTATCTCTTGCACTTTCCCATCTTTAAGGGATTTCTTTTGGTCGAACTTTAAAAAAAACACTTGGTCATCACTTGCACTCTTAAGATTCTTTCTTATGACTTTCAATTTGGCAATCCAATTCTTCACTTGGAAAAAAATCCTTCTGTCTGAAGATTATCTTGGTACGATTTATAGTAATCTTGAATTCTCATGAAGTCCTAACAATAAAAAGTTTGGAAAATCTGCAACACTTGCGCTCAACAAGACTTTTTCAATTCAGTGGATAAGTACTCAATTTTTCATTGTATTGATGTAAACAAAAATTCCATCCTTGCCATTCCATGTAATCTTCCAATCCTGATAAATTCCAACCTTCATAAATCTCTCATTTATGAGCTTCCTAAATGTTCCATCATAGCGAGCCTTCGCTCTAGCATCGCAATTTCCATCCTCTCATAGATAATCCGTTGAATTTCTTCTTGCAGATCCCAAGCCATATTGAAAATTTTTGAATAATTTATTGAAACATCAAGACTTCATTTTGTAATATAATTGAAATTTGGGTGCTAGACTAAGTTGTTTTTCTCTCATGCATTAATCTTAAATCCAAAATTTTAGATTCCAAAGTCCAAGATTCAAAATTAGGCTCTGATACCACTTGTGAGGGTCATACCCAGACTCGGCCCTACTCACCTCTCTTAGTCCTCCAGACCATTCCAGGGAATCACGTAGATCTATCTATAGGTATCCCTCCCACTTGGGACCGACACTCAGACAGGACTTGGTCTATCTCGAATGCCAACCCAAGGGGGTACATCCCTTCATTCAACGATTCTATCTGCTTCTCATAATCAATGTCCTTGACAGCTTTCTGCACCCAAAATCCTGGTCCTTAGTCTTGATTCTCTTGATCTTTAACTTCAGGATCTGCTCTTGCTTTCTTGTTCTCCCTTGGTTCATGGTGATAACCCCTTTTTCCCAACAAGCAGGCATGGCAATTATCACTTTCCCCTAAGAAGAGGGATCTTGCAATCCTACCTGGTCTCGCTCGTCCCCGATTACCCATTTTTATCCCACATAGTCATAGCGTTTAACATAAAATTTCTAAATCAACATCCGGCCATCTGACCCTCCGGATCCTCCCACCCACCGAACCATTTCATGAAAATCCCTTCTCGAGGTATTACTTAACTACTGCAAAATCAGGAAAACAGCAGTCTATCTGACATCATCAAACAACAAGCAGCATGCAATCTATAGCATACCTTCGTTCAGAGAAATTCATCTGGTTGTTCCCACCAGATCTTTATTTAAAAACTTTTAATTCATTTCCTTTCCTTTATCTGCTATAATTAGCTTGTAACTAGTTTCCTAACTAATCTGGCAACACATTTAGTTTCACCCAATTCATCATGCCTCCCCATTCAGGCCAAGATAATCGGTTACAATTCATCAAAACTGCAACACCTTCACAATATTTCCCAGAATGAAGTGTTTGGGAAAGGCTCATCAAGTAATTTAATCATTACTTCCTAAGTATTTTATTTCAAGAGGTATAGCACCATCTGGTGACAGATGCAAAGGATAGCCCCTATATTCCTAGCCTTTCCAGTTCCTTTTTAAGCAACCAAGTCGAAAAAATTTCCTTAATTAAATTCACATCATCCTCCCTGAGTATGACCTTCTCATCCAACTATTGGCATTAGGCCATACCTGGATATGGCCGATTTCCAATAAGATACCGCAGGTACTTCACCTGGCCGGGTAAAAATAAAACAAACCCATTCATCCCTTATCCCTCGGGCATGAATGACCTAGGTATAACAACTTGCCGGTTATGCTGCCCTAGCCGAAAAGGGCCAATCTTCGTCAAATTCCCTAAGAGAATCCTCTCAATGGGTTGGCCTTTCAATCAAATTGACCTCTAGAAGATCCATCTTGGTTTCCGGTCATTTCTAGACAATCTTCAAAACTCCTAGTTAAATCTATGTATATCCCTATCACCTCTCGAGATTCCTTTTTATCTCCTAGTTGGTAATTTCCAAGTACATTCATTTATCAACCTTAATTCCTACTTTCATTAATTATCTACCAGCCAAGTTTATTTAAAAAATACAAGCGATTTTTGGCCATAGGCATTTGATGGTTAATGTTTCTTTAGAAATGTCAACTTTTTAAGTTCAATCCTCGTTTTATCGATTCCCAGGTTTTTGCAATCCTTTGCCATCCATGGGACATCTCCATGGAAGCTTGTAGAGTTTTCGGTTCAAAACAACACGGAGGTCAATTCCGCGAAGTTATCCCCTATCTCCCCCATCCTGTATTTGCAAACAAAATTGAAATTGACAACTTTAGAAATACTCTTGAATACCAAAAATTGAACTACTTCTATCGAGTTTAGACAACTACTCTTTTCTTATGGTGCCTAGCTTTTCATTTTAGGAAGCTAGAAGGTCGTCCTATAATTTATGAGTCTTCGAGCTTTCCATTAAAGCTTAAAACTAAAATACAAGGTAATCACTAAAGCTTACAACTAAGTGCAAAGTTACCATTAATGTTTAGCTTAAGAGTGCAAATCTACCTTTGAAACTTAGCTTAATGATGCATAGATACTCTTAGCACTTAACCCTAACTGCGAGGTTTCCATTAAAGCTTAAACCTAAAATACAAGGTAGTCACTAAAGCTTAGACCTAAGTGCAAAGTTACCATTTAAATCTTAGCTTAAGAGTGCAAATCTACCTTCCAAGCTTAGCTTAATGATGCATAGATACTCTTAGCACTTAACCCTAATTGTGACGTTTTCATTAAAGCTTAAAACTAAAATACAAGGTAGTCACTAAAGCTTACATCTAAGTACAAAGTTACCATTAAAGCTTAGCTTACGAGAGAAAATATATACCTTTGAAGCTTAACTTTATGATGCATAGACACTCTTATCACTTGACCCTAATTGCGAGGTTTCCATTAAAGCTTAAACCTAAAAATACAAGGTAGTCACTAAAGCTTACACCTAAGTGCAAAGTTACCATTTTAAAGCTTAGATTAAGAGTGAAAATCTACCTTGGAATCTTAGCTTAATGATACATAGATACTATTAGTACTTAACCCTAATCGTGAGGTTTCCATTAAAGCTTAAACCTAAAATACAAGGTAGTTACTAAAGCTTACATCTAAGTGGAAAGTTACCATTAAATCTTAGCTTATGAGTGTAAATCTATCTTTTAAGCTTAACTTAATGATGCATAGATACTCTTATCACTTAACCCTAATTACGAGGTTTCCATTAAAGCTTAAACCTAAAAATGCAAGGTAGTCACTAAAGCTTACATCTAAGTGCAAAGCTACCATTAAAGCTTAGCTTATGAGTGAAAATCCACCTTTTAAGCTTAACTTAATGATGCATAGATACTCTTATCACTTAACCCTAATTGTGAGGTTTCCATTAAAGCTTAAACCTAAAATACAAGGTAGTCACTAAAGCTTACATCTAAGTGCAAAGTTACCATTAAAGCTTAGCTTACAAGAGAAAATATACCTTTGAAGCTTAACTTTATGATTCATAGATACTTTTATCATTTGACCCTAATTACGAGGTTTCCATTAAGGCTTAAACCTAAAAATTCAAGGTAGTCACTAAAGCTTACATCTAAGTGCAAAGTTACCATTAAAGCTTAGCTTATGAGTGCAAATCTACCTTTTAAGCTCAATTTAATGATGCATAGATACTCTTATCACTTAACCCTAATTGCAAGGTTTCCATTAAAGCTTAAACCTAAAAAATGCAAGGTAGTCACTAAAGCTTATATCTAAGTGCAAAGTTACCATTAAAGCTTAGCTTATGATTGCAAATCTACCTTTGAAGCTTAACTTAATGATGCATAACTACCATTAATACTTAACCCTAATTCCAAGGTTACCATTAAAGCTTAAACCTAAAATGATGCACATAAACCTTCCAAGTATTAAAACACATGGATTAATTAATCCTACTAAAAATGAAGATTACCTCCTCTAAACAAGAGGGGATTGTGGTTGAAGTCCTTCTTGAAGAGATGTGAAGCTCAAGGAAGAAGGAAGGGGATTAGGATGAAGAGGAAGGAGTGAGGAGCTTCTTCACAAAACCCTCAAGGGTTTGGCCTTCAAGAGAGGGAGAGACCAAGAGCAAGGTTTAATGGAGACCTAGATTTACTTAAACATAATCTTGAGCATGGCAAGTATGCAAGTAGCTTATCAATATGTGTGTCTAAAATTACAAAGGAGAGGGGGTGCTTATATAGGAAATGGTGGGTATTCTTTCCTCAATTCCTATCGGACCCCAATTCTCCTCTCAATTGCTATTGGACCCCATTTCTCTTCTCAAATGCTATTGGACCCCAATTCTCTTCTTAATTCCTATTGGACCCCAATTCTCTTCTCAAATGCTATTGGACCCCAATTCTCTTCTTAGTTCTTATTGGACGCCAATTTTCTTCTTAGTTCTTATCTCTTAACTTTATCTTTCAATCAAGTTAGTCCCTTTTTCTCACAGTTTCCGATCTAGATTAGTTCCCACGCGGATTTTGACGAAGAAGTATAAAAATAACCTTAATCTTTTTGGAAAAATATAGGGATGACGTAATTTCTTATCCGAAATATCCTTGTCTTTTCATTCTGGAGTAAAGTCTCGTTGTCCGCATGACTTCTTTGTCGGTCTTGCTTTTTCTAAATGATTTTCTATGTTGAAAAAGTTTTGAATGGCTCTAGGGTTTAGGGAAGGACCTTACAAAGAAACATGACTTGGTTTTGTGCTACAACAGTAAGCTGGACAAAGACATTCCAAAACAAGTTTCAAATTAAGTGGGAAGGCCCTTTCAAGGTAGTGGAGTGTTTTCCAAATGGTACCTGGATGGGATTTTACATAAGTCAACGGTAAATGGATTGCGTCTTAAATTATATCATGCCAGGTTAATGATGGTGGAGCAAGATGAGCTGTCTGTGGAGCAAGTAATGTTGGTGAGGGATGGAGACTTGTGACGCAGCGAGTCTCATATCTCTTTTTGCTTCTGCTGATCATGAATGATCTAATAGGCTAGGGGATGGGCAAATTATGTTAGGAGTTTTTGGAAGAAGTGATTGTTCATATGTACATACACATGTATGGTGCATCAAATAAAGGATTGCCCATTTTCCAGATCCAGGTGGTTGCGTGGGGCCCACATGTGTATATGTAGGACAACATGTACATAGTGCATCGATTTTCATCGTCATCAGTATCAGTATGTTTTTTCTATAATAATGAGGAGTTGGTAGTGTGTAAAAATTCTTAAGGAAGCTATCCGCGGGCCGACGACATAAGGTAAGCAGGTGCTTGAGATGGAATCTAGTGGCGTCAGGAGATAGAATGGGGTCAATATTTGCACGTGGATAAGTACAGACACAACGTGGGTGTTTTCTTGTGATAAATATGCAAAATGGTCATCATGAGAATTTTTTTTTGGGTCCACTTCATGTGGTGGCGGGATGCATTTTTGAAAAAAGTTGAGTGCCAAGTGTGCGGATGGTGAAGGGGATCGGAGAGCACCACAGACGGAGAGTGAGAGAGAGAAGGAGACACACGACACACAGATATGGGTGGGGAGACTCAAAGAGTGAGCAGCCCCCTATACACTTATGCTATGTATAAGGTATACAAGTCAGTGGGCGCCCAGACTATGGGCGGCCGGGCAAGGCACAGGCGCCTATACCCAAACAACCTCCCACTTAAAGGTGATTGTGCCTTTAAGAAAGGGAACCTAGTCTAAAGACTACAAAAGGCGAGAGAAAATCGCTCTCAATCGATGCCCACTGGTTGGCTGTGATCGTGTGCATTCGGCTGTCCTGCTCCCATGTAAGTCCATACACCACGAGACATACTGCACACGTATTGCAAGTATGTACGCAATACTTGCATATCTCCCTCGTGCACTATGGCATCATCAGTCAACAAACGACTGAAAACCCCAATTGCAAATGCTCCCACTGCAGCTGCGATATCTGGTCTAAAGATCAGCATTTCATACATGAGACCACTGAATGCCGATGTAATGCTAGCGGGCCCTGCTAGCTCTACGGAGCATGCATCAACATATATATCCCTGGCAATAGGCATCTCTGACTGACAAGGCGTGCCAGCCACATGCATCTCTTGACTATCCGCAAAAGACGCATCAACCTGTCATGCAACCTCAGAGCAAACCAGCTGCTCTAGGTGTCTGCTGAAAGACATATCCTGCACAACTATATCCCCATGCTCACTGTCGAGCATAGAAAGGAATGACTGCATAATCGCTGACATCTCAGCCTCCTCTGCAATCATCCACTACAAACATGACCACTCAATCTGTTGTGACTCACTAGATCTCTCATGCTCTAACTCCTTATGCATAGACTCTTGCACAACTTCCTCCTGTTGTGACTCACTAGAGCAAGACTGCTCTACCTATCTATCCTGCATAGAAGTATCTTGCACAAATGACTCTCTGCTTTGCTCAGTCACTAGCAAAGCATGCATGTCTGACTCTGTCGCTCTCTGTGTGACTGCTCAAGTCGTGCCCCAACTGTGTGCACAACGAGCTCACTACTCTGTACTCCATGCAAAGCACCCTGCAACCCACAAGCAAAAGAGACTATCCGGGTCTCTCGCTCTGTGCATGGCTGTAACAAGATTGAGACTCGACCATCTCGCACCAGTACTACGTGCAATGGGTACCATGTGCCAACTCTAGCACCTCTCGCAATCACTAGCGAACCCAAATGCAACGCAAAAGATCGCTCAAGCAGCGATACCCGACATCCACTATCCCTGAGCTGACCAATGGAGATCAAACTCATCGTCAAATATGGCACATGACGCACATCTCTGAGCACGTACGATGCATCGCTGGATAATGATAGTCTCACATCTCCTGAACCAGCAATCTCATGCAGTGACCCATCTGCCAATCGCACACTACCATGCACTCTACTAGAATAGCTACTGAACCAGTCACGATACGGAGTGACATGAAAAGTAGCGTCCCTGTCTAGCACTCACAGCAAAATAAGTGCACTATCCTCATACGTCAAAAAATCAGGAGTAATACAGGAAGCAAATGTGACCTCATTGTCACTAGGGTACTCAGACTCTGTATCTGATCTTGCAACTGTCAAGTCAACGGAGCCTATAGCATCTACTGCATCCTTGAGACTAGCGTGTCTCCTGTGCTGTCTCATACGACGAAAGCATCGCCGTCTAATGTGCCCTGTGTGACCACAATGCCAACATCTCAAGTGTCGACACGAACGAGAACGCCATCTCTCATGAGTCATTGTCCTAGACTCGAAAGTCTCACACATATTGACTACTATAAGTGAACGTCAAAAATAACCAAGAGCTGTAACACTACTCTAGGTATGGTAGCAATGAAATGCACTCGACTGATCCAAAAGAACCAACTTGCAACAAAAATATGCTCTCAAAAAAAGAGCTCACCAGCACCTACAATGCTCATGCGGATCCACACATAAAATCTCTCGCAGTAGTGTAATCACACTGTGCTCCACAAATGGCAATGATGCAAATCCCAAATGCCAAGTGTATGAGGCTCCTGTAGAGTAAACCAAGCTCTTATATGGCTATAAAATATGGCTACAAATCAGCCCCAAAATTAAGCTCTTAAACAGTTGCATAAACAAGTCACAAACGTGTCCCATATTAGCCTACAACTGAGCCATACATGGACACCTGCAAAGAGGAAACAATAGCTGAAAATTCAGTGCCCAAATAAGCCCTCAAACCTGCCTGTAACCCGTAAACCTGTAGCTGAATCCTGCTGAAAAACCTCAAGCCATTAGTGCTCGAATTCGGCTACCTAGCTTGTAGCCACACAAGCATACATCACAATATTCACTCTTGTGAGTGTGCCAAGATAAATGTACGCCTGCCAAATTGTGAGCTAATCACCAAGCCCACACTGTGCAGTATCGATGCATACACACGCACAAATCTCCCACCTGCAGAGAACACCGCACGCAAATGCTGAGTGCAACCCACAATCTCTACCTAGATCGCATAAATGATGCGCATAAAACTCCCGGGAAAATTTCACCAGAATTTCGACGCACAATGGCTATCAACACAAAATAACCATTGTCTTGCAAGCTCAATACAATGAGCAATCAATGCGCATCAAACTACACTCAACATACATGCATAAGCTCTGCAAACCTATGTCAAAAAAATGCTCACAAAGAGTACCATAGGTGACTATACATGTCATCGACAATCAACCTCTGCACTTGCTCACAAGATCTACTGCTCACCACATAAGCATACATAGAGCATTACCCGCTCAAAGAACATGTATGCAAGCCACAACACTACAGAAGAACCACTCAACTGCAATTGGCAACACCTGTGGGAGTACTAGACTCAACCTGTACCTGGGAGTCAAACCCGATCGTGTAACACCTCATATGTGCCTGCTACCTGCAGTGTGCACGGGTAAGCTGTCTGCAGCGAAGAAAACAACAGAGCCCAAAACTGTCCTAAAAAATAGTCTCTGTGTTTTTAATTTCAGACCCACCTGCACTCCAAATCAGAAAACAATTCCTTCTACAAAGTCGTAGAGCTTGAAGCCAGCTCCGTTTTGAACCAAAAGGTTTTGGAATCGGAGCTTTTTAGCTCAAGTTATGAGCAAAACAATAGACTACTGTCAAACTACCAAAAACTGAACGACTTTCTTCTGTGATTCTTTGAGCTCATAGAAAGGCTCAAACTCACTTCCCACCTCGATGCGTGAGCTGAATGCATCAATATCACAATGCTTCCATGTTTATGGAAGATCCAAGCTCCAATCTATCGCCGATGTAACAGTTGCAAAGCTTGCCGAGAAGAGGAAAAATGTTGTACAAAGTGGGCTAATCTGTAGAGGAACTGTGGACTGATCTGTGAGCACTAGGAAGCTCCTTAGAGCTCTACTGCAAGCCTCTGTATGGCTGTCCACAAGCCTCCTCTATTTCTTTGCTCAGATATATGACCTCTCCGCCATAGCCGATGAGTTCATCGCGAAGCCGTCCATCTACGCTCTCACACCTGTCACTCTGATACCAATTGAAGGGGATCGGAGAGCACCACAGACGGAGAGTGAGAGAGAGAGAAGGAGACACACGACACACAGATATGGGTGGAGAGACTCAAAGAGTGAGGAGCCCCCTATACTCTTATGCTATGTATAAGGTATACAAGTCAGTGGGCGCCTAGACTCTGGGCGGCCGGGCAAGGCACAGGCGCCTATACCCCAATAGATGGATGCAGCAGGGTGACAACTATGCACTGCGAGGCCACTTTTTGGCCTGTTCGACGTCCGTTTGCGGTCAACTAAAAGACCAAAGGTGCCCGAGTAATAAAGCTAATTGTGGGAACTAAAAAACCTCAGAGAAGACCAGAAAAAACGTGGAGAGAAGAGGAGGAACAACCGCAACTAAGTTTTTGCTGTTTTTGGAGCCTGTTTTGGCCATAAACTGCTCCTCCGAGGTCGGATTTGAGCACTTTGACATTGTAGACTGGGGTTTTGGGACGTTTTGGACACGATGGTGCTGTCCATTTTGCCAAATTACTCACTATTTTTATTTTTTTTTGGCTGTGTAAGTTTCTCCTATGAGCGAAGCTTCTGCTCCAATTTGTGATTGTATCTGGCATATTTTACCAATATTGTGTGAGCCATTTGCCCCATTGTTGTTGGCCCAAGCTCAATTGTATCTAAACATCAGAAATTCTCCTCTATTGAGCTAGTTTTTTTGGGTGTGTGGGTGTGTGTCTCTGTGTGTGGAGTGGGCAAATGTATAGTCTCTCTCCTCTCACTCCATCGGTGTGTTCCCTGTCTCGGCCAGGTGGGTTGTGTAAGTCGAGTGGTGCCTCAGAGTGTGTGTGTGTGTGTGTGTGTGTGTGTGTATCATCCCAAGAGTGTGTGTTGGGTGATTATAGAGGCGTTGTGTGTGTTTCCATCCCGCTCACAATGGTTAGTCTTGTAAAAAGATAGCATATGCTTATAGCCCATTGTCGTTCCGATTTTTGAGTGAATCGAGTAAGAAGACATTTTGGATGTTGAATCTAAAGATGTGTCTGAGACTTCTTTGGTTGATACTCTACTGAAGGTTTCTTCAAGTATGCCCTGATTTTCTAGTACACGACCAGATCTAAGGTTCATATAGACTTAGGAAGCCCTGGATAGAGTACTCACCTTTGGATTGACTTGTCGTCAATTTCCACTCGATTCAATTGCAACTTTCTATCAAGCCACTGATTCCTCGTCTTCAACCTGATTCCTATACAAATTTAATCAAGTTAGCTATTCTTCTATAAAGATAGTAGAGCTCTTGAGAACTCTTGTGATTGGTCTCTGTGTATCACTTCAAATCGAGCTATGGGAGTCAAAAATTGACTTTCAGATTTGACTTTAGCAAAAATCAAAGTTCTAATCTGCAATTTGGAAACTAAGTGTATATGTACCAATTTTGATTTGATTGAATCCGAAATTGCCTTGTGGCTTTATATTATGTTGGTCTATCACTGTATAAGTTCAGAAGTAAAAAATAATGCCTTTGGATAGGAGAAGTAAATAATCGCAATTATTTACTTCTGCTAATTTTTTGTACTTTTTTTATAGGTTTGGCAAGTCTCTAGGAAAATTGCAACAAGTTTGGACCAATTCTGATCAAGTTTATCAACTATTTGGTGTCTGCAGACTCTGATTTTGAGAATCTGGCTTAAGTCTCACTTTTGGGATCCAAATTTCACCAGAATTGATTTTTGAGGTCTACTTGATGTGCTTGACCTTGTGGTATACTCAAATTTGCAAAATCATGAAGTTTTGAAGCAGATTGGATAATTTTTTTATCAAATAGTCATCAATTATCTATCCGCAGACTAACTTTGTAATTTTAGTCACAAATTTCACTCCAGTGGTCCAAATCTTACCAAATTTGGTTTGTGGGCTTATTACAACATGGTGAAGCTAGTGATATGCAGACTTGGTCAAAAAAGTTGAAAAATTGGGCAGATGTAAATAATCGCGATAATTTACTTCTCATAAATTTTTGTAACTTCTTGGTCAACTGAGCATATACACATGTTTATCACATCAACATAAGCCTATGAAACAATTTTCAACAAGTTTGGATAAATTTTTCCCAAATTTATACTCAAGATTCAAAAAGTCAGTACAAACTTTAGTTTTTATCCAATTTTTTGTCAGTTTAGTGATCCAAATCTTTTGGGCCTTTACAAAAGTTGTTTGTACACATGCAATGCGTCAATGGTATGAACCTTGGCCAATTTAGAGCAGAAAGTTAATAATCGCAATTATTAACTTTAGGCTTGAAATGAGCACGTTTTTGCAATTTTCTCAAAGACAATCTTTATATGATGTTTTTTAAGCCTATGAATCAAGTCAAAACTTAATTTGGCCTAAAATGTCAAGAAAAAGTAAATAATCTGAGTTTTGGCCAACTCTTGAAATTTTTACCTCGAAGTGTCTTTGAGCTTACCCACCGGTTTGGACAACTCTTAGGCTTTCTCTCCAATCGGATTGAGTGGATTCGAGTCTTTTCAAGCTATTTCTAGCCTTAGACCTAAAATTTTGCAAATTCCAATAACAACTCACAATGATTCTTTCAAAGAGAGCAATCTTTTGAAATCCACCTCGAATCCTACTTACCCTACTCCTAGATTCTCATGCAATGGGGTCGTGGAAAGTGTCCACAACACTCGTTTTCTTGTGCTTTTTATGTTTTTTAGAGTCTTGATCTTAAGACTTGTCTCGTCTACGAATCATTGTCCAAATCCTAATCTAAATCTACAATCCTACAGTCCTAAAGATACTCAGCAAGCACAATTACTTCCAAGCTACCTCTACACAGCAAAAGACGACAATCTTAAGCTATACGGCTTCTAAAAGAAAGTTTTGAACTCTAGGAAAACCTAGAGGAAGTTAAAGGACAACTACACAAGAGGCTCATGTTTTTCCCTAGTTTAGGTCTCTTCGATCCCCGGCAGCGGCACCAAATGTGGGACACATGTCTAACCTCACCATCCTATCTTCTTGCAGTATGAGCGAAAACCACGATTAATTTGTGAAACCATGGGACGAAGCTGACTCGACTAGTGCATAGAGGCTACAAGAGGTTGTCAATCTCTCGAAAAACAACTAGCAACTCGCATCTAACTCAAGCTACACTCAAGTGACCGAAATCACCAAAAGCCAATCGCTCATCGGCAAACAATTCGCATCCGTTACAACATCAAATGACATCCAAACGAAAAACTTCTAGGACAAGTTTATAAGACCTAAGCACACATGCCTATAGCCTTAAACCACACTTTAGGTCAAGTTCCAAAATCACGATTATTAAATGGCAGTGGATTTTTGACCTAGTCGTTTTCGACCCAGAATGCATCTAAATGCTTAGCAATGATGCCCCAATACCCCGCCTATGCTTACACTTTGATTTGAACATGTAAATTCCTAGTTATGATGAAATTAGGTTGCGGGTCGGCGATGCCAAAATCTATGAAATACGGTGAATGGATTACATCAATGCGTAGAGCTCTTACCTGAGGTTGCAATGCAACAAACGCATTTGCAATGTGACACCCAGAGAGGGAGTACGAAGCGTAAGAAGAAGAGGAGTGAGAGCCGTTAGATCACGCTATGTATTTCTTATCCAAAAACTTACAAAAATTGGCTTTTCTACTGTAGCCAAGGTCTTTGAGTGGTCAAAACTAATAATCTGGAGCTCTACCAAAGCTAGGAAATGTTGGGGTATAAAGCCCAATGTGGTCGCCCAGGTAAGTGGGCGGGCTGCCAGGTATGTACACATATTCTTTTGTAAAAACCTAATAAGAACTCACTATGCTCTACACATTACAGTAGAGCGAGTTCACCATATCATCGTGCTCTTCTTCTCGCACTCTCTCTCGCGTCGCACTTCCACTCGTACTCCTTCAACTGGTATCAGAGCTCAGATCGAGGCTCGGGGCAGCACTGCAGGAGGCTAGAGTCACCAACTCAGATTGGAGTGAAATTCGACAGGCGAAGACACGGCCCCAAATCTCGTGGGAAGACTCGAAGGGCTTGGTGTTGTCAGAATTTCATTCTGAGGTCATCTCGGCCACCGTTCGGCTTCGACAAAGGTCTGCGCAGGCCATTTTCGACTACGTGGTCTCGGCGGGTGCAGATCTGACTCTGCAAATTTGGGGTTTTCGGCCTACGACTGCAGGTTCTGAGGATATCGACACTCCCAGAGTGTTGATTTGTGGCTGTCTACACATCGAAGGACGGCTCACAGTTCTTGGAGGCGTGTCATATACGACACGGGCGCATCTACACAGAGACTGTAGGCGTCATCCACTAGTTCATCAGGTAGCTTGTGTTTGCTGCTTGATATTCCAGATTTCATCCTGACATTGCAGGTACTTCCACATGGGATGTATTGTCAGAGATGATGTATGTCTATTGAGGGTTTGCTGGCTGTGAGTCACGCAGCAAACAACCGCCGCAGCGGTTACAGCATACAGTGGGAAATTTGTGGATGTATGACTTTGTGGGAAGTCTATGTACTGTCACATTTACTACAGCCTTTTTTGAGGGTCGAGTGAGGTTTTATTGAGCTGGGGGATTCTCGAATGTTGAGATCCTTTCGGTGATACAGGTCTTGGAGCGATCCCTCGAGCACCCTTAGATAGGCAGCTAGGATGTATTGACTGTGAGTTAGACAGTTAGGATTGCATCTTTGCTTTACTGCCGTTGAGGCATTGTCGCAGTCTATGCTTACAGGATAGTGACAGGACAGTCAGAGACAGTACAGATGCAGGACAGGTTTACCCGCAGCTTACAGTGTCAGAGAGACAGTGTTTTTTTGTCTGTTTTTAGTACACCAGAGCCATTTTACAAAGGAGACTCTGCCAAAATTTATGCAGAATCTGAAGCTTTCTTGGTTCATTTGACAGGTTGATATTGGTTCACAGGTCAGTTTACAGGGGAAACTCTGCTGAATTTTTCCCAGGAAAGTAAACCACTGTGAAGCGTAGCTACGGATGGATCACAGGACACTGCTCTTTACAATATCAAGAAGCTAGATGGAACCAATTTTCCATTGTGGAAGAAGCAGATTTGGCACGTGTTGGTACAAAAGAAGCAGATAAAACCTATAAAGCTCAAGGGGATAAAACCAGAAGATATGGATGAAGATGAATGGAACGAAATGGATGAATTGGCACTTTCTACCATTATGCTGACTTTGGCAGAAAGCGTTTACTTCAATGTAGCAGACGAGATGTCGGCTTATCAAGCATGGTTAAAGCTGAGTGATCTTTATGAGAAGCAGAGTGCAGCTTCACAGGTATACTGGCTTAAGAAGCTTGTTGACTTGAAGATGAAAGAAGGGACACCTATGTCCAATCATCTGAATGAATTCAACACAATCTATAGTCAATTGTCAGCTCAAGGTGTCAAGTTTGATGAACCTGTTAGAGCTATGTTCCTGTTGATCACATTGCCGGAAAGTTGGGACACTTTTCGCACAGCTTTGAGTAATTCTGCACCTCCAGATGGTTTGAACATAGCAGGTGTAGAAGGAAGTCTGCTTACTAAAGAAACCAATAGAAAGACAATGGACAAAGGCAAAGGAACAGCCTTAGATGTCAGGGGAAGGACCAAAGAAAAGTACAAAGGTGGAAAGAGGAATCAGTCTCGTGGCAAGTCCCGCAGTGCTAAAGGCAAGAGTGACATAGAATGCTACCATTGTGGCAAGAAGGGTCACATGAAAAGAGACTGCAGAGAATGGAAAGCAGAAAAAGGCAAAGAGAAAGCTGAAGACCATGGTGAGAAGAACAAGTCCTCAGTGAAGATTCAAGAAATAAATGTGACAAACACTGTTGCAGAGGATGACAGTCTAGTGTCAGGAGACATCTACTTCTTGAAGAATACAATGGACTCGGCTCTTCTTACAGCATCTGATGGAAATGCACTGAGTGACTGGATTATAGACTCAGGGGCATCACTTCATGTGTCTCCAAACAAGGAGTGGTTTACTTCTTATGTGACCACTAAAGATCATGTTCGGCTAGGCAATGGGCAAACATGTGAGATCTTAGGTGTTGGAGATGTTCAATTGAAGTTTCAGAATGGCTCTTCTTTCACGCTGAAGAATGTGAGACATGTTTCCGCAATTACAAAGAGCTTGATCAGCACAGGTTTACTTGATGATGCTGGCTACGTCACCACTTTTGGACAGAACATGTGGAAGATATCCAAGGGTTCTATGACAGTAGCACATGGAGTAAATTCTGGAGGACTTTACATGATTTATGTATCAAATGTCTCTAAAAATGTAATCAATGTAACCGAGTAGCCGAACGTTTCTTTGTGGCATAGCCGGTTAGGACATATGTCCAAGAAGGGAATGGAAATCTTGTCTCGTTCTGGTTATTTGCCTGGCTTTTCATTTAATGATTTTGAATTCTGTGAACATTGTCTGTATGGTAAGCAAACACAGCAGCCACATAAACATAGAAGCAGTAGAAGAGATACGCAGTTGGCACTTGTTCATAGTGATTTGTGTGGAT
The DNA here is from genome assembly GCF_014529385.1 of Adiantum capillus-veneris. NCBI lineage: Eukaryota > Viridiplantae > Streptophyta > Polypodiopsida > Polypodiales > Pteridaceae > Adiantum > Adiantum capillus-veneris. The sequence continues at coordinate 72,099,709 of NC_140954.1, forward strand.
CTATGCCTAACCTATCTCTAGGGGGAGATTCTTACTTTATGACATTTATAGATGATTACTCGAGGAAAGTATGGGTTTACTTTCTCAAGCACAAGGATGAAGCGTTTAGTGTTTTCAAAACGTTTGTGACACTTGTGGAGAATCAGAGTGGCAAGAAGCTTAAATTCTTACGCACTGACAATGGTGGAGAGTATGTTTCAAAGGCCTTTCAGGACTTTTGTGAGTCAAAAGGTATAAAACGTGAACTTACGGCTCCTTACAATCCTCCTCAAAATGGTGTTGCTGAGAGGATGAATAGGACCATACAAGAGAAGGTCACAAGTATGTTGTCTAATGCACAGCTGCCAAATGGGTTTTGGGCTGAAGCTGTATCAACAGCTGTTCATCTTGTAAATAGATCTCCTAGCAAGGTTTTGCAGAAGGATTTAGTGCCAGAGATGGTATGGTCAGGCAAAATGCCCTCATACAAGCATCTCAGAGTCTTTGGCTGTGAGGCATATACTCACTTTCCAAAGGAATTTAGGAACAAACTTGAGCCAAAGAGTAGAAAGTGCATCTTTCTAGGCTATGGTAATTCTGGTGAGATGGGGTACAGACTTTGGGATCCCGAATCCAGAAAGGTTGTCCGTAGCAATGATGTTCACTTTAATGAATCCAAATATCATTCTAAACCAAAGAGGGTTGAGGAGATTAGAAGAGTTTTCTTCCATGAAGATGGACCTGCACGTTGTCGAGAAATCTGCGGTCTTGCCGGGAAAGCACCGGGCTTATGGCTGTGAGAGTTTGTGAGAGAACTCGACAAAAACTATATGAAGGAGTTAAACCATGGATTCCATGAAGACTAGGGTTTGGAAAGAAGTGCAATCAAAGAAGCCCCACTCTTCTCTCTTACACTCACACACACAAAGAAAGAGCACAAAAGAAAGTGTCAAAACAACACAAAGATGAAAACATGAAGGCTATGGTCATAATTGATTGTGTATACAAATCCTCTTGGTTCATAGCACGATAACTACGCTTACGTCAAAAGAAAAGTTATAGTCTATGAGAGGTAGTATAATGGGATCCGGTGATAGAAGTATTTCATTGAGCCTTTCTAGGCCAAAGAGAAACACTATACGTTGTTGAAAGTGTATTTTACGGCTAATCCATACGTTAATTCTAATAGATTGTACAGAGTGAAAGCGATAGAAATGATCATCATGTGGGTTATTCATCTAGGATAGTATGTGAGAAATGTAGTTATGAGAGAAGCAAAGAGATGAGAAGTTTCCCTCCCAAGCCCTATTCTTGCCCGTAGGCAATAAGGATACTGCGGGGAGAGATGTACCTGTAGCAAAGAGAACCTAGAATTTGTAGAGAGGATGAATTACTAAGAATGAGAGAGATAGGTTTGGTTAAGGAGATTAGATACATATATATATATATATGTTGGATTAGAGATTGAAAAGAAAACAACAAGAAATCAAGAAAACATAGAACACATCTTACTTGACAAATCCTTAGGCACCATTATTGATGGAGAGAGAAGAAGAGTGGAGAATTCCACTTTGATTGATACACCAAGTCCAATATCTTCTTTGATTAGAGTTGATCTTCCAAAGATAGCGTACAAGAATGGCTAGTCTTCCTCTAGGAGAAAGTGTAGGCTTGGGCTTATGTTAATGGCTAAGTACAATTAGGCATTACTACTCACTCCCTCAAGAATTCCTCTCATCAATGGCTTGAATGCTTGAGTTTTTTTTCAAGGAAGAAGAGGTTCCCTTTTATAGGTGAAGGGAACCCCCAAGGGTTTACACAAGAAGAGAGGAGCCAGTGTGAACAGGAATTGGAAAAGTTGGAAATGAGCTGTCCCTACATGATGTGGGCAGACTGGGGTCTAGTATTTTGATCATATCTCCTCAACCGTAGCTCCAAATAAAAAAGTAAAAATATGGGCAAAAAATGCAGCTCATTAGCTACGATTTTCATTTTAAAATTGTTTTCCAATTCGGATTGGAACCTTGTGTAAAAAATTCATCAAAATAGGGTCCATTTATGGCAGCAAAAGTCTTCATGTGGTCCCCTTAGCCTAGACTTTCATTTGATTCCAAAGGACACCTCATGCCATATGAAAGCATGACATTGCTCCTTGACAAAGTTTTGTAATCATGCTTGCAATAATGCATTAAAATAAGTGTATCTTTGAAATCATGCCACCTAGTGTCCCACTAGGATATGATTCCCTCCTAGTAGCTATTTAAAAAGAAATATAAGAAAAATATGAAAAATACATAGAATATATATATATTGGAGTTTACCATAGATATAGGATCTAGCTAGGGTGTGAGATGATAATGAGATAGTAGAAATAAAGAATGAATGCTTTTTGCCCCAAGTTAAAGAGGCGGAGCTATTGATGCTTTTCCCATAATATTTTCTGATGGTAAAGTAAGAATAGGTTATCCTTGAGAAAAAATAATAGGATGAGATAGAAGGCTTATTATTATACTTAAATATGCATATGTACATTATAGGAAAGATAATTATGTATCTAAAAAATTACAAGATAACTCTTGTAGCATGAGTTCCCACTATGTACGTGTCACAGCACGACAACGTGCAAGACAAAATGTCAGGGCTCAAGAGGAGCAAGGACAAGATAGAGTGGAACCACAGGTTGTGGCTGAGCCTGAGCCACCTATTGTGCGTAGATCTGGATGTGTCACGTGACCTCCTGATAGGTTTGTTCCATCTATGAACTATGTCATGTTGACTGATTGCAATGAGCCTTCATGTTACAAGGAAGCAGTGCAAATGAAGGACTCCGGGAATTGGCAATTGGCCATGCAGTCAGAGATGACAGCTCTGCATAAAAACAAGACATGGAAGCTAGTTAAATTACCACAGGGCAAAAAGGCTCTACCTTGTAAATGGGTTTACAGGTATAAGATCACCTCTCATGATAGTCAGCCAAAGTACAAAGCAAGGCTTGTTGACAAGGGCTTTAAGCAAGAACAAGGCATTGACTTTGATGAAGTCTTCTCTCCGGTGGTCAAGATGACTACATTGAGATGCTTTCTTGCATTGGTTGCCATATTAGATTTGGTGTTGCACCAAATGGATGTTAAGACAGCGTTCTTGCATGGTGATTTAGATGTGGAAATTTACATGCAGCAGCCAGAAGGGTTTGTTGAGAAAGGCAAGAAAGATTGGGTATGCCAGTTGTTAAAGAGTCTTTATGGCTTAAAACAATCACTGAGGGCATGGTACCATAAATTCCACAAGTTTATGCTTTCTCAAGGCTACAAACGTAGTGAGTTCGATCACTGTCTATATACAAAGAAGGCTAAGGATGGCAGTTGGCTGATCCTTATTTTGTATGTGGATGACATGTTGATTGCTGGCAAGCACTTGGAAGAAATTTCAGCTTTGAAGTCAAAGATGGAAAAATCGTTTGACATGAAAGACATGGGTGAGGCAAGTCATATCCTTGGTATGCGCATTGAGAGAGACAGATCAAAGAAATTGATTTGGTTATCTCAAACAGATTATATTGACAAGGTTTTGCAACGTTTCAATATGGAGAAGGGAAAGGAATTGAGTGTTCCATTGCCACCATATGTGAAACTTAGCAAACAAGATTGTCCTGTGTCTGAGGAAGAACAGGCTGAAATGGATAAGATTCCATATGCGTCTGCAGTGGGTAGTTTGATGTATGCAATGATTGCTACTCGCCCAGACATTGCATTTGCAGTGGGAGTAGTAAGTCGATACATGTCAAACCCAGGCAAGAAACATTGGGAGGCAGTGAAAGGAATATTGAGATACCTGAAAGCTACAAAGAGTATGCGTATATGCTATGGGAGTCAGGATCTAAGTGTAAAGGGTTTTACAGACTCAGATTATGCAGGTGACTTAGACAACCGAAGGTCTACGTCAGGGTATGTCTTTACATTGGCTGGTGGAGCACTATCATGGCATTCTAGATTACAAGATTGTGTTACTCAGTCTACTACAGAGGCTGAATATGTTGCAGCATCAGAGGCATGCAAAGAATCAATTTGGCTTAATCGACTAGTAACAGATTTGGGAATCAAAGAAGAGATGCCCGTGTTATATTGTGATAGTCAAAGTGCTATACAATTGGCTCGCAATCCAGTTTATCACTCAAAGACAAAGCATGTGGATGTGAAGTATCATTTCATCAGGGAAATGCTCGAGGATAAGCAACTTCAGCTTGTCAAAGCTCACACCACAGAAAATCCTGCTGATCTACTTACAAAAGGACTTTCCTCAGAGAGCTTTGCGCATTTTTGCAAGCAGTTAGGTGTAGGGTAGTACATCACTTCTCTACATCTCTTGTATATTAGCTTGTATAGTAGCTTCTCTCACACTTAAAGTACCACATTGGACTTTAAGTGGGAGGTTGTTGGGGTATAAAGCCCAATGTGGTCGCCCAGGTAAGTGGGCGGGCCGCCAGGTATGTACACATATTCTTTTGTAAAAACCTAATAAGAACTCACTATGCTCTACACATTACAGTAGAGCGAGTTCACCATATCATCGTGCTCTTCTTCTCGCACTCTCTCTCGCGTCACACTTCCGCTCGTACTCCTTCAGGAAATGACTGGCTGATACAATCTGGAAGCTTGTAGCCTCGGCTCATTAATTACAAAGTTTATCCGAGAAAATAGGAGTTACAATATTCCTGATTTATCAAAATAATAATTGTTTTACAAGGAAAACTCCGAAAAATGGTGTCCGTTTTAGCTTGCTGCTAACAATATTCAATACAACCAGCAATGAGAATAGATGTAGTTCTTAGTAGTACAAAAGGAGAAAGTGTTAGATGCAATGCTCTACTGGATAAAGAAGAAAATTGCAATATGGTTGCAAACAACATTTAGAGCATTCTAGAGATTACTCCATGCAAACATGATAGCAAAACAATGTGAGGGTTGCATACAAGTCAAGAAGAAATGGTTTCTACCCTTAGCATCCAAAATCGTGAAGAGCAGGTAAAGTTTCAGGTGAAGCCTTCATAGGAAATGCTTGCAGATGTAATCCTTGGACATCAGCGGTTAGATCAACACAAGGCCTACACAATGCTTTCTTTTCCAAGAGATAGCCAACAACAGTTAATGCTAGAATCAAAGTTGAAAAACGGCACAAGATTCATCGACAAATCTCATAGACAAAGGTAAAGCTAAAGTGGAATTTCCACCAACTAGCAAAGAAGATGTGACATCATATGCCTCTACATCAAACAACCCTCATGGGTCCGCTTCTTCAAGCAAGTCAGGCTTTCAAAACTTCATGTCAATTGCTGACCCAACTGAACTCTCTAAGGAGACACCCAAAAAATTAAAGGTTTATCAGCCAAAGTACTCAAGAAAGCAAAGGAAAGTCAAGCAAGTGTTTGTTTCGAGCAGTTTAGTCAAAGTCAATGATCCGGCTTGGATTAAGGATGGGAAATCAACAGAAAAAGACAAACACATAGGATGGATAGCATCACAATGGAGCTTAAAAGAGCAAGAGTACTATAGAGGTAACAGACAGATATGGGTACCAAAACCGCAAATTAGAGCATATGAAGTAACTTCATGTCCCTCCCAATAAAGAAGGCCCACAAGGTATCAACCTCAACAATATCCTAGGATACTAAGAAGCAGGCATACAATATAACAACATTGAAAGATGCTGAAGTCTACCATAACTCTCAAGAGGATACAGAACAAAGACGGATCTCAAAGGATCTTCCTCTTAGACAATGATCCTACACAGACTATACAAATATTTGGCTACCAATCAACCACAAGCCAAATGCAACTACACTAAACCTGCATGAAGATCTCAAGAACTCAACAAGACCTAGAGCAAAACAAAGTCAACAAAAGAGATACAAAGGTCATCAAGAAATTTGGATTGCTAAGTCATCCAATGCTCCTAGTCAAAATCCAAATGCCGACAGTGAATAAAGTCCTACAACAACATCAAAGACTTCTTAAAACATGCCCAATTGGAGAATCAAATAGATAATGGAGTCTTCATAGTCAAAGAAGGACCACCCTGTTAGGAAATAAGACGTAGCTAAATAGATAATTGAGTAGATTACTTAATGGAGAGAGACAGATTTACATACACGAGATTATAGAGTAGAGAGAGAGAGAGAAAGTACACACGATATACGTGGTTCACCCAATGTGGGCTACATCCATGAGAAAGCAGCCACTCAATGGCTTTAGTACTTCAAAACAAGAAGTAGTTTACAAAGGGATTATACCCTTAATGGAGCTCCCGCCTTGCTTCACTCTCACCACCTCACACTCACCTTGTTGCACACACTATGAAATGTGTGTAGAAATGGCCTCCTTTTATAGGCCAAAAGGGCTGCCCTCTCTCATGAGAGGCAGCCATGTGTAGCCGCCCTTGTGTAGATAAGTCCAAATCGGACCCTCCAATCCGCCCATGTGTGGCCGCCCTTGAGAAGACAATTTCGCTTCTGAATTCGGCCACCGGCCATTGACTTCCGACCACCGGCCACCGGCCATTGACTACCGGCCCACCAGCCAACTGACGGTTGTTTTCCGACCAATTTCCGGCTGCCGTCCGGCCATAATATTCGGCGAAAAGGTTTATTCGGACGAGGAGGAAAAAAAAGTCTCAGGGGCTTCCGCCCCCAAGGCCCCTAAAGTTGCCCCTGATTTTTGGCTGTGAAAATTTTGGTTTCCGGCGAGTGATTTTCCTTCACGCACGATGGCTTCTCCTCATAATGGGGGCCTTACAAATGTGTGCTTTTACCACAAAAAATTACAAGGGTAAATCAGGCTCCATACTTAACACACCCAACCAACGTGAATGCAGATTCAAAGAAGATAAAATAGGTATGGCAAAAGAAACCTTCAATGCCAACTTGGTCCTTCACTAATCCTCTTTTTGAGGATTCAAGCTTACTTTTACCTGAAGAAATGTTTGTAGTAAGCACAAGAATGTAAAGAGTCAAGTCGCCAAGGTGAAAAAAACACTCTTTGGCATAGTCAGAGTCGTGTTGCTGAGCCATAAAATGAGCAAAGCATTAGTCCCAAAGCTTCAAGTCATATTAAACTCTATGCTAAGAGTCGTAGTTATAAGGCTTACACTCAAGCTGGAAGAGTTGAGGATATCTAAGTTGTGCTGCTCATGCTAGATTGAGATGAGCATTAGAGTCGAAGTCTATTAACTTACAAAAAGTGGAGTGTTGTAGAGTCCAACACTCACGCACAATGCACAGTAAGATGAGAGCATGTATCCTCGTCAACAAAAACCATTCTTAAAGGGGTGCCAGCTTGCAAAGCCATGTCATATGCTTTTATAGCTACACCATTTTTTTGAAGAACCCCTCAAAATCTTTCTTGCACAGCATATTGTTTTCCATGCATTTCTATGTATGCATAAATAGGATGTCCCACCATTGGACATATGTATTAAACACTCTTTTTTTCTTCCACCTAGGCACCTTGAGTGGACTACAATAGGAAAACCAATGTTCCATCATGATACCCTTTCATATTTGCTACCTTTTTAATTCCATGTTTATCAGCAAATAATCCCTTGAGTACTTTATTAATATTTATCATGCTAATAAGTACTCCAATAATGCGCTTATCCCAAAGGCAATTTTTTCCCAGTGGGTTTTTTCCCTTTGGTCATCTAGGTATTAGACCCTAATTTAGAACCTCATCATTCTACTTCCCTTGTACATACTTTTTAAAAATAAACAACAGCCTCATCATTATGCTATTACAATGGACAAATGCAACATCATCTCTCACAACAAACATATTCAAACCAATGAAAATGATGCAACAAACTGAACCTCATCAACAAACCCAATGACAAATGAAGACAATAAGCCCATCAACAACCAATCAAAACCTTCCACATCCTCCGCGAACAATTTTCAATAGTGCCCAAGGACGGGCACTAAAATCGGAAGGGGGGAATGTTAACTGAATCAACATCGGTTATTAACAGGATCTGCTAAAGACTGAAGACAGATGGATGCACATTGAAGATCAACAGAAAGAACCAGAAAAGATTAGAGCTACACATTTTTCATGTTTTCCCAAAATGGTCACGTATTGTAAATTTGCAATTTATTTCAAGCCATTGTAATATTTTAATATGTTATGGGCTGAATGGGAGTTTCATGCTATAAAGAATAGGTTCACTCGGAGTTCCAGGTTGTAAAGAACAGGTCAACTAGTGTGCCTAGGTAGCAGATTTAGTAAGTGGTGGAGCCCTAAAGGCTTGGGGCACCCGGACATTGCATATTTCTACCTTAGGTATATAAAGCAATGTGTAAAAGAAATTAGGGTTCTCAAGCTCATTTGTTGAGAGAACTCTTTGGTGAGATCTCTTGAGGTGTGTGGCTATGGAGTCGTTGAGCTTCTCCTTGCTCATGTGACTTGGTTAACACTAATCAATGCTTAATTCTCCTTCACTATGCCTCTCTCATGCTTTTTGTGATTGCTAATGATGCTTTGATGAGCAAGATTGTAACTAATTGGTGGTTAATCCCTCTTGTATGATTTCCCTCTCTTGCTTGTGTGTGCATGTAGGTTTGATTGGAGTGTGGTGCTTGGTTTGCATTTTATGGCCAGTTGAAGTTTTGTCGGGGGCTAGGTTGGTGCCCACCTGACTACATGAGAAATAGTTCCATCTGGCATCTTTTGAGCCCGGACGAGCTCCTACAGCAGGATATACATCATACAGAGCTAGCAGAAAGTGACTGCATGTCAAACGAAGCCCGGAACAGAAAGATATGGAAGCTAGAAGATGGGGTGTCTTTATTCGAAGTTGATTGCAGATGATCTGATCAGTTTTTGCGGCCTCAATTCAAGGGCTTGGAGAACTGTGAAAGGCGATGAGGTTGGATGGGTTTGAAGTCGACAGCATGAGGTTATGACCGGGTTTTGCGGCTCGATGATTGGATCGTAAATGAGCAGTCGGCAAGCAGTGAAAAAGGTGGGAGTTTTATTCCATCAAATGGGGTGTTTTTTTGGAAAAAAAAAGGGGAACTTATACTTTTTGAAATCTTTAAGTGGCTTGGGCCTTGTGGTGCTGCCAAGTGGCATAAGAAGAGCCCACATGCAGAGGGTAAAGGCGGGAGGGTAGGGTATAAAGTCCACGAAGTGGCCCCCTATTGAGGTGTGAAGGCGGAGTGGGCTTGTGAGCTCCCCAACAATGGTAGCTCAATGCGGGCTCTGTGCCGGTGGTGTTCTGGGCGGCCTGGGAAGTGATTTTGGCCAAGTTGGCGAATGCGCGCTAGCGAGAGTCCACTAGCAGGCAGTTGTTGTGCGATGAAGTGGCGTACCCTGAGGGGGTCAGTCGCGCGCTCAAGGGGCCCCAATTTTGAGGAGATGAGTCACACCCCCCGCCCCAATAGCGAGGTCGCTATTGCCTCCACAGGGGAGGGGTCCCGCAGTGAAGGCAGTGGGAGAGAGGAAACTCCAGAGGAGAGGGATCTTGTGGATAGTGAGCCAGCGCAAGAGGAGTTCAAAGGCCCAAGGCCGGTCAAAGGTGAACTAAAGGGGCCTATCCCGCCCATGGGAAATAGGAAGGAGTTCAAGCGCCTAAAAGGGTAATTGAAAGGAGTAAGGAGGCAACTACTAAGTCAGGTGGCAAGATGGAGCAAACAAAGAGAAAGAATGTGTGTACCATGCAGATTCCAAACACCAAGAAAGTGCCAAGTGGTGGCCATGCAAGAAAATTTCTAAAGGAAGCTCCAGTTAATTGTACGAGCTAGATAGCTCCTTGTTTTTTTCGATTTTAGCCTTAGCCAAGCCTTATAAAAGGGCATAAAAGTGATTTTTTGGGGGATTTTTTGCCAGAGAGAGTGATTGGAGTTTTTCAAGCCTGTGTATTGCAAGCTTTCCGTTGGAGCTGCATACTTGACGTATTATCTCCCTATGCAATAATATCAAATATTTGCCCCTACTTCGTGTGTTGCTTCTCCCCATCCCCTCCTTTTCTCTTGCTCTTTGTGTACTTGCCGGTGTTTGCAGAGGGTTTACCTGCAGCGTGAAGGGTGTCACTAAGAGGGCAGAATTGGGGTGTCTTGCGATCCAAAAAGGGTGAGTTGAGCAGTGTGGGTGTGTTTGTGCTGAAAGGTCTTTTTTTGCAAGGTGTGAGGCAGTTATTCGGTATGCTAAAGTGGAGTTGTTAGTGCAAATTAGCGAATTTGAAGGTGTTATTAGAGAGGTTAGGGGTGTTGTGGAATCCCTGGGCTATACAGAGGCAAACATTTTGTGTGTTGGATGTGTTCCCTATTCCCCCTCTCTATCTTCTAGTGCCCCCACTGAGGAGCAGGTTATTGCTCGTCGGTGTTGATCAAAGACGGTTGTTTTTATCAAGAAGAGATGGTAGCGCATAGTTATGGATGAGTTTTCACCGGAGAAGAATATCCAAAAGAGTGGATGATAGATTTCAAGTTGTATATGTTATCATTGCATATGTCAAATGAATATAGAAAAATGTAAATGATTCCGCTGTTGATGCGGGGAAGAGCAAAGACATGGTTCTATGCTTTGGAAGGAGAGCCAAGACTTATGTGGCTGGTGTTGCGGACCCGTTTTCTACATGATTTTTGAAAAGAGACAGCTCCTGTCGATTTGGATGCAAGGTTGAAAAACTTGAAGTAGGACATGAACGAGGAATTTGGTGTCTTCTTAGCCCGCTTCGAAGAGTGCTGGAGGGATTTTGCAGTGGCCATGCAGTTGGTCAATGATGGTGAGTACTTTAAATTGGAAAATTTTATGGATTTTTTGTATCCCAAAGTTCGTGAAAAGGTGGATTTCAAGGGCCCGGAGAATTACAACCGGGATGTTGCTTTTGCATGGTCTAAGAGCCGGAAAATTAAAAAGAAGATTAAGCAAAGTGTGTTGGGGTACGAAGTGATGGTTCCCAATCCAACCTCAAATCCGAGAGAAGAAGTTCAAATGGAGAATTAGCCTAATCGAGGGGTAGCAACCGTTCCGCAACAATGGGTACGTACAATTCAAGATTTGTCTCAGCAAATTCAAGAGTTGCGCTTAAGTGTTATGGAGAGAGGCCCAAGCAAGGGGAGGAAGAGGCAGGGCTAGGAAATTGCCGGGCAGATGTCACAATTGTGGAGAGGAGGGCCACTATGCTCCATATTTCCCTCACCCACCAAGGGAAAGGGGCAGCATGTATCCTCTGTTTGGTAGAGGCAGGGGTTAGGCGCAGTTTAATGGCCAGAGGGAGCAGCAAGCAGTCAAAAACCAAGCACAAGCGGCTCCATCAGGTAATGATGAAGTGCAAAGGGTTAATATTATTTGTGTTGATAGGCAGGAGGTTGATATTATGGCCAACAAAAGAGCACGAGGTGAAAGAGAGACCGAGACGGAACGTGAAACTAGAGCAAAGAAGGAGAAAGAAAAGGTGAACAAAGGTAATGAGCACCTAGAGCCAAGCAGAAGAAGAAAAAGACGAAGAATTACTCAGAAGGATTTTCAGTTGGGACACGTTAATCCGGAGTATGATCTGGTAAGAGATGTTCAAAATCAAAAGGCTAACATCACTTTTGGACAACTGCTTGCATTAAACCCTAAATTAAGGAGGCAGTGGTCAACCAGTGTCAGTACGAGGCTTCCTAGAGTAGGAGTAGATGTACATGCAGTACAAAATCTAGCCTTAAGGGTGGGGTGTCCGACCAATGTGCTTCTAGTGGTGGACGTTTTGTTTGAAAAGAAGAAGCATGTTCAAGCCTACATTGATGGTGGTGCCCAAGTCTGTGTGATCACTGAATCTTCTATGAGGGATATTGGTATTAAAGTTGTTGTCAGATCTAATGTGCGAATGAGGATGGCCAACCATGTCAAGGCTCGGTGTTTAGGAGTGGCACAAGATGTGAAGGTAAAGGTTATAGGAGTTGAATGCTTAATCAATTTTTTTGTCATGAAAACAAGAGAAAACGCTTATCCAATTATATTGGGAAGGCCATGGTTGTTGGGAATTGGGGCCAAGCAAGATTGGGAGACAGGGGTGTTTACTTTGCCGGATTGAGAAAATGGAGGACAAATTGTGTTGGATCTAAAGACCAAGGAGAGCCAGTTTCATCCATCATCCAATGGAGATAATCGAGATTTCAGCATCAGTTACAAGTATGAAACTGAGCCTACTTATGATGAAGGTTTGACCAGTGTCAAAGAGGAGGAGAGTGACGAAGATTTATTGAAGCTGGATACAGATTTGTTTGGAGTCACCGTAGACTCTACCATTGCAAGGAAAGGTATGTAAGCCCCTGTTTGTAGTCTAAAGGCTAAAGAGGTGGAAGATATGCTAGGTACAGTCTTAACAAGGCAGGAAAAGGAAGGTTATACGGACCTATCTGCATCCTATCCCGAATTATTTGCGACAAAATATAAAGATCTGAGAGGAGCTAAAGGAGTGGAGCATCATATCCTATTTAAAGAAGGATACAGGCCAAAGGCACAGAAGATAAGGAGGCTGGGAGATATTCAGAAGGAGGCTCTATGGCAAGAGGTCAACAAGTTTCTTGAGGCACGTATTATATATCCAATGAAAGAGTCTGAGTGGGTCTCTCCTGTTGTCATTACCCCAAAGAAAAATGAAAAATGGCAAGTATGTGTAGACTATAAGCCTTTGAATGTTGCGACCAAGCGCAATCATTACCCTCTGCCATTTTAGGATGAGATTTTAAACCAGGTTGCCGGACACGAACGCTATTCTATTATGGATGGCTTCATGATATTTCATATTGGTATTGCTTTGGAGGACCATCTAAAGACTACCTTCATTTCTCCATGGGGGTGCTTTGCCTACCGCAGGATGCCTTTTGGATTGGTGAATGCGTATGCTACATTTCAAGATTGGATGAACAAGGTGTTTGGGCGATAATTGGGTAAGTTCATTAGAGTTTTTATGGATGATATTGGTTGTTATAGTTCCAAGGTAGAATATTTGTCCAAGTTGAGGCTGTGTTTTCAAAGGCTAGATGAAGAATGAGGTCAATTGAATCCAAAGAAGTGCAAGCTGGCACAACCAAGGGCTCAGCTGTTGGGTCATTTGGTATCACAGAATGGAATACAAACAGATCCAAAGAAGGTGAAGGCATTGGTTCTTATGGAGCCTACCACCAGTGCAACGGGGTTGGCATCATTTGTGCATAAGTTAAAGTATTTATCCCGTTTCTTTTGGAAGTTGTCTCAATATTTGTACCCTCTTAAGAAAAGGGCTCAACAGGTGCATGGATTTCAATGGGATGAGGAAGCTCAAGAGGCATTTGACAAAGTGAAAGGTATTCTATGTCAGCTACCTAAAGTGTGCCCTCCTAACCAGGAGGATGATTTCTATATTGCTATGATGGTTGGTACAGTGGCTATTAGAGCAGTATTGCTGCAAAAGGTGGGGAGAAGTTATAAGCCCATTTACTTTGAAAGCAGGGTCATTAGTCCAGGGGAAACTACTTATACGGAGGTGGAACAGTGGGTTATGGCTTTGATCCTTGCCTGCAAAAATTTCAAAGTGTATTTGATTGTTCGAAAATTTTATATGTTGATTGCTAACAATCTTTTTCCCAAAGTGGTGCTACCCTTGAAGCCAGGGAAGCAAATCATGAAGTGGGTGATAGAGCTTCAAGAGTTTGAGTTTGAGTTCAAAGTGGATCACACGAGTCGGTCTCATTTGGAGGATATCCTAGTCAACAAGGAGGTTGAATTACCAATTTATTCAAGAGTAGTGCAAGAGGAGGATAAGGAGGAACTTGACTTGGAAGGGGCCTTCACTATGTGGTTTGATGGCGCTTACAGAAGGGTAACACAAAAAGCAGGTGGAGGTGTGGTCATTCAAGATCCGCACCCCACAACCATTTTTTCCAAAGCTTACGACTTGGAAGAGGTGCATACCAACAATGAGGTGGAGTATCTTACTCTACATCTGGGACTAAAGCAGTGTATTGACATTGGCATATCAAGGTTAGTAGTAAAAGGTGATGCTCTATTGGTTATCAAACAACTTTTGGGCCAATGGCAGGTAAAGAGGGATTCTCTCAAAAATTGGTTTTTCTTGATAAAGAAGCCGTTGAAGTTTTTTGAAGCGGTGCAGTTCAAACATGTAAGAAGGGAAAAAAACCAGGAAGCAAATCGGTTGGCTAGCAGTCGTGTTCAGACTCATGTGTCGAGTTTGTATGTGGCACCGGCTACTTATGCAGGTAGAGAGACTCTAAAAGATATTGATGAATTCTTGAGTACAGGTCAATGTTCTGAAGGGCTTTCCAAGCTACAAAAGAGGAGAGTTGTTCAAAGAGCTTGAAAGTTCACTATGATAGGAGAGGATCTTATGATGCACGATAGAGATGGGGTGTTACGTCGAGTCCTTTACAAGGAGGAGATTGGTATGGTATTGGAGCAGTGCCACGAAGAAAGCGATCATCAGGATAAGGATCAAGTCTTGTTTCGTATCTGAAGAAATGGGTTTTGATGGCCTTCTGTTGTGCAAGATGTGCATTAATGGTGCAAGACATGCCATCAGTGCCAAGTGATGGGTGAAAGATGACTGGTAGTCGAGCAGCAAGGGGCTATCATAGCACATGATGCTTTTGAAAAGTGGGATCTGGATGCAATTGGTCCATTGCTCAAGTCAGCAAGTGGTAAGAAGTATGTTGTGGTGGCCACAGACTACCTTACAAGGTGGGTCGAGGCTGAAGTGGTCAAAGAGGTAAATACACAGTTTGTTTTTGATTGCATATGTTGTCATTTTGGAGTACCTTGGGTGCTTATATCGGATTGAGGACAAGGGTTCAAAAGTAAGTTGGTGTGTGTCCTTGTGGAAAAGTTGGGGATTCAACAACGATTTTCATCTCCATACCATCCACAGTGTAATGGTTTGGTGGAAAGTGCCAATGGACAGATAGTCAATATGCTTACTAAGTACATCTACCAACAGGTTGAAGGGTGGGAATCTAACCTTGATAAATGTTTGTGGGCCTACAGGACTTCATATAAGGTGGCTACCAACTGTACTCCTTATGAGTTGGTATATGGCAAGGAAGCAGTATTACCTGTACATGTGCATTAGGGGCTCTCAAAGGTTTGTGGCGAATGGATAAGACTCATCAAGATGTTTTGCAAGATAGGATTACAAGTCTTGAAAATTTGAAGATGGATCATGAGGCAGCGACAAATTTTTATGCCATAAGCTCAACCAACATTTACCAGAAAAGCTCATTGAAAAGGGCAATCTATTGATGAAGTACAAGAGTTATCTTGACTTCACATTTCATAAGAAGTTCATAAAGAAGTGGACAGGACCTTACAAGGTCCATCAAGATTTTTCCAATGGTACTTATGCATTAATAAGGATGGATGGTCGTTTTCTCAAGAACAGGGTTAATGGTTTGCGTCTCAAGCTCTATTTTGAAAGAGAGTTGGTGCCAACAGTGCATCAGGTTCTAATGGAGGGAGTTGGGCAGCCAACCTAAGCAGTGTTCTCATATGCCAAGAATAAAACTATGTATATACAATCGAGTTTTTTTTTAAGTTTTCTCAAGTGTGCTCAATGTTTGCAGTTTATAGGGCGATCAAGCTCTTATGTGGTTGAGCATAAATACTCAACTAGGAGGTGGTCAATGATGATATAGCCAAAGTGTGTTGACTCTAGAAGGTGGCATGGACAGATATGTGCAGGCTAGTAGAAACATGGCAAAAGGCCGGAGCAGCTAGGAAGATCATGGGCTGACAAATAGCAGCGGAGGCGTATGATTGATGCGGTTTATAGGCCAAGGAAGGCTCCATAAAAGGCTAATTTGAGTAGTAGGTGAAGGAGATACAAAGTGCAGCTTTTGAGTCCAAGAATGAATAACTTGAAGTGCTGAAGGATCAGGTCCAAACGGCTCAGCAAACCGAGCTATGGAGCTCAAGTTATGGAAGGTTGAAGGTTCAGTGGAAGGTTGACGGTCCAAGTGGAAGTCAGGGTAAGGTGTGTAGTGCTTGAATTATGGAGCCCACCCATCTTTTTGGATTACAGATCAGAGCCACGGTTTGCATTTTATGGCCAGTTGAAGTTTTGTCGGGGGCTAGGTTGGTGCCCACCTGACTACATGGGGAATCGTGCCATCTGGTCTCTTTTGAGCCCCGAGATTCTACAACAGGATATACATCATACAGAGCTAGGAGAAAGTGACTGCATGTCAAACGAAGCTCGGAGCAGAAACATATGGAAGCTAGAAGATGGGGTGTCTTTATCCAAAGTTGCTTGCAGATGATCTGATCAGTTTTTGCGGCCTCAATTCGATGGCTTGGAGAACTGTGAAAGGCGATGAGGTTGGATGGGTTTGAAGTTGACAGCATGAAGTTATGACTAGGTTTTGCGGCTCAATGATCGAATCGTAAATGAACAGTCGGCAAGCAGTGCAAAAGGTGGGAGTTTTATTCCATCAAATGGGGTGTTTTTTGGAAACAAAAAGGGGCACTTATACTTTTTAAAATCCTTAAGAGGCTTGGGCCTTGTGGTGCTGCCACGTGGCATAAGAAGAGCCCACATGCACAGGGGAAATGCGGGAGGCCGGTGTATAAAGGCCACGAAGTGGTGCCCTATTGAGGTGTGAAGGGGGAGTGGGCTTGTGAGCTCCCCAAAGATGGCGGCTCAGTGCGGGCTCTGCACCGGTGGCGCTCCAGGCGGTTGGTGAATGCGCGCTAGCGGCAGCCGACCAGCAGGCGATTGTTGTGCGATGAAGTAGTGCGCCCTTAGGGGTTCAATCCCATGCTCAAGGGGGCCCCCATTTTGAGGAGATGAGTCACACCCCCCCAATAGCGAGGTTGCTATTGCCTCCACAGGGGAGGGGTCCCACAGTGAAGGCACTGGGAGAGAGGAAATTCCATAGGGGAGGGATCTCGTGGATAGTGAGCCAAAGCAAGAGGAGTTCAAAGGCCCAAGGCCAGCCAAAGGTGAACCAAACGGGCCTATCCGGCCGTTGGGAAATAGGAAGGAGTTCAAGCGCCTAAAAGGGTAAGTGGAAGGAGTAAGGAGGCAACTGCCAAGTCGGCTGGCAAGATGGAGCAAACAAAGAGAAAGAATGTGTATACCATGAAGATACCAAACACTAAGAAAGTGCCAAGTGGTGGCCATGCAAGGACATTTCTAAACGAAGCTCCAGTTAATTGTATGAGCTAGATAGCTCCTTGTTTTTTTCATTTTTAGCCTTAGCCAAGCCTTATAAAAGGGCATAGAAGTGATTTTTTGGGGGCTTTTTTCCTAGAGAGAGTGATTGGAGTTTTTCAAGCCTGTGTATTGCAAGCTTTCCATTGGAGCTGCATACTGGACTGTATTATCTCCCTATGCAATAATACCAAATATTTACTCCTACTTCTTGTGTTGCTTCTCCCCATCCCCCTCCTTTTCTCTTGCTCTTTGTGTACTTGCTGGTGTTTGCAGAGGGTTTTCTTGTAGCTTGAATGGTGTCACGAAGAGGGCAGAATTGGGGTGTCTTGTGAGCTGGAAAGGGTGAGTTGAGCAGTGTGGGTGTGTTTGTGCTGAAAGGTGTTTTTTTGCAAGGTGTGAGGTAGTTATTCGGTATGCTAGAGTGGAATTGTTAGTGCAAATTAGCCAATTTGAAGGTGTTATTAGAGAGATTAGTGGTGCTATGGAATCCTTGGGCTATAGAGAGGCAAACATTTTGAGTGGTGGGTGTGTTCCCTATTCCCCCTCTCCAGTGTGCACGTTCACTTCTAGCTTCTTGATTGAATTGTGGCTGCACTTTCCAAAACTGAGCACGATTTTTTTTAAATGCTGCTCAGAGCTTTGAGTTGGGCTTTTTGCTCGCTTTTTTTTTACTGATCTTATTTGCTTTGCACAATGTAATTTTCATGGCTTCTTTTTTTGCCAACTTGCTCGTTTTTGTGCTATTTGTTTGGTGTGTGACTCTTTCGACTTTGCCTTTTTGCTTTTCTGCCTCTTTCTGGGTTTTTCTGGCTCTAAAGATGACTTTCTTTCCATTTTTATCAATTTTTAAGAAAATTTTAATTTTTTAGTTTTTTGGTATTTTTATGATTTTTTCTGAAAGAGTTTTGATTTGGGGCAAAATTAGGTGAAAATTTGACGCATTTGGAGTGTGTAAATCCCTGTTTTGAGCTAAACAATGCAACAATTAACCATTACAGACATCAAATATGCAATCAAAAATTGAATTAATCATGCACATTAAGCACTTTTTAGGCGCGCACACACACACACACACACACACACACTAATAATTGGCAATTTTTACCAATCTTTAGGTGCGCACACAAAAGGGTTAATCTTGTCGAAATTGCAACGTGATTTCATAAATCTGTAGTTTAGCATGACCACAACACAAATCAATCATCACAATTGAAAAATCATCAAGCACACATTGATTTTTAGGTGCACAAACAAGGGCAAAATAGTGCACACACACCTAAAATTAGGCATACAGACACTCAATTAGAATGCACACAGACTTGATTTTAGTGCACACACATACAGACACTCAATTAGAATGTACACACACTTGATTTTAGTGCACACACACTTGCAATTGACCATTCAAGCATGCAATTAACTCAATTACGTACCCAATTAGCAATCTACAATCACCAATTAGCAATTGAACTTGTCAAATTCATACACCACCAAATCTGGAGAATTTGGCATTACGACGGCATGGAAATGAACAATCCAAAAATTTTCAAAGCAACATAGCATCAAAATTGCATTGCAGTAACATAGCATCATGGTGGAGTCTCTATACAATCCTACACATCTTTAGATTCTAGGGAGGTTGAGAATACCACCTTGATTACCTTTCTATTGACGATCGATTGAATAGTTGAAATCTCCAATCCTTCATAGCAAATTAGTGTGTAAGTTAACAAAATTAGTGAAATTAACAAGGGGTTAGTGTGAAATAAGAGTGTGTAAACACACAATTGGCAAGATACAGCGACAAATTATGGAATTATGAACACATTGGTTCATGCACACACATCTAAAATCCACAAAACCATGAACACACAAGTGAAATTAGTGAGGAAACACACCCAATTATGCCACAATTACACTAGCTTAGGCCATCATCCCGGCAATGGTGCAAAGTGTTGGGGGTTCCATCATTGCATAGCTCCAACAACCAACAAAATTATCAATTCGGAGGGATGAGATACCTGGCTAGGGCATGGAAACAATCACACAATTAGTGAGCTAATCATGGAAACATAATTGGTGACTCTAGAATGTGAGCTTCTTGGACTATGGAGGAACTAAGCCACAATGGTTGGCCATCTCCACATCCACTTCCCTTCACCTCCCATCTACCCAATCACACACACTAATGATTGCAAGATGCACAGAACACTAATCCTATCATGAAACACACTAATTGCAAGCACACACACATAGATCTATCGATCACCACACTCTAATAAAACCTACACGCACATGCTAGCAAGAGAGAGCAATCACACAAGATTCGAGAGGGATTAACCACTAATTAGTTACAATCTAGCTAATCAAAGCATCATTAGCAATCACAAGAAGCATGAGAGAGACATAGCGAAAGAGAATTAAGCATTTCTTAGTGTTAGCCAAGTCACATGACTCGACATGAGCAAGGAGAAGCTCAAGGACTCCATAGCCACACACCTCAAGAGCTCTCACCAAAGAATGATCTCAACAAATGAGCTTAAGAACTCTAAATTTTTTTTATACATTTCCTTATATTACCTAGGGTACAAATATGCATTGTCTGGGCGCCCCAAGGACTTAAGGGCTCCACCACTTACTGAATTTTCTACCTAGACACACTAGCTGACCTGTTCTTTACAACTTGGAACTCCCATTGAGCCTGTAGCACATTAAAATATTACAATGGTTTGAAATAAATCAGGAATTTACAATACGTGACCATTTTGGGAAAACGTGAAAAATGTGTAACTCTAATCTTTACTGCTTCTTTCTGTTGATCTTCAATGTGCATCCGTACATCTTCAATCTTTAGGATCTCCTATTAACTGACATTGACTCAATTAACATTGATATTGCTAAGCCATCACAAGCTCACCATAAACAAGGGAGATGTAATCCAAAGTAGACTTGTCTTTGCTTATTCATGAAATTGATGGGAATGGGATCGTGCTAGCTAGAGTGGAAGAAAGTGGGAATGTGTGTTGTCTAGATTATCACTATAAACAAGAGATATGTAATGCAAAATAGACTTGTGTTTATTCATTCATGAAATAAGATATAAGTAGCTCTATAGACTTGTACCATTGCATGTGGGATAACTCCACCTTTTCTCTCCTTGACTCATACTTTAGTACTCTAGGACAAATCACACCTTAGAATCCTCCCCTTGAGGTTTGGATTAGGAAGAATACATGGAAGATTATTTATCCACTAAGGATGTCAATACAAGAGGAGTCCTCCCCTTGAACTTTGGGCTACAACTTGATGAAGAAAGACAACACTCCAATCTATGAGCACAGACAACATACATCCCCAATCCAAGAGACAATCAATGTAACACTCCAATCCAGGAGCCACACTCCAATCCAGGAGGAAAAAAAACAACGCTCTAATCCAAGAGCACCTTTTTCTTCTTCAATTATTTTTCTTCAACTGCTTCATGGTCTTTGTCTTCTACTTTGTCCGATTCTTCTTCCTTTGGTGCTTTGTCTTCATGGTCTTCATGATCTTCAGATTTCATGTTTATGGGTTCCATGTATGTGCTTGAGGCAAGTGAGTGAGAGGTTAGGTCTTACCATATACATAATGTATAGTCAGTGTCTAAACCCGTGCATGAGTACAACTAAAACATCATCTCCATAAGGGTAGATTATGATATATTTTGCAAAAGATGGTGTGCTTGGCTACAAGATTTTATTTTGGAGTATAATTGCAAGAGAGACGGAGAGAGTGCTACAGCCGGAAGCCTGGCTGCCCTGCAAAATACTCAAAAATAGCACATAGCAAGACATAAACGACTAAATCTACGTACCTTCCGACTTGCACAAATCCATAATCAAGCACAACACAAATAGAGAGAGACAGAGAGCAGGAGAGACCAAGAGAGCGCGTGCACGCGCACCTCCTAGAGCGGAGTGCTACACCTAGCACGACGAGAGAGAAAAGAGGAGAGAAGAGAAGAATACACAGACACTGGGTTCAATCTCCCACCGTGCAAGAGTGACCATTTTCCTCTTGCACGTATTTGTTTTATACATTTTTTGAATGGTCAAATGTGAGTACAAACTGGCCGGCCGGTCATTAATGACCGAAGCTCATAAGGAGCATTTGAATAATACATGAATATATTTCCGTATATGTAGGCCTAGCTTGGTCAATCCTTTTCCAACTGTTAGCTACAATAATTAATAGAAATATCAATTCCATTACATACCTCTCCGTTGGAAAGCAACTGTCCTCAGTTGCGAAGATAAACATTTACAAACCATCTTGTAAAAGATAGTGATTAGTATTTTGTGTTAGAAATAGCACATTGAAAAATAAAAAATTTATGAAACGAGGTAACATTGCTTATGTCTGCCGTGATCCACATACTACCTATTCTAGTGTCCCATACCACTAGAATAAGCAGTATATGTCATACCCTGATGAATCAGGATATCATTGGTCACACTCATCATTCAATAATTCCATTCTCATCATTCTCAAGTTCAATACTAGCATGATAGAAAATCAACATATATCCATTCCAAATCCAAATCCAAACATCTGTCAAAATGTACCCATTTTCAATCCAAATTCAAGTATCCTTTAATTTGTGTACCCGGGTAACAAAATCATACCAGTCACAATGGTGGCCAGCCACTGCAGCATGATTTTGTGAGCGGTGTTGCCTCAATCTCGGCGAGTCTGCACCAATAAGGCGTGCTGCCTAAATCGGAAAATCTTCACTAATGCTGCCTAAATCAGCGAATCTGCATTTGATATTGTTTTAAAATTTAGGAATCTGCAATGTATCCATGTGCTGCCTAAATCGACGAATCTGTGTGTCCGTGACCAATGGACTAGGCTAGACATAAAAATATAACAATTTTCATAGGTGTAAGACCAATTTGGAGCATGTTGGAGTAGGAGGGTACTTACAAACTCTTGTTTACTATCCTAGAGCATCTTAGCTCACATGAGTAGCTACATAGCTTATTGACAAATCATCTCAATAAAAATTCTTTCCAATACAATGAGAAGCCATGTCCTTAGCAGTGTTTGAGTATTCAGCGTAGAACACAATGGAGAGAAATGAAATATGAAAAGAGGAATGATGTATGTGATGTACATACCTGAAGGATACTTTGCATCAAAATGTGTACGTATCTTTGTGTGTGGCAAGCGTGAGGTTCTTGTAGTATTTTAGCTCATGTGTTGAGCAATGTAACTCTCGTACTACTTGAAATTCTGTTCTTGTAAACACCATTTGTGTCTCAATACATACTTGAAATCAAAAAGCAAACGGTTCAATTTATCTTGTTAAAATACTCAGCTCATGTGCTAGGTGAGAGTTCTAGAAAATAAGCACACAAAATTGCAATATTGCTACCTGCATTGGTCAAAATCAGACAATATTAAAATGGGGTGGTGTTGGGCAATTAGCATGAGGTATTGGTTAAGGCTGTCCTTGTTTTAAGGTTTACGAATTGTACATAGTTAGAAAATTTTGACTATTTATACGAGATAAAGGGAAAGGACCTATCAGTAATGTGGAAGGATTATTTGCCTTAATGTGACCCAAGGTGTGTAAAAAATTAATTGTATATTGCGCAGCCCCGTGGATACCTTGCAGCCAAGGAGTATCTGACTTCATCAACCAAGGTCTGGGATCGTGATTATCGTCTCTAATTTTAATGTGGTTGTCATTTTTTGAATTGGCCAATGATAGTCATGGAACCGAGGTAAGGTGATGATTTTTATTATTATGATTAGTATTATTTTAAATTTATTTATGCTACCACATCTAGAATATGCAACAACAGAACGCTGGAGTTGACGATCAAAGATACAAGCACATATGCTTACAAAGGACACCATGACTTTCTTAATGTATTAACCGTCTGCAAAAAGCTTATACGACCAAATTGAGACAATCCATATGGATCCAATACAATGTCTAGGTACAAAATAAAATGAAGTACAACAAAAGATCGAAAAAAATTGTCATCAACGTCGGTATCAATGCCTGAGGATGGTGTGCATTGGGCGTCGTCTGAGAAAAGTATTGCAACACTCGCTCTAGAGCTTCGTTAGTGTGTACTTCTGGCATTGTTGTGGGGGGGGGGGGGGGGGCACAGATAGATGAGGGGGAGAGTGAGAAATTAAATGAAATAAATTGTTACATTAAAGGCCTTGAAAGGCCAAAATTACATATGATACAATCTCGATGGAGCTAATTACAATATCTGGGTATGAAATAAAACGAAGTGAAGTGTGAAACTAAGTCAAAAGCCTAAAATCTGCATGCTAGAATCATCATCATCATTGTCGTGAATGCTTGATGGTGCTCCATAGTGGGCGGTGTCGCAGAAAGTATTGCAGCGGTCGTTGTAGAGCTGCGTCAATGTTCCCTGCGGTAGGTAGCTACACAGGTCACAAAAGAGCTGCATCAAGTACCACCTCTATAGGTAGTCCGATTCGGCTAGGGGAGAGAGAGAAAGTGGGGGGCAAGAGGGAGAGAGTAGACGGCTTCGAACTACCATAAGTGGGGGGTTTTGTGGTAGGTTGGGAGCAACTTTGGGATGCTAGTGCAGGGGGAAGAGCAGGTTGGTACAAATCGATAGCAGTCTAGAAAGCTATGTGAACGTGTGTTATCCCGAGAGTCACTTTTTTCATAGTAAGAACTACATCCACCACTGCTGCTCTTGGAGCTAGATCCAAAACCATAAGAACTGCCACGTTTTTTGTAATCCCCTCTTTCATCGTCCCAGTCAACTCGGTATGCACCATCACTAGATGTTGCATGCGCATCCCCACCCGACTTTGGTTCACTGCAGCAATGGCATGACTCCCACCAGCCAAAGTTGAAATTATCACATAATGAGAAGTTCGAATCACAGGCTACTAGTTTATGGTGGCTAAGAAGTGTCGTTCACGGGCTGCAGGATTGTATATGTGTGTACCTAACGTGGGGCAGATAGAAAGATATGTGTGTGAACCTTGTGGTAGTAACGGGCAGAGAGGGAGTGAGAGAGGGAGAGAGATGTGCCGCTACTGTGTGTGGTGGCTTCTATACGTAGTGGTTGGGAAAGGTGGTGGCTGGAGTAGGTGTGTGTGCGAGGGTGTGTGTGGATCAGGGTACTTGCATGAAGGGAATGGTGGGTAGGTTGGAGTGAATCGGAGTGTGCATGGCACAGCAATGAAGTAATAGAGATAGAGAGAGAGTGTGTGAGGATTTGCATGGTTCTCAAGTGAGAGTGGATGAGTGTTCATCAGTCCATGAGCGATCCCTCACATCGGCCGATCAACCAACCGAGGCCATGCATACCGCAAAAGAACGCAGCAACATGATAGCTGCATGTGAGGGAAAGAGAGAGTGCTGAGCAGCACTGGTCTGAGGACAATTAGCACGAACGCCTATCTTAGCATGACGATGATGATGATGAGCGTGTTACCATATACATGTGGTAGTGATGTGTGTGAACACACTAGGACCGCCGGGCCATTTTTTCCCTCTTCAGGAGTTTTTTTCCCCCGTGCATTGTATATACGCCCATCACTCTAGGGCTATCTACCTTTCCATTGCACACTAAGTAATACACTCTCTATTGTGTGCCTTGAGCTTCCTTCGTCTTCTCCAAGCTGTGTGTGTCTCTCTGCAACCCTAATTCCAACAATTGGTATCAGAGCAGGTTGCGTCCTCCCGGGCTTAGTTGCCAGCAGTTGCTCCAGTACATGCCTGCTCACTTTCTCCGATTTCAGTGAGCTTTGGCGAGCGTTCACAGGCCCACAAATACTTCAGGCTCACTCAAAGACATTAGGAAAGAAATGGACTCATTTTCGGGCCTTTTAACTCTAGTGAGAGAATGCTCCTTAGCCAATAGGGAGAAGGCTAACGTTACGTTGAAAAAGCATTTTTTCTCATTTTGAAAATGTCCATGAAAACCATTTTGGTGAAATTGTCACTATCATCAGAAAAGTAAGGCGCTTGATAATGACATCTGGCATAAGCGCCGAACGTCTTTTTATGACTCGTTGTTGCTATCCTATAAAGTGAAGTACTTATACTTGTGCATCTCGCACAAGTATCAATCATCTTTTTATGAAGTACTCGCAATTTAAATTCGAACAGATTGTACTTGATAGTGATAGATAGGTACTATTTAAGACTATGAAGGAGTCAGAACCAAGCGAATAGGGGCGCTTGAGGGGTCTCTGGGATCTCTATTCGCTTGGTTCTGACCTTATGAGGCCCTGGGATTAAGATATAGAACTTTTTAAGCCCACGGATGGATCCGGAACGTCCAAAAATCATAGGATAGCTCTTTAAAACACTGAAATCTGACGTCTCTAGCTCAAGATATAGCATTTTTAAGCCTAGGGCCTCATGAAGTCAGTACCAAGCAAATCGAGGCCCTTGAGGGATTCAGTACCAAGCGAATCGAGGCCCTTGAGATCCCTCAAGGGCCTCGATTCGCTTGGTACTGACCTCATGAGGCCCTAGGCTTAAAAATGCTATATCTTGAGCTAGAGACGTCAGATTTCAGTGTTTTAAAGAGCTATCCTATGGTTTTTGGACGTTCCGGATCCATCCGTGGGCTTAGAAAGTCCTATATCTTAATCCCAGGGCCTCATAAGGTCAGAACCAAGCAAATAGAGGTCCCAGAGACCCCTCAAGCGCCCCTATTTGCTTGGTTCTGATTCCTTCATAGTCTTAAATAGTACCTATCTATCACTATCAAGTACAATCTGTTCGAATTTAAATTGCGAGTACTTCATAAAAAGGTGATTGATACTTGTGCCTCTATTCCGTGGCATTATTTTTATATTTTGAAAACAACTCTTATGTGTTTTTTCTCATCGCACATCACATCACTCATTAAGATTCACATACATGGAATTTTGTGTACACTTAAGTTGGGCTCTCGAAAAGCATTTTGTAGGAGCGTGCATTTAAGTGATTGAGCAAACTTTTACATATGTACTATGAGAAATAGAATTCCAAAAAAAAACTTTTGCATTTTTCATAATTACCTCTCTCTATGCTGAGTTGGCGTTTCTTACAGGGCCCAAAATTGAGTCCAAGTTTCTCCTAATGGCTCGATCTGCTCAGATTTTTGATTTGGGCTCATTACGGCCTCCGTTTCCACTACAGGCAGTACTGCACAGGCTATTTCGTCATTTTGTGCAAAATTTTTGTTAGTGTCGTTTTCTGCATAACAGGTGCCTTATAGTCTTCTACAGTTTTTTGCTATATAGCATGTGTTGTTCCCGCTCCATTTCTCCTATTTTCAGACAGTTTTTACATCAGGTGCAGCATTGACCATGGCTGACAACAACAACACAGATGTGTTCAAGATGTTTTCTATTGAGAACAAGTTAGATGGGGACAACTACCCTATGTGGGCTTATATGATGCAACATGTTCTTGTGTCAAAGGGTGTCTGGAACATTGTGCAGGGCATTGATGTGCATCCTGGTTCTGAGGATGTAGGCGATGTTGAGGATGTTGCAGGTCTTGCCGCAAGGATTGCTGTTGTTAGAGTTGTTTGGCATACTGCAGAACAAGCTCGTTGGGATGTAAAGGATGCGCAGTCTCATGCATTGATTGCATTGTCTATGAAGCGCACCATTGTTCCTCACATCCGTTCAGCAAAATCTGCAAAACAGGCTTGGGATATTCTAGCAGGTCTTTATGCAAGCCGCAATGAGGCTAAAATTTCTTTGCTGCGTAAAGAGCTAGAGTCGAAGATTATGCATGAGGAAGATGATATGGACACTTTCCTTGCTAGCGTCAAGGATATCAATGAGCAACTTATTTTTGCAGGTGAAGTCATTTCAGACAGTTCCCTTGTGCAGACTGTTCTTGATGCCTTACCAGATTCCTACCAGACTTTTGCTAGTACTTGGAGACTTATGACCCAAGGAAATCCAGAAGTTGTCAAGTTTGATGCATTATGCACATTGTTGTTGCAAGAGTCACTTTCCAAAAAATACAGGACTAGGCAGCATGCAGTTGAACAGGCTTTTATTGCTTCTCAAAGAAAGGGTGGTAATAGCAATGCAGCCACTTCTTATGGTTCTGCTGCTAGTGGCAAAAATTCTGTTCCTAATGCTTCCGCTGGCAACACTTCATCTGGCAATTTTGGTGATAAGGGCAAAAAGAAGATGCGTTGCCATTATTGTAAAGCTAATGATCACTTGATCAAGTCGTGTCCTAAGTTGAAGGCCAAAGAGGCTAAGAAGAAAAAGGGTGGTTCCATTGCAAATGCTGGTTCCACTACAAATGCAGTCATTATTGAGTCTTCTCTGAAAGGAGACTGTGATGTTGATGTTGATGCAAAATGGGCTTTTAGCGCAAAGTGCACTTACAATCCTGTTGTCCATGTTACATGCTTGTCATTTGCTGCAGATTCACATGTGTGGTATTTTGATAGTGGTGCTACAAAGCACATTACCTCAGATCGTGAATTGTTTACCTCTCTCGTGTCTATCCCTCTTGGGAATTCTGTCACTTGTGCCAACAATGCCTCTTATCCAGTTCAGGGAGTTGGAAAGATTGTGCCAACAATGCCTCTTATCCAGTTCAGGCAGTTCTTTCACACTTGTTGATGCACTTTATGTACCTGGGATCAAGAAGAATCTCTTGTCTGTATCCGCACTTGCTAGACTTGGACTTGTAGTCAAATTTGTGGATGATAGATGTACCGTTCATGATCTCAGTTTTGGTGATGAAATTGTTGCATCTGGCCTTTGTGCCGTGGGCTGTATAAGCTCACTTTGTATGAAAAGTGTGGACAAAATTTTGCAAATGCTGTTGCAGATTCAAGGGCTATTTCAGATGCAAAACTTTGGCATGCACGTTTTGGTCATCTGAATTTTGCCAGTTTGCTACGTTCGCAGAAATATGATATGGTTTCTTCTTTGCTGCCTCTTGAAGCACCTATCAAACATGTTTGTGAAGGCTGTATTTTGGGTAAGATGTAGTGTTCTAAGTTTCCAAAGGATGGTTCAGTTCGGGCCACATGCAGGTTGCAGCATTGCATAATGATGTTTGTGGGTCCATGCAAACTCCGTCCTTGGGCAATTACTTGTACTTTGTGACTTTCATTGATGATTACTCCAGGCATGCATGGGTATTCCCACTTAAAGCGAAGTCCGAAGTTTTTATGTTCTTCAAACAATTTTTGGCTATGGTTGAAAATGTCTCAAATGTACTATGGACACCCTCCATTCCGATCGAGGGGGGGAGTATATGTCTCATGAATTTAATGCATTTCTGGGTAGTCGTGGGATAAAACACCAATGTACAGTTCCTTATACACCTCAGCAAAATGGTGTTGTTGAGAGGAAAAACAGGTCACTGAAGGAAATGGCACAATGTATGGTCAAAAGTCAAGCTTTGCTGCATTCTTTTTGGCTTGAGGCCATCATGTGTGCCACTTATGTACTTAACAAGTGTCCTACAAATCTTTGCAGTCTACTACTTAATATGAAGCATGGCATGATAGAAAGCCTTCTATTGAGCACATGCGTGTTTTTGGCTGTTTGGCAAATGCTTTGGTACCACAAGTGCAGCGCAGAAAATTGGATGATAAGGCTGTCAAATGTATTTTTGTTGGTTATAGTGCTGAAAGCAAAGGTTACAGGTTGTATCATCCGCAAACAAAACGTATTCTGGTTTCATGGGATGTAGTGTTTATGGAAGATTCTGTTCAGCCCTTGCTGTCATGTACTAGAGACAGTAATGTAAGCTCATAGGACATTTATGACACTTTGTTGCCTCTTTTCAGTGGTGGAAATATGAATGTAAGTTCCAAAGGCAAATGTACAGCCTATGGGGGTTTCTGAAAACGTTTTAGATCAGCCTATTACTGATGCGGATGTACATGATGTAATTGATGAGCAAACGGCTGAAAATGAGCAGGCTAGAGGTATGCCAAAATGGCTGGTGCACACTTTGCGTGAGAGTAAATTGGATGCACCTTTGTCTAGTCGTACTCATTCAGGCTCTCACCATGCATCTTATGCATCAGATTGTTATGCTTTGGCTGTGTCTAGTTTACATGATGTTGAGGACCCTCTGTCTTTTGATGAAGCACAGAATTCAGAAAATTGGATGGCTGCCATGCAATCAGAATATGATGCACTTATAGAAAATGACACATGGACTTTACGTGATTTTCCCCCTGGCAAAAAGTCCATTAGTACGAAGTGGGTTTACAAGTTGAAACGCAAGCCAGATGGTTAGATCGATCGCCATCATTCTCGACTTGTTGCAAAGGGTGATGCACAGCAAAAAGGCATAGATTATGAAGATACTTTTGCTCCCACTTGTCGTATGACTACTGTGCATTTTCTAAGTGCATTGGCATCTCATTTTGGTTGGGATGTACATCAATCAGACATTGTTACTGCTTTCTTGAATGGTGACATATTTGAGGAAGTTTATGTAACGCAGCCTCGCGGTTTTGTCATAAAAGGACAAGAGGACAAAGTGTGCAGATGTAAGAAGGCTTTGTATGGGTTGAAGCAATCTCCTCGTGCTTGGTATGAGAAAGCTGACAGTCATTTGGTCAAACAAGGCTTTCGTAACAGTCCAACAGAAAGCACATTCTATGTAAAGAGTGAGGGTGATGTACTTCTCATTGTGGTTCTTTATGTTGATGACTTGCTGATCACTATACCAAATGAGAGACATATTGCTGAATTTAAGGCTGATTTTAATGCTACTTTCAAGATGAAAGATTTGGGGCTGTTGCATCATTACTTGGGTATACAGTTTAAGTAGTGTGATGGTGGTATTGCCTTGTGTCAGAAAAGTTACATAGAGACATTGCTATGTAAGTTTGGACTTGAGGATTGCAAACCCATTGCCACTCCCATGGAAATAGGTTTGAAGTTAAGTCTACATGATGCTGGCGATCCTGCTGATGTCACTCTTTATCAAACTGCTGTTGGCTACCTCATTTATGTATGCAACACGAGGCCGGATATGCAGTTTGCAGTCTCACAGGTCAGCAGATTTATGCATAGCCCAAGGTCTAAGCATTGACAGGCTATCAAGAGGATTTTCCACTATCTTAGTGGCACTTTACATCTTGGCTTGTTTTATCCCAAGGGGGGATCATTGCCGCCAGACTTACATGCTTTTTCGGACTCAGATTGGGCTGGTTGTTTTGACACGTGAGTGTCCACAAGTGGTTTTTGTTTCATGCTTGGCAGTTCATGTATATCATGTCTGAGCAAGAAGGAACCTACTGTGGCCACTTAGAGTTGTGAGGCTGAGTACAGGGCAGTCTTCACAGCTACGGTTGAGTGTGTATGGCTCAGACGCCTTATGGCTGATTTGGGTGTTGGACAGGACACTGCCAACACTATCTACACTGACAGTCAGAGCGCATTGGCAGTTGCAAGGAACCCAGTTTTTCATGCTCACACAAAGCACATTGAGGTGCATTACCATTATGTCATGGAGAGTCTCTTAGCAGGAGAGATCAGCTTGGCTTATGTGCCAACATAGGACAACCTTGCAGATCTTTTCACAAACGCATTGTCTCGTGAGAAGCTTGAAGCTTTCCGCAAAGCTTTGGGCTTACTCCCCTTTGTGGACTGATCATGTCCTCAGGGCATGGCACTTCCCTTTACTCATGTGCCAGCTCTCGTTCACTGCATCACTCCAGGGGGGATTTGTTACCATATACATGTGGTAGTGATGTGTGTGAACACACTAGGACCGCTGGGACATTTTTTCCCTCTTAGGGAAGTATTTTCCCTTGTGCATTGTATATACGCCCATCACTCTAGGGCTATCTATCTTTCCATTGCACACTAAGTAATACACTCTCTATTGTGTGCCTTGAGCTTCCTTCGTCTTCTCCAAGCTGTGTGTCTCTCTCTGCAACCCTAATTCCAACAGAGCGTAGAAGGAAGTTGGAGTGCCGCTGACTGTGTGTTGTCATTTTGTAGCGGTGCAAAAAACCAATCTACTACAGCAAGCCGATTGATTTAGTTGTTTTTTTTTTCCACGTTGAAGGATTGAGTCTATGTTGGGTTTGGTTCCTGCATGACTCAAAGCGGAAGGCAACTCATCTTTGAACGAGAGCATCTCCTTGGAGTGAGACCTTGTCGAGTAGCTATAGATTTCTACAACACATATATTTAAGATGCGAATCTTTCTTCTTCATCTTCTCATGTGCCCTCCTATTTGAAAATTTACAAGGATTTCCCCCCACTTAATTTTGCAAACTCAATATTCGACACTCTGTTACAATGTTAAATTTTTTTGGCCTTCTATCTTCTTCTATCAGATCCCTCCTTGATCATACACATGTATCGTCATTGCATACCAAACTACCTATGTGACGATCACTCATATAATTATTCACGCGGATGATATCGTGAATGAAATTCAGTGCTAACTAATTATGTATAAATTCTAATATTGCTAGCATCTGCTAATCATAAACAATGAATTTCTTTGTAATGCAGTTCAAGCAACGATGCATTGATTTAAAAAAGAAAACATTTATTCTTAAAACATGATGATACAAAATTAGCTTTGTTATATGGAAGTGATATGACGATGACCCTGGCCATTAGTTGGTCGTTACGTCTTCCTTTGTTGTTGTCCACATCATGTAGGAGCGTTTCCTTGCGCTCTGATACCACTGCTACAACCGAAAGCCTCGTTGCCCTGCAAAACACTCGAAAATAGCACATAGCAAGACATAAACAACTAAATCTGCGTACCTGCCGACTCGCACAAATCCATAATCAAGCACAACACAAATAGAGAGAGACAGAGAGCGGGAGAGAGCAAGAGAGCGTGTGGGACGCATGTCTAACCTCACCATCCTATCTTATTGCAGTATTAGCAAGAACCACGATTAATTTGTCAAACCATGGGATGAAGCTGACTCGACTAGTGCATAGAGGCTACAAGAGGCTGTCAATCTCTTGGAAAACAACTAACAACTCGCATCAAACTCAGGTTACACTCAAGTGACTAAAATCACCAAAAGCCAATCGCTCATCGGCAAGCAAATCACATCCGTTACAGCATCAAATGACATCCAAACGTGACAAAACTTCTAGGACAAGTTTATAAGACCTAAGCACACATGCCTATGGCCTCAAACCCCACTTTAGGTCAAGTTCCATCGGCGACACCAAAAGCTACAAAATACGGTGAATGGCTTACGTCAATGCATAGAGCTCTTACCTGCGGTTGCAATGTAGCAAAGGCATTCGCAATGTGACAACCGGAGAGGGAGTAGGAAGCACGAGAAGGAGATAAGTGAGCGCCGTTAGCTCACGCTCTGTATTTCTTATTCAAAAACTTTTTAAAAACTTACAAAAATTGGCTTTTATACCCTAGCCAAGGTTTTTGGGTGGTCAAAAGTAATAATCTGGAGTTCTACCAAAGCTGGGAATTGAATGGCTGATACAATCTAGAAGCTTGTAGCCCTAGCTTATTAATTACAAGGTTTATCAAGAAAACAAGAGTTACAATATTCCCTATTTATCAAAATAATAATTGTTTTTACAAGGAGAACTTCGAAAAATGGTGTCCACGTTAGCTTTCTACTAACATTCCCCCCCTCCTTGCATGTGTCGTCCCTTGACACAGCTTTATGGGCTGAAGTAATCTTCGGGTTGACGGCGGGCGAGGCGGTCCTTCAGTGCTTCCAGTGCTTTTTCATATGTGATTTTGTGTTCTTTGTCTGGTACCTGCAAAAACTGGATGGTGACTTTGTTTTTGAGTTCTACTGCCGAGTAGCCGACAAATCTGGCTGTGAGGTTGCTTATCACCGGCGCAAATATCTTTGTTTGCCAGGTGAAAAGCTAGTGTAGAAGGCCTCCTCAAAAGCTAGCATATTGTGCAAGGGCAAAAACATGCATCAAGCGTAAAAGCCATAAAGAACTTCCTCTGAGGGCTGCCCACTTAGATCATAGCAGAGGCCTTTGTTTCCTTCCAAAAATGAGAGCCATGGTGCTCCTATCTGCTTAGGATCATTGAAGACTTGTATGCAAGTAAGTAGCATCGTGCAAATTTTGTAAAGCATTGCGCAGGAGAGACCTCGCAGACATTTGAAGAATGTCATGGCGCCCGTTAGGGTTTTCACCATGTACTCTTCTGTTGCTTGACCTCTCTCGGGAGCTGGTAGCCAGGGAAAGTTTAGCCATGTTGGCCTCTTCTTCTGCAGTGCTTCATGTGCTTTCCATGTCCTTACTTGAGGTACAGGACAAAATGTTGGATCTTTCTGTATGGCCGCAGGTGCTCTCGTGAACAAAATCAAGTATCTTGGATTCTTGTTCAACCAGCTTAGCCGCCACTTCGGGTGGTCTTGATCTGCGCCATCTTCTTGCATATCTTGGTATAATCTTTCCTTTACTTGCAAGAGTTCAACCTTGATGAGAGGGTATGGCAGGGATTGTTGGTGCCATTGGGCATTGATTTGATTGGGAGTGAGCTGTGTGACGTTGATAGAGTGTAAAAATCCCAACTCCCAATCCATAGCTGCCTTCCACTGCTCAGTGGGCATTGATTTGATTGGGAGTGAGCTGTGTGACGTTGATAGAGTGTAAAGATCCCAACTCCCAATCCATAGCTGCCCTCCAAGGCAATCTTCTCTTTTGTGCATCTTCTTTAGCCTTTGACAGCTGGACCATCGACACCATGTCTTCCTCTATGACTTGGATTTGAAAATATTATCACCCACTCGGCTCTACTGTAGACTGCGTCTCAAAGTCAGCAAATGAGACCGAGGGAATTTCCACTTGGGGCGGCTCTGAAGTGCCAGCCTCCTCCTGTATATCTGGCTTTCCATCTCTGAGGATTTGGTTTACTCTATTTAATTTTGCAATCTCTTTAAGGAGCTCCTCCTCTCTTTGGATCCGCATGAGCGCCGGGTCTCTATGTTGTGACTGATCTAGCTTCAACTCCAGCTCTAAATCTCTGTTTTTCTTTTCAAGTGCTTTATACACCTCATATGTTCCCTTGATCGAGGCCACGGCGGAATTTTATCTTAGATGGCGCAAGAAAGTGGCCTGATCATTAATCCTTTGTTCCAAATACTGCAATGATGCGTTGGCTACATCTAATTGTACTTGAATCTTTTGAGCGGACAGAGAAGTGGTGAGAAGTTCATCTGTCACTTCTGTCAAAAACTGCTCATCTTTTATTTTTCACGCATCAGATAGCTTAGTTAGGAGGTCACCCAGTTCCTCCATTTCCTTCTGTTGGCTGTCTCGTGCTATTTGATGTTGTTCTGCTTCAGTCTTGAGCTCCTGTACTTGCCTTTCGAGATTTGTAATTGTAGCCATTCTGTCGTCGAGCTCGCCTTGAAGAGCATCGATGACCATTTCTAATTCTTTGGCTTTAGTACTGCAGTTAAAGGCTGCTGAGCGGAGTTTCTCCATCACGATTTGCATCTGCCTTGCATACTCGTTCACTTGTACAATGACTTCATCATTGGACTGCCACTCCTCTTGTCTTGCTAGTTCGGATGTGCCGGTAGCCTCTTGTGTTGCTTCTTGCTGTGTTGTTATTGCTGGTGTTTCTATAGAGGTGGTTTCTTCTCCTTTGCCATCTTGAGGTTTTGAAACCTCGGCAGTTTCTGGCTGAGTGTAGACAAGTTGTGTGGTCTCAACCCTTATAGTTTCTTCACTTGTAGGCCTTCCTGCGTTCTCAACATTGGTTTTTTCCTCATGTATAGTGGTTTACTCCTTTTCTTTATCTTCTTCTTTATCAGTTTCATCTGCCGGCTTGTGAGCTTCCTCGACTGTCTGTTCTGGTTCTAGTTCAGCTTCCTTTTCTTTATGTTGTTCAGCGTGGTCAGTTTGCTGTTTAGCTTCCGTTTGGTGGGTGAACTCATACTCTATTTCCTTGTCAGTCTCGGCCTCTTCAGTGGTCTCTTGGCTTGGCGATGATGATGGTGGAGTGGGCATGGGCTGATCCTGTTGTTCCGGCGATGGTGAGGTGGGTCAGGGAGATGCTTGGCTTTGCTCTTGAGTTGCCGTGTCTTCAGCTTTCATAGCCACTTCTTCAGTTTCTTAGCCGCTTCTTCCACCTCTTTCAGCTTTAAGGCCTCTGCCTCTTCGTAGATTCTTTCTAAATGATCCTTGGGATCCTCGGCTTCTTTCCTTGAATGATGTTTCGTTCGAGGTCCCTTTAAGCCGGTAGGTACCCACTTTTTAGGTTCTTTTCCTTGCGCTTGCCTAGTGCGCTAATATGCCTGTTTTTCTCTTTCAAATCTCGCTTGCGTTTGAGCTGGCTCCTCTTGGTGAGCATCCACAGCTTTTCACTTCATTTCTTCCCTCCTAGCTCTTTTCTCTTCGTTGTCAGAGCTTTCACTGCTATGTTGCTCGGATGAATTGTCATCGAATCTCTTTGGTTTTTGGCTTTGCTACGACATCATAAACCTCTTTAGGCAAGAGCTGCAACTCCACTGGATGCCCTTCTTCACTCTTAAATATACCCGTGAAGACCGTGGTGTGGTGTTCTTCTAACTTCTCCTTAGAAAGATAAGATGCCTTTGCTGCCTTTACTGACGCAGGGTCCAATTGATACGGTGGCAGTTCTTGCAGTTTTTCCTTTTGATTTAACTTCTCTCCTTCTTGCGCTTCCTACTCCCTCTCCGGTTGTCACATTGCGAATGCGTTTGTTGCATTGCAACCGTAGGTAAGAGCTCTACGCATTGACGTAAGCCATTCACCGTATTTCGTAGCTTTTGGCGTCGCCAACCCACGGCCTAATCTCATCATAACTAGGAATTTTACACTTTTAAAACAAAAACTAAGCATAGGCGAGGTATTGGGGCATCATTGCTAAGCATTTAGATGCATTCTGGGTCGAAAACGACTAGGTCAAAAATCCACTACTGTTAATAATCGCGATTTTGGAACTTGACCTAAAGTGGGGTTTGAGGCCATAGGCATGTGTGCTTAGATCTTATAAACTTGTCCTAGAAGTTTCGTTACGTTTGGATGTCATTTGATGCTGTAACGGATGTGATTTGCTTGCCGATGAGCGATTGGCTTTTGGTGATTTCAATCACTTGAGTGTAGCCTCAGTTATATGCGAGTTGTTAGTTTTTTTCCAAGAGATTGACAACCTCTTGTAGCCTCTATGCACTAGTCGAGTCAGCTTCGTCCCATGGTTTGACAAATTAATCGTGATTCTCGCTAATACTGCAATAAGATAGGATGGCTTTGCTGAGACATCATAAACCTCTTTGGGCAAGAGCTGCAACTCCACTGGCTGCCCTTCTTCACTCTTAAATCTACCCGTGAAGACCGTGGTGTGGTGTTCTTCTAACTGCTCCTTAGAAAGATAAGATACCTTTGCTGCCTTTACTGACGCGGAGTCCAGTTGATACGGTGGGAGTTCTTGCAGTTTTTCCTTTTGATTTAACTTCTTCTTGGGCTTCTCCGCGGCTTGCATTGCTCCTGCTCAGTGAATAGAGTGCAAAGTTAGCAGAGTTGTCAGATTTTTCTCCAGAACGTCCTTTTAGACTGAAATGCTGTTAATCTGGTCCAAATTGCTTCAAATCAATTTTTGAACAAGCAAAGATGCATAAAATCATGCAAGGAACAAAATTGTATGGTCAAGACAAAAATTTGTAACCAAAGTAAATAATCGCGGTTTACAGCTGGGAAAATTTTCAACTTTTTTGCAATTTTGGCTTTATAGGCTTGAAGTAAGTGCCAATGACATGCTCTGAGGGAAATTTGGGCTCATTTGGATGTAAAAGGTGAAAATGGTACCAGATTTTGGCTTTAGGTCTCTGAAACAATAGATATAAAGGAAATTTGAGATTTTGAAATCTAAATTGACTCAAAATTGTCTAGTGGGCTCATCACATCATGTACTTTGGATATATGATGACCAATTTTCCAAGTTGCCCCATTTTGGCTAAAAAGTAAATAATCGTCATTATTATCTTTTCTTCCCAAATGACAATTTTTGTCATAGATTGGTTCTAGGCATGATATAGACCTTGGTTATGAATTATGAGGTGATTTGGATCAAGATAAGTTGTTCATAACCCAAATTCTGGCTTTCACAGACTTCTTTGCGTTTTTTGGCAGTTTTGCAAGTAATGGGTGGTCATAGTTGATTTTTGGCATGTGATAGGTGTGTATACATGATAGATGAGGTGAATCGATAATTTCCATGCAAAAATGTTGCAAAAGTAAATAATCGCGATTATTTACTACAGTGACAAAAACTTTGCAATTCACATAAATTTTGACCTAAACATGTTTCATACACCTAGTACAAGTCAAAAATTAAATTTAGTCAAGTTTGGTCATGCCGACATCACTTTATGCTCTGTTGACTCTGAAATCACTGTCTTTTGTGACTACTCTATCAGTTGAGTTGTTCTGTCAACTTTGAGGCTTTGGACTTGTTCGTAACATCATTGTGAAGCTACATGTCCAATTCTGGCTCATTTGGAATCAGTTTGGTCTCGTATATCGAATTTGACGCTTTGTAACCTTTGAGCCGTTTTCCACTTTTCGAGGGCTTTATTTGATGGATTTCTCCAAACCAATCATATACATTGTATATGAGCCTCATTAGTAAGCCATTTGTGGGGTCAGGTCTGAATTTTGGCATTTCTTAAAAACCCTAATTCTCTACCGAG
The DNA here is from genome assembly GCF_014529385.1 of Adiantum capillus-veneris. Classification (NCBI taxonomy): domain Eukaryota; kingdom Viridiplantae; phylum Streptophyta; class Polypodiopsida; order Polypodiales; family Pteridaceae; genus Adiantum; species Adiantum capillus-veneris. The sequence goes on from NC_140954.1 coordinate 72,137,553, forward strand.
GACCACCTTGACCCCAACCGAATGATCATCTGATGGTATGGAATAGTTCTATTATGTTAGGGCATGCTATGGTTTAAATTCCATCCGATTTGGTCAAGCTGGCAGGCCACTATGGTCACTTTTAAGTCGTAGGTCTTCGTACACTGCTCGGCTTCTAGGGTTTTTTCTAGGGCTTTAGACTAGCTACCGGCCGTACAAAATGGATCATTGATTAGTAATGAACTTACCCCTCATGTCCCGTGTGAGACGGCGCTGCAAAAAGTCAACTGTGGGCTTCGGGAATGACGCGCGAAAGAAGCCGAAATGCTCTCTCTGCAAAGCTCCAAGTGGAAATGAGGTGGTTTTAAACTAAGCTGGATACTATACCTGGACTTCCCGTACCAAATTTTCCCAGATTCCCCCTTTAGTCCTATTAGGCCGTGAAATCTATGTTAGGCTCAAAAATTTCGCAAATCGGATTCCTGTAGCTCATTCTGCAAAAATTTTGCAGAAGTGGGTCTGGCCGCCTAATTTAGGCTTCCCGCTTCCATCTTCTGATTTTGTTGAAAATTTTTGTGCTTGTCCGCCTTGTCTTTCTGATCACCATCGTGTCTTCCATTTTTCCATATGCGCTTTCCTGCTATTTATTATTAATTTTTAACCTTTTTATTTGAAAAATCAAAGAAAATAGAGAAATGCTGTAAAAAAGCAAGGTGAGAATCCAGTAATTAAGAAAATCCTTTGAAAAATAAAGCTTTATTGTTTTTTGTTGGATCTCTCCATTTTTAAGCCTCTTTTTTAACAAAATACACAAAAAAGGACTATTTTTGATGATTTTATGATAGTATATACATTATTTACACTCATCATCGAAAGATATTATCAGTGAATTTTCCCTTGTCGATGAATTAGAAGGGCATTATTAGGTAGTTTTGCAAAAAATCACACGTTAACATGAAACGTTTTTCCTCCCTCTTCAAACATTGCCCTTAATTACTTAGTATCTAGTAATATCCTTCCACCCCTCCTAGATGGCGTTCTCCGGGACGACTTGTGTGCATGGGTTCAACAATTGTGTCTATTCATAGCCGTGATTGGATCTACCATGATATGAAGATCAATGCAATTCAACTTAACATGTTGTGCAAGAGTTGGGTCTTGAGTAAGTAACTCAAGGGTTTTCGATATCGAGGTTTGTTGTTGATGCCTTCCAAAGAGAAAATCCTGTAGCCTTTGCGCTCTGTGTTTGATAGTACCATTAGAGTGTTTAAGCACACTGATTGCTTGAGCTGTGGGGAGCATTTTGGACGGTTGTCGAGCTTTTTCTCGGTCTGCTTGGTACATGGTTCTGCTTTTTCTCGAGCTTTTTCTCGCCACTGGCCACTGGTAGCTCGGTCTGCTTGGTGCATGGTTCTTGAGAGTCTGTTTAGACTTAACTCGCCTCTGTTTGATTGGTTTCACGTTGTGTGGAGAAGATAAGTGCTTTTTTTTCTTCCAAACCTTTTTCATGTTAGGTTCCTTGTTCATAGATGGTCGATTCTGTGCTTGAATCCTTTGAACCGTCTTCTATTTCTCTGGTGAAATTTTAGGCACCCAGATTTGATTTTGTTTATCCACAAGTTGTGCTTTTGGTACCCAAATTTTCCTGAATCCTTGCATGCTACTTGTAGCATTTGTTTGTCGAGGGGATGGAGAAGATTTACTTCGTGGATTGGGACTCTGATTGTATCTTTTCCATTCCTCTTTGCTTGTTGCAATAGGAACAATGAGTTTCCCTCCCTTAAGTGATAGCTTTATCTGATTTGTATCCCAATCTGGTATTGCTTTGTATGTACGCATCCAAGGAATGCCAAGAATCATTGTCTCATTCATGTGTTCGTCTGGCAAGCATACAAACTGATGTGGACATGAGCATCCATGTACTATCACGTTCAAGTTGACTACTCCCAATGTTGGAGTTGGGTTCTTGTTGCATCCTTTGATTGTCGTTATTCTTGCGGTCAATGCTTGACTTGTTGCTTTCTTGTATGTGGAATAACTGACTGCATTCACTCTAGCTCATGTGTCTACCAAAGCATTGGTGCTATGATTGTTGAGCTGTACTTTGATGCAGAGATCCAAATTTCCATCTAACCAGTCGTCATCTATTGAAACTGTATCTTTAGGTAATTCCCATTGTCGATCATCTATCCAAAGTGTTGATGGGAATCGGCATCTGTTGATTCCTGAGAGCAGCTTTACGCTTGAATACTCAAAGTCTAGCTTCCTCTTGGGCTTCATCAATAACCTGTTGCCACTTCATCTTCGTTTGTTTGGTTGCATGCATTCTCTCTAGCAATTCATTGGTTAGTGGCAAATTGTATTTCTTTAAACGACATCAATTAGCCATTGGTTCGATGGTTGACGATTTTACTGCTCCACTTGGAGATACATCCTCAATGATAAATGGTTCATTTCCCTTTTCCTTAAACTTGGGAATGTGTTGCTTAAGGGAATAGACTAGAACTAAGTCCCCTTTCTTGAAAATTTGGTGATTAAGTGGGAATCAAAAAACTGTTTTTGTTTCCTCTTTTGTGCATAGATATGAGCTACAGTAGTTAGCCTTTGCTCATCTAGCTTTTCCAAATCTTCAAGTCTTTCTGCTAATTCATGTCCAGTCCACTCAAGAGTCTATGCTACCCTTAAGGTCGGCAATAGAAATTCTATTGGCAGTATGGCATCAAGACCATAAACAAGGTTAAAGGGTGTAGCATTTAAAGTTTTTTTGAATGAAACTCGATAAGCCCATAGAGCTGCATGGAGATTCATTTCCCAGTTGGTACTTCCTAAACTAACCACTTTGGTCAGTACCGAGCTAAGAATTTTATTTGTATGCTCAGCTTGTCCGTTTTCTTGTGGGTGATAGGGAGCTGATTTGTTATGGATAACCATAAACTCATTAAGTAAATGCTCTATTATCTCGTTGAGGAAACGAGTTCCCCGATCACTGACAATGTCTATTGGCAGTCCATACCTTACGAATACATACTCATATAAGAATGCAGCAGTGGTTCTGGCATCATTCCTTTGAGTTTCTTTAGCCTCGTCCCACTTGGTCAAATAGTCCATAGCTACAATGATATATTGAGCTTGGGTTCTAGTTGACAAGCATGACACCTTCGAACATATTCTTTGGCATCTGCAAAAAGTGTTGGCCACCATATGCCTGCCATCAAGATTGCTCTTGCGGTGGTCTCACTAGAAAAGTGACCTCCAGCTAATCCAGCATGTGTTTGTTCTATAATCAGAATATACTCATTTTCATTTGCACAAAGACGCAAATGTTGATCCTTACCTTTTCGATACAATTGGTTCCCAATAAGAGCATAGTCTCTTGCTTCCATTTGAATTTCTCTTTGACGGTGTTTACTCATATCCTCAAGAAATGTTCGTCTCGATAAGTAAGTAACCAGATAGTTACTCCATTTAGGAACATGGGACATTTGAAACAATGTTACATGAGGAATGGGTTGTTGTTCCTGACATTGAGAGCAATCTCTTACAAAAGATCGAACATCTCTTCTCATAGTCGGCCAAAATACTCCAAGTCTTAAGATTCGTCGCATATTTTGGCCTTCCGCAAAGTGAAGTCCTACTATGGTAACATGTGTTTGACTTAAGTATTGATCTCTTTCTTCAGGATTAATGCATAAAAGCAATATTCCGTCCCGATTTCTTTTATATAGCCTCCCAGCTAGTAATTGATACGTAGCCGATTGCTCGATTAATTCAACTATGACACGATTTTTTTCGCCCATCTAGGTATCATTTCCATGGAGAAGAAATAGGCATCCGGTAGATCATCATCTACCCCTTTAGGTGATTCCCCTGAGACAATCTTGGACAAATGATCTGCTCGTTGATGTGTAGTGCCTTTTTTAACAACCACAGTAAAATCAAATTCGAGAAGAATGATGAACCATCTCACTATTCTCCCTGTGTTGCATGGCTTGTTGACCAAATATAACAAGGCTTGGTGGTCCACAAAGAACACAAACTTGTTGGCCAATAGGTAATGTCTATACTTTTTTATGGCATAGATCATTCTTAGTCCTTCTCTTTCAGTGGTGGTGTAATTCTTTTCTGTCATATTCCATTGTCGGCTAGCATAAGAAATAGGAAAGTCAATTTTCCCATCTCTTGGTTGGGCTAGTATACAACCAATAGCAAAGTTTGAAGCATCTACATGTACATGGAATATCATATCCCAATTGGGTGCTTTCAATATTGGAGCTGATGTGAGAGCTTGCTTAAGCTTCATGAAGGATTCTTCACATGGCTCGGTCCATTCAAAGTGCGTAATCAAGCTATACATGGGTTTTGCAATTATAGCATACATATAGATGAACCGTCGGTAATATCCACAATGTCCCATGAAGGCTTGTACCCCTTTGACTGTTGTTGGTCTAGGAAAATCAGCAATGACATGAATCTTTTCAATATCGGTAGCTATGCCATTTTTAGACACTATATGTCCAAGAATTTTCCCTTGTCTTCCCATGAATGTGCACTTTTCTAGGTTTAAGCAAATCCTGTAAAGTCTACATTTCTCGAATACCTTTTTGAGGTGTTCGAAATGATTAGATTAGATTGACGAATGTAGGCATAAATCATCCATATATACTTCCAAAAAATTCCGAAGATACTCCTTAAAAGCATGGCTCATCAATTTCTGAAATGTGGCTAGAGCATTAGTTAACCCAAACGGCATACCCGATAGGCAAATATACCCCATTCTGTTGCAAAAGCAGTTTTGTGCTGATCTTTTGGGTCAACCAAAAGTTGATTGTATCCCGAAAAGCCATCTAAGAAGTTGTAAGCTTCTTTTCCTGCCACTCATTCTAAAACGTGCTCAGTTATCGAAAGAGGAAAGTTGTCTCTAATGGTAGCTGCATTCACTGTTTTGAGATTAACGCACACTCGTAAGTTTCCATTCTTCTTAGGTACTACCACAATTGGGGACACCCAATCAGTGTGTTCAATTTCATAGATGAGTTCAGCTTCCTTTAGTTTTCCAATTTCTTCTTTGATCTTTCTGGCAAATATTTCATTATAAGTGTATGGTCTCTGCCTACTTGGTTTCGCATCATCTCTCATGGGTATGGTATGTTGACAGATTTTTGGATCAACACCCTTGAGATCTTTGTAAGACCAAGCAAAGATATCTCGATATTCCTTTAACAAACTTAACAAAAGCTTTTCTTCTTCTTCTGTTAGGTCATTTGCAATGTAGGCAGGCCTAGGCTTTTCTCCTGGTTCAGCCAAATCTACCCTTTTAGCGTTTTCAGGTCCTTCGTAAGACTCGCCTTGTTTCCGTAGTTCCCTAACAAGTTGTTCGATTATGATTTTCCGATTTTGGAGAGTATCATTAGAAAATTTCGGAGGTCATTTGGAGGGCCTTGTAAGAAATTTTATTTCTTTCTCTAGAAACTTTTTTTAAAATGCACTTGCACCTTGTGAATACGTCCAAAAGGACAACCACACACTCTAAAAAGTAAATTTATATTCCCAATCGTCCTTGAAAACGGTCACTTTTTTATTTAATGCGAGCGTCTTTTTCAGGAGGCAAGTGCGGCGCATTCAATGCAGTTTACGTCATCATTGAAAGTTGAAAAGTCACAAACTGTCAAATAGTGATAGATTTTGAGGCTTTTGACACCACCGATGCGTCCGGAATGCCAAAATACCCTAAAAACGAATGTCTATTTGTCTCATTCCGACATCCGTAGAGGCAAAAAATGTCAAAAAACCCCCAAAAATGGACTTTTTACTTAAGGCGCGCGAGGAGGCACTCTAAAATTCTAGAATGCCTCCCTGCGTGCTGTTAGTACAAAGCTCCTTTTAGTTATTTTTGGACACTTATCTTTCAAGAAAGCCCCTTTTTAGAGGTTTTTTGACATTTTCCTCTCAAAAAGCTCCCTAAAAATAGGAAAAATGGACCTTTTTACTAACGGCGCGCGAGGAGGCATTCCAAAATTTTGGAATGCCCCCTCACGCGCCATTAGTAAAATGTTCTTTTAGGGGTTTTTGACATTTTTTGCCTCTTTCGATGTCAGAGCGAGGCAATTGGACATTCATTTCTAGGATATTGGGCGTTCCATACGCATTGACAGTATCAAAAGTTTCAAAATCTTCCACCACTTGATAGTTTTGTGACTTTTTGAGTTCTAGTGATGACGTAAGCCATATCAAATGCACCGCATCTACCTTCTGAAAAAGGGGATCGCATGAAATGAAAGAGAGTGATCGTCTTCAAGGACCACTAGATTATTAAATGAGGAGAGGGACACCTTTTTTATTTTTGTTAATATCAATCTATTGTTCTACGTAACGTAGGCTCTTCTCTCATTGGAGGAGCTTATTTTCCTCTCTCTTCCAAAAAGCCCTCCAAAAGACCTCCGAAATCTCCTAATGACTTTTTGTAATGGGATGGAACATGCATTACATCCTTCCCATCCTCTTCTGTGGTTTCCATCTCTGTGGTGTATATCTCCTTTAGAGCTTTTATCAACTCTTGATATTTCTTTTTCCGCTCGATTTTGGTCATGAGTGGTTTTTTATTCTGATGTTCTTCTTGAGTACCCTTCCTTGTTTTTCTCGATGTCTGAGACATTTTTGAGTTTCCGCGAAGGATATCTGCCAGTTATTTTGTCCTTAACACAATCTTTAGCATCTATCTGCATCAGGAATTGTGTTTTACTAGAGACTGATGGCATAGGTCGTGCTTTCAGGATTTTAGTGTCCCTCTTTCTTCTATACCATTTTTGTCTTCTTGATTTTTGGTTTGGAAAGTCAAAAAAAAATTTCCTCCCTTCCTCTTAAGAGTAGTTGAGCTGTCATGTGTTCTTTTTCGGATCCCGAATCTTCAGAGGTAGCTGAGTGTTCATCCAACTCATCAGTTGCATCGTAATAGAGGTCAAAAAAGACTTGTTGAGCTTTCATCAAGTCCTTTTTTTTTCATCCTTGTTTGTCTCGATGTTAAGGACTAACATCATTTGGATGGGAATTATGTCGTAGCCATCCTCATTGCAAAATTGAGTAGGCATAGACGTATTCACACATACATCCATTGTCGCTAAGATTTGAGTCCACTCAAATGGTTTGAATAAATGCTCTGGGAAGGGTTCAGGTATGTAGGCTTCGTCTGTACAGTCTCTTTTTAGGATACATTCCTCTCGTCTTAAGCTTCCATTTTTTGAAGCTCCGTACATCCAAATAGGAGTGTCTTTGTTTAGCCATGATGGAAGTTTAGTTTCAACCGAAGAGACTGAATCAAACTCTTGAATGGGTGTTTTTAAGACGTCTCTATAGGTGTGGTCCTTTAGATTGACTCTTGTTATAGATCCCACCTGCTTTAAGTACAGATAGTCGTTTCCCCAATCTTGGATAAGCTGTACCTGTCGGATGAAAGGTCTTCCCAATATGATTTCATAGTTGAGTTTTTTCCCAAAGTCTACTATGGCAAAAGTGTGTTGATATTCAATTCCACATGAGTTGACCATCACTTTTTCTAGTAGCCCTAGAGGTCTTTCAATGTGTCCGTCAGCCAACTGCAATTTCATTCGCATTTGTCTAATGGGGCTGGTTGTCCCGAGGATTCCCATACTGCTTTAGTGTCTATGGCTATGCCAGCTCCACTATCCAGTATTGCCATGGTTTCAATGTCATTATATTTCACTGGGAGGGTAGTTTTTCCTTCTTCCCATTCATAATATTCTCCGACCTTGTTCATAGGAACTAATCGAATCTCTTTGTATTCCGTTTTATTTTTCAAGTTTCCCAGATTCTTAGAGATTAACCCCATTATCCCCACCTTTTCTAGGGTTTTCTGTAAATCATTCCATAAGTATGGTCTGAGTTTCAACGGTTCCCCCAGAGTGAGAGTGCATTGGATAGGTGTAGACATGATTGAATGAATGTTGTCTACTTCTAGGGTCTGTTTGGCTCTTTTGACTTGAGTGGTTTTGCAAATGATAGACTCATCTTCGTTATCTCCCAAGTAATAAGGTAATGTTTTTAATGTCATTGGTTTAGATATCCCTGAAGCCTCGGATCTGCAATCCCCGTATAAGGATTGTATATCTAGGTTTATCAGATGGTAGGTTTTCCAATCAGACTTCCTCTATAGGGGCTGAATTTAAAGTTAGGCTTCCATCATTGATCTCCCTTACCTTTTCCCATAAGTGTCCCGGCCAATCTTCTTCTACGAATGGAATTCCGTCTAAGACATCTTCACTGTCCGGCACCAGGAACTCTGGTTCATTTGTTTCAAGGTGGGGTTCTGCCACCACATCGAATTTTGCTTTTGTTTCAAGCTTGGGTTTTTGTTTATCCAGAATTTCCTGGGTGATTCTTACCAAATTTTGATAAGCTTCCAGCTTAGCTGCTACCATGTCTGGAGATGGATAGTTTTTCCATCTGTTCTTCATGTTTTGGCCTGCTTTTACTCCGGCTTGGTAGGCTTCCAAGGCAGCATTGATAGGCTCAAAAAATTTATCAACCACAATGGATCCTCCAGATTTCACAGTTGTTTCCTTAAATTCACTGCCTGTTTCCTTCAACTTGTCCTGAGCTAGAATTTTAGCTTTCTCTCCGTTTTCAACCAGTTGTTTTTGTTTTCTCATCTCATATCTTTTGCTTCTGCTCCTTTTGATTCTTTGAGAAGAAACTTTTGTATTCTCCGAATCATCAAAGGAATTGTGTTTCTTTTTCTTTGCCTGAGCTCTAGTGATTACCTTGATTGGAATAATCGGTTCGCTCTCCGATGAGATACTAGGCATCACTTGGACTACGTTGACTACAGTTTTTCCCTTGTTCAAAGGATTCTTAGGACAATGTTCCGGAAAGTGTCCTCCCTTTTTGAAACATTGTATGCAATAGGCTTCAATTGCTTTGAGGTTTTTGTCAAGATCTGGACATTCATTTTTCCAATGGTCATCAGCACCACAGTTATGACAGTTTCCTGTTCTAGGCTTCATCATGGTTCTTCCCATAGGAGGTCTAACACCTTGATTAGCTACATAATACATTGGTGCGAACCCTGGTGGAGCATAAGTCATGGTTTCCTCCATTGGTGGTGGTTGTGGACTATACCAATCTCCCTCTACCATTACTGTAGATGGACTAGGCTCTGCATAGGGTGTAACAGGCACTAATGCTTGTTCATCTATGACCCCTTCTCAGTGATGTACTTTATAGGCACCGCATTATGTCGTGGATAAGGAGGTTGTTGTCCCAACACAGGTTGAGGTCTCTCCATACCCATTGGTGGTCTTTGAACTTGAGCCATATTAGGTTGATATCTGTACATGGGTTGTCCTTGTGGCCTCATGGACATGTACTGAACATTCCCATCATACGTTGGTCTGAAATAGCACTAGTGGGTCTCGTGGTTTGTCCATTTCCCCTTGATTGCACACCATTTTTGTGGGCTAATTGGTTGTCCTTGTGGGGATATCCCCTGTCCTGGTCCTCTCATAGGTGCCTTTTGCATAATGTTCATCATGTCATTCATTATTTTTAGCATATCTTCTATGGTTGAGAGTGGTGTTGCAGCAGCCGTTTCCACTTGTGCTAGTTTTGTGGATGCAGTCTTCTCGCTTTGGTTATCCTTCAGGACGTCCTCTTCATTAAAGATCTCACAATTGTCTCCTAGGTCAATAGCATCAGACACACACGCCTCTAGGGTTGTATGATTTTTACTATAGAGTATAGCATGAAGTTCTTTGTTTAGCAGTCCCTCCAGAAACAATGAAAAATTTTGCTTCTCTGCAGATATCTCCATCTCTGGGCATCTGGCAATGTATTGTTTCATTCGAGTTGCACAATACCTAACAGACTCACCATGTTTCTGTTTAAAGCTGTAGATTTGAGCTACCATATTATGTTTAATCCCCGTTTTAGAACAAGCAGCTACAAATCCTTGAGCTAATGTATTCCAGTCCATGATTGACCTTGGTGGAATGTTTTGGAACCATGTCAAAGATTTTCCTTCTAAAGTCATTCCAAATCCTTCGAATTGAGTATGGAAATCGAATATATGCTCCGCTCTTAGCACTTGCTTGAAGCTTGCTAAGAGATCATATGGATCCCCTGATCCACTGTATTTTCTAGCCCATTTTTGGAAATCAGCTGGTCTGACACGTCTATTTGGTTCAACTCCATATCTTCTAGGAGTTGGTGCTGTTCCGAGTCCTTCAAACCAGTCTGTCGAAAATAGTGACTCATGTAGCCCTGGGCTGGCCTTAGTGCCACCCGTTTTTCTTCGTGGGATGAGGTGGGTTATGGTTTCTTCACATTACTCTTAGATGATCTCTCACTATGTTGTCTCTTGGAGTGGTTTCTGGTCCTTGACCCAATATCCAATCCCATATGGAATACCCCTGGTATTTGGTTTGTTCTACCTCCTCAGGAGTCATCATAACAAAGTTGTTGCTATAACAATCCCTAAACAAGTAAGTTGGTAGATCCGCAGATCCCTTATCTTTGATTTTGAAGATATAGATTATCTTCATGGCCGTTAATTGTCCTGGTCTAGCATGAGAAGTCCACAAGAGATCTTTTATGTTTCTATCTTCCCAACAATAGACTCCGATCCTAGCATTATCTGTACTAAGCCGTTTCAAGGGCTTCAAGTCTACTTGATTGTATCCCTCGAATTCCAAAGTTGGTGGTCCTTCTTTTGTTGCCATATCTGGGATAATAGTGTTTACTTCTAAGCCCCATTTGTCTACCATATCAGGATTTTCAACCAGAATGGATCCTCCTGATTTCACGGTTGTTTTCATAAATTCACTATCTGTTTTCTTCAACTTGTCCTGGGCTAGAATTTTAGCTTTCTCTTCGTTTTCAACCCGTTGTTTTTGTTTTCTCATCTCATATCTTTTGCTTCTATTCCTTTTGATTCTTTGAGAAGAAACTTTTGTATTCTCCGAATCATCAGAGGAATTTTGTTTCTTTTTCTTTGCCTGAGCTCTAGTGATTACCTTGATTGGAACAATCGGTTCGCTCTCTCTGATGAGCTACTAGCCATCACTTGGACTACGTTGACTACAGTTTTTCCCTTATTCTAAGGATTCTTAGGACAATTTTCCGAAAAGTTTCCTCCCTTTTTGCACCATTGTATGCAATACTCTTCAATTGGTTTGAGGTTTTTGTAAGGTCTCTGACCAGACCCAAAAAGAGCACCATTGTACCATGAAATGAACAAAATGGAAAAAAAGTTACTATTTTTAGCAGTTTTCTGAATTCTGTCTCAGTGCCATGATGTTTAGAATGTTGTAAAGCTTCAAAATGTGAATTAAATTAATTTTTGTAAAAAAATTCCAAATTTAGTAAGTTTTTGGTCACCCGACCTGTCCAGTTTTGACGGTCTCGAAAAACTGCACCCGCACCTCGAATTTCAAAAAATGCATTTTTCAAACCCCGAGGGCTGCTAAATATGGCAGGTACTCGGTCCAGTACGCCTTAGTTAGAGCTTAGTATAACAATTTTCGGCATCAAATTCCGACTCGTATGACCCGTTTTAGCCTAAAACCAAATTTTCCAAAAATTGTCCGGGGAGGCACCGGGGCCCGAGGCTGTGTGGGAACAGGTTCCAGGCCACTCCGGGTCAGCTTTAGCATCTAGGGGGTGCCTTTTGTCCTTGTGGGAGTCTTGGGGGAGTTTCCAAGCTTGCAACTAAGTGTGAGAGCCAGTTAACCAAGCTAACTGGACACTTGGTGGGTAGGATACTGGACTTGCCAATGCATGAACTAAGTGCTCCTTCAGATGCAAATAGCAAGGCAGATCGATTTTCAGCTTGTAGGAGCCTATTTAAAGGTGTGCTCTCTCTCTCACACACACACACACACACATATGCTCATACACACACCCAGTACACACACCTACACACACCTTGGGGAGGTGCTGCCGGCACACACACAGCTTTTGAAGGGGAAGCAAGGAGGGAGGTGCTGCCAAAATTCTCATCTTGAGGATTCATTGGATCAAAAGAATCAGAGGATTTTGAGCTCCTAATCACGGTAATTATGGTTTAATTCCAGTTCTTCTTAATTCTCATCATTATTCTCCCAAACTCCTCGTTTATTATGCCTACTTTTAGCTATAATTCCCAATAGCTGCCCTCTAAGTTTACATAGCTATACTCCATTACATAATCATCATTCAATTAGCTAATTTATGCAGCCATTCATCATTCTTAATCGATGATTAATACTTGATTAGGAAATATTTCTCTCTCTAGGCAGCATAAGCCGGTAATAATGTAGATTTGATGAAATTCATTCTTTTACCATTCAATAGTTTTGTAATTAAATTAGACTCAATCTTCTCTTACATTAAGATGTGATTAAGGCTAGAATTAAACCGTCATTAGGCCAACATGAAGAGAATTTCCTATCACACATGCTTGCGGTAATTCTGCATCTTCAAATTGCACTAGGAGAGTGATTGAGCTTGCTTACTTCATCTTTCTTGTAAATCAATTAGAAAAATTCTGAATTTCTTAATCATCTAAGCCAAGTGATTAACTTTAGAGTCAGTTCCCATAGGGCAAGTAAAGAATTACCCATAAAATTGCTAGGTCTCGAAGGAAAAATCTAATCTCTTGCATAAAGAGGATTCATTAATGATTCTAATCTGCCAATTGGTTTGTTATGATGCTCTCGGATTTTAGCTCTTTTCTTCAAGTTTATCATTTAAAGTAGTGAGTAAAATGGCCCCGGTTAAGAGAACTCGCTTCGGTGGTGCCCACGACTGCGAGGCGGGAGCCAGCAATGTGAATGGAAAGGGAAAAGCTCCCATGGACGAACAGACACCGGCCATCTTACGAGCCATTGACGAAGAAATGGAAGAGGTAGGTCACAATTTTATTCAGTTGTTTAATTAACATTGCACACGTTTAGCTAGGAAAGAACATATCCCCAAACATGTTGAAGAAATCCGACGGAAATCTCGACATTTGAATTCATTGTACATTTAAGTCTAAGGTAGGAAAGAAATGATTGATGGATATACTGTTTGCAATAGGAAAGAATGTCTACTAGGGAAAATTTAGCTCGACATGTTCATTCTATTTCCAATGTTAAATTGGTCCTGACCCCCCTACTGATCACAGGGGACAGAGTTCCTCGTTAAGGGCTCTTGAATCCACGACTTGCTTTCTATGCGGTGGATACCCACGACTTGCTTTCTATGCGGTGGGAACCCACGTCTTGCTTTCTATACGGTGGGAGTGTCCATGTCGTGCTTTTTATGCGGTGGACATACCTAGTTGTATGGGCAGCTAGGCGACAACGGGAGGAGTAAACTCTCGCTGGAGGGGGGATGTTGTACCTCCAGAACATTGGAATTTTAATGAATAAGTTTGAGTAGAATTTTTACTAGAATACTGTCTTGGTGCCGCTTTGCAATACTGATTGCAGGGGTGTCTTAACGAACATTGTGATTCGGAATCTAATCAAGCAATTTTTATGTTGAACAACCATTGTGGTAATAATTAGGACACACAAGGAAGTGTGAGTGTGGGGGTGGAAAGTGAGGGCTTGGCTCAGGTTGCCAATGGCTATGAGAAGGGTGGTCCCGATTGGTCGGGAACTCTCTGTCCCCATAGTGTTTATATCGATAATAGTAATACTCATTGCCTCTATAGCGGCGAATTCTCAAGTGTACGTGCCTCTGAAACATGGGAAAAAAGGCACTCGAGGTTTTCTCTCCTCTTGGAAGGTGGGTCTTAGGATCGCTAGATAGGATAAGTACGCTTCCCCTGCAAGGTGGAGCTAGATCTCTTGCTAGTAGGCTCGAACTCGACTCACTTTGTGATGAGAGATCATCCGCTAGTTGAACCCTGAACCACTTTGTTTGATTCCGCTATAGATCTAGTGGCCACCAGGTTCACCATCAGATCCGCCGTTTGATACGGTGGGGTGGGGACCTCACACCTGGTATCAGAGCCTAGGTTAGGCTGAGAAATAAAGTCGTATTGTTTGAATATTTAAAAGGAAATGAAAGTATATAGGTAGCTGATCCGAATTCCTTGCATTGGTGTTGCAGGAAGACCCCGTGCTAGAATATCGGAAGTTCCAAGTGTTTGAGCTTGTTTATGAGTAAGCTCGATGATCCCTAGTTTACCAATTCAGGCGAGATGTCATGGAGATACTAATGAAGGCTCATACGCCAAACTCCACTTGCATTGATAGAGGATGGGGACTTGATTGGACACTTGCAGGAGGGGTTTATTACATCAACGCTCGGAAGCTAGGATGCCTGGCTATCGATTTGAAGAAGATACGTTGGGGAAAAGAGTTGAGGGTGGTGGAGTTATTCTACTTGCTGCCTACCCGATTGGACCTGATTGTCTCAGGTGACACCAATCAAACCATCAACGACTGGCTCTTGGAAAAGGTCACCGATGTGATCCCAGCGACGAACAGAGTCAGAACTCTTGGAGTACCCAAAGAAGAATCCCGGCTTGATATCTTAGTTTATTATCCACTCAAGGATGATTACAGGAACTACTTCACGAACAAAGTAGTGCATCATGTGAACACAATCTCCTAGGCGTATCTTATATGCAATCGAAAAAAATCCATGTAATAAGTTGATCAACAGTTATCCTAAACCTTGAGGGTTTCAATTGTAATAAATTTTCATCAATAAAGTGCTTTTTGTCTCTGAATCTCTGTCTCTTGATAAAGTGGGATCTTGAATTCTATTTAAAGTCTCGTGTCTATTTTGAAATCCAAGTAATGGTATCAAGAATCTCGTATAACCCATGTAGGCACCGCCTGTTGCTCTATACTCGGCAGCACAAGAGAAGAAGCTCCTCCTTGAGAAATCCCAGCCTTCACTCTTTAAGGGCGAGGGGGCAAATGTGGAGAGAGATGCGGAAGTGTGGATGGAAGCCATGGACGATTACTTTGAAGCTGTGGGAACCCAACCCGTGAATAAGACTATGCTTGCGATGTTCCGCTTGACTGGCGATGCCAAGATATGGTGGAAACAACATTGCAAGGACTTGGATATTAAGGGATCTTCCCAATCCTCGGAAGACATCAAAGATACAATAATGGGACGTTATTTACCACCTGCCTATAAAACCTTGAGGATGAATGAATTCTTTTCGCTTTGGTAGTTGACTTCATCTGTCGAAGAATATTATGCAAATTTTGTCACTCTTCGGAGATACGCTCCCAAGATGACCTTGGAACAACAGGTGGCGAGGTGCTCATGATATGGAACTTTTAGCAGTTATACATGCACTGAAGTTATGGAGACATTATCTTCTTGGGTGCAAGTTTCAACTAGTGACAGATCACAAGAGCTTAAAATGGATTTTTACTCAACCTATTCTCAACATGCGACAACGGCGATGGTGGATAGAGCTATTACAGGAATATGACCTTGACATAAAGTATAGACAAGGGAAGGAAAATGCAGTTACAGATGGTCTTAGCCGAAAATCCTTTCTCGGAGCTATCTCTATTCCAAATAACCCTATCTGGGATAGAATCAAATAAGCATCCTTGGTAGATCTAGAGTACCAACGTATAGTATCATTAGTTCATCAGAATAAGATGCCTGAAGCTAAAGATTACTCTCTTATGGGAGGATGTCTTTACTACAGACATAGACTCTGTGTACCCAGAGACCCAGCTCTAAAGAAGGCTATTCTGTATGAAGCACACGATAGCCCTACATCTGGACATCCAAGCTATGCTAAGACTCTTCATGCTGTCAGGAAGAGGTATTTTTGGTCTGGAATGAAAGGAGACATACTTCGCTATGTGAGGCAATGTCTTTCTTGTCAGTGGATAAAGGCCGAAAGAATCAAGTTACCAGGGCAACTTCAACCTCTTGACATACCCCAGATGAAATGGGAATGCATCAGTATGAATTTTGTTACAGGATTACCTTCTACAGGAGGTTATGATTCTATTTTCGTGGTTGTTGATATGCTCACAAAAGTGGCTCATCTAATACCCGTAAAGACAACCTTTACTGCTTCAGATATTAGTCGGGTATTCATCAAGGAGATTTTTAGGCTACATGGTCTACCCAAGCGTATCGTCAGTGATAGGGACGCCAAGTTTACATCAAAATTTTGGACTTCTCTTTTCCAATCTATTGAGTCACAATTAGCCTTCAGTACAACGTATCATCCACAGACAGATGGGCAAGATGAAAGGGTTAATCAAGTCATCGAGGACATTCTCAGAGCCTATTGTTCGCAAGAACCAAAGAAGTGGTTACAATATCTACCTTTGGTGGAGTATGCTTATAATTCTTCCGAACAGAGAAGCATTGGAATGTCACCCTTCAAAGCTCTTTATGGACAGGACTGTTTAGCACCACTGAACTTCTCAAATCCAACCATCAAGGTAGAAGCCTCTAGGAAGATGCTAGAAGATATGGAAGCTCGGACTAGAGCTATTCGCCAAGACATTCAGGCCGCACAGAATAGACAGAAGCACTATGCAGATAAGAACCGTTCGGAAAGAACTTTCAAAGAAGGGGATAAGGTTTTTCTGCGAGTCTGACCAAAGAAAAGAAACTTATCACTAGGCAGATATAAGAAGCTAAGCCCAAGGTATTGTGGACCATTCGAGATCGTTAAGGTTGTAAGTGACCAGGCCTACAAGCTGAAGTTACCTGCAAACTTGAAGGTTCATGATGTATTCCACATCAGCTTACTCAAACCTTATATTCCTAATCCTAATCAATTCTTGGATTCAGATCAGATAGTCATGCCAGCACAAGGAGTTCTTGAGCTCCAACCGGACTATGTACTTGAAACAAGGAAAAAGAAGTTACGTAACAGAACTATCACGGAGCATCTAGTAAAGTGGAAGGATTACCTTGAAGAAGATGCAACTTGGGAGGATGAACCAACACTCATAAAAGATTACCCAAACACATTCTTGAGATGAGGACATCTCAAATTCTTCACGTTGGGGAGGTTGTAAGGTCTCTGACCAGACCCAAAAAGAGCACCATTGTACCATGAAATGAACAAAATGGAAAAAAAACTACTATTTTTAGAAGTTTTCTGAATTCTGTCAGTGCCATGATGTTTAGAATGTTTTAAAGCTTCAAAATGTGAATTAAAATAATTTTTGTAAAAAAATTCCAAATTTAGTAAGTTTTTGGTCACCCAACCCGTCCAGTTTTGACCGTCTCGAAAAACTGCACCCAGACCTCCAATTTCAAAAAATGCATTTTTCAAACCCCGAGGGCTGCTAAATATGGCAGCTACTCGGTCCAGTACGCCTTAGTTAGAGCTTAGTATAGCAATTTTCGGCAACAAATTCCGACTCGTATGACCCGTTTTAGCCTAAAACCAAATTTTCCAAAAATTGTCCGGGAAGGCACCGGGGCCCGAGGCTGTGTGGGAACAGGTTCCAAGCCACTCCGGGTCAGCTTTAGCAGCTAGGGGGTGCCTTTTGTCCTTGTAGGAGTCTTGGGAGAGTTTCCAAGCTTGCAACTAAGTGTGAGAGCCAGTTAACCAAGCCAACTAGACACTTGGTGGGTAGGAGACTGGACTTGCCAATGCATGAACTGAGTGCTCCTTCAGATGCAAATAGCAAGGCAGATCGATTTTCAGCTTGTAGGAGCCTATTTAAAGGTGTTCTCACACACACACACACACATATGCTCATACACACACCCAGTACACACACACACACATACACACACCTTGGGGAGGTGCTGTCGGCACACACCCAGCTTTTGAAGGAGAAGCAAGGAGGGAGGTGCTGCTGAAATTCTCATCTTGAGGATTCATTGGATCAGAAAAATGAGAGGATTCTCAGCCCCTAATCACGGTAATTATGGTTTAATTCCGGTTCTTCTTAATTCTCATCATTATTCTCCCAAACTCCTCGTTTACTATGTCTACTTTTAGCTATAATTCCCAATAGCTTCCCTCTAAGTTTACATAGATATACTCCATTACATAATCATCATTCAATTAGCTAATTTATGCAGCCATTCATTAATACTTGATTAGGAAAGATTTCTCTCTCTAGGCAGCATAGTTAATAAATTGACAACCGGTAATAATGTAGATTTGATGAAATTCATTCTTTTACCATTCAATAGTTTTTTAATTAAATTAGACTCAATCTTCTCTCACATTAAGATGTGATTAAGGCTAAAATTAAACCGTCATTAGGCCAACATGTAGAGAATTTCCTATCACACATGCTTGCGGTAATTCAACATCTTCAAATTGCACTAGGAGAGTGATTGAGCTTGCTTACTTCATCTTTCTTGTAAATCAATTAGAAAAATTATAAATTTCTTAATCATCTAAGCCAAGTGATTAACTTTAGAGCCAGTTCCCATAGGGCAAGTAAAGAATTACCCATAAAATTGTTAGGTCTCGAAGGAAAAATCTAATCTCTTGCATAAAGAGGATTCATTAATGATTCTAATCTGCCAATTGGTTTGTTATGATGCTCTCGGATTTTATCTCTTTTCTTCAAGTTTATCATTTAAAGTAGTGAGTAAAATGGCCCTGGTTAAGAGAACTCGCTTCGATGGTGCCCACGACCGCGAGGGGGAACGAGCAATGTGAATGGAAAGGGAAAAGCTCGCATGGACGAACAGGCACCGGCCATCTCACGAGCCATTGACGAAGAAATGGAAGAGGTAGGTCACAATTTTATTCAGTTGTTGTTTAATTAACATTGCACACGTTTAGCTAGGAAAGAACATATCTCCAAACATGTTGGAGAAATCCGACGGAAATCTCGGCATTTGAATTCATTGTACATTTAAGTCTAAGGTAGGAAAGAAATGATTGATGGATATAATGTTTGCAATAGAAAAGAATGTCTACTAGGGAAAATTTAGCTCGACATGTTCATTCTATTTTCAATGTTGAATTAGTCTTGACCCCCCTACTGATCACAGGGGACGGAGTTCCTCGTTAAGGGCTCTTGAATCCATGACTTGCTTTCTATGCGGTGGATACCCACGACTTGCTTTCTATACGGTGGGAACCCACGTCTTGCTTTCTATGTAGTGGGAGTGTCCATGTCGTGCTTTCTATGCGGTGGACATACCTAGTTGTATGGGCAGCTAGGCGACAACGGGAGGAGTAAACTCTCGCTGGAGGGGGGATATTGTACCTCCAGAACATTGGAATTTTAATGAATAAGTTTGAGTAGAATTTTTACTAGAATAATGTCTTGGTGCCGCTTTGCAATACTGATTGAGGGGTGTCTTAACACTAGGTTGGTAATGGGACACTTTTATGTCCTGGGACACTTTTATGTCCTGTTAAGTGACCATTTTCCTTGAATTATGTCAAGAGTTTCAAAATGGATTTTGAGGTGCTATCTGTCTAGAAATTTGTCTCATGAGTTGAAAAAAACTCAACATTTTTTTGGAATATCAATTCCATCTTTAACCTTGTCCTTGCACAACATTTCACAACCTAAACTATGTGAAAAAACGGGTTCTGTTTTTGGCTTTTTTCAACTTTTTGCAACTATACCACTCTAGAATTCATGTTTGTGAGGTCTATAATGCTAGAGAACTATCTTTATTAGTTCTCAACATGTCCTGATGCTTCTAGGGAGAAATAAATGTTAAAGTTGTAAGTTATGACCAAATTACAAAAATTGTCAAATCCTGTTTTTTAGCCAATTTTAGCTCTTCTATGATTTTTTTGGTGGCTTTCATGATATCCAAATGTAGTTTTGATTTTCTATGTCGCATATTGTAACATAAAGCTAATATTCCTTGAGTTTTGGGGCACCTAATACCCTATTTTGTGTAGTAGACAACGATGGTTGATTTTTTCAATTATAGAAGAAAACGAAACATTCTAGTATATCAAGTATAGCTTTTTCAATATTGTCAGTTTCTTGTGAAAACTACATGCATTTTGTAGGTAGTAACCATATTTAGTCATAAGGATCAAATTTGGCTAGATATTGAATAATTTCTATGGGATTCTACAACTCATAATGTTGAACCCAGTTTTTTCATGTTTGCTGTATTTAGCACTTCATCTTTGTCCCCAAGATTCCCCTTGGTAAGAGATGTATTATTCTTTTGACATGCTCCATGGCTCCTTATGAACTTAAAGGACAATAGGAAACTAAGGAAACATGCATATATTATTTGTATTGAGCGTGGCTATAGAAACTTTGATGATAGGTTTGCAGAATGGTAAAAATTCAACTTTTTTGTACCTATTTCTTTTGGCAAAACAAAAAATAGTGAGTGAGAAGCAATCATATGTTCTGATCATCAACCCATTGAAGTTAACTAGGGAATTTATCTCAAGTCCTACAAAAATCCCTAATCTTATTTTTATGCAACAAAATGTAAGAAATGACTATTTTGATGAAAATGTACTGGTCCATCAGCTTTGAAGGCCTGGTGTGACCAAAAGATGAGAAATTTTACAAGTTTCTTATTTTTCCATGGGTAGTAGGCCTTGAACTATAACCTCATGAAAGGATTTTACAAAATGAGTGGATCTACTATGGTTTTGGAGGTTTTTTTCAAAACCCTGAAAGGACACTTTTATGTCTTGTTAGGTTACCAACCTAGTGTTAACGAACATTGTGATTCGGAATCTAATCAAGGAATTTTTATGTTGAACAACCATTGTGGTAGTAATTAGGACACACAAGGACGTGTGAGTGTGGGGGTGGAAAGTGGGGGCTTGGCTCAGGTTGCCAATGCCTATGAGAAGGGTGGTCCCAATTGGTCAGAAACTCTCTGTCCCCATAGTGTTTATATCAATAATAGTAATACTCATTGCCCCTATAGCGGCGAATTCTCAAGTGTACGTGCCTCTGAAACATGGGAAAAAAGGCACTCGAGGTTTTCTTTCCTCTTGGAAGGTGGGTCTTAGGATCGCTAGATAGGATAAGTACGCTTCCCCTGCGAGGTGGAGCTAGATCTCTTGCTAGTAGGCTCGAACTCGACTCACTTTGTAATGAGAGATCGTCCGCTAGTTGAACCCTGAACCACTTTTTTTGCTTCCGCTATAGATCTAGTGGCCACCAGGTTCACCATCAGATCCGCCGTTTGATACGGTGGGGTGAGGACCTCGCAGGTTTTGTCAGGCTCTGGAAATTCATTTTTCCAATGCTCATCAGCACCACAGTTATGACAGTTTTCTCTTCTGGGCTTCATTATGGGTCTTCCCATAGGAGGTGTGACACCATGATTAGCTCCATAATACATTGGTGCGAGCTTTGGTGGAGCATAAGTCATGGTTTCCTCCATTGGTGGTGGTTGTGGACTATACCAATCTCCATCTACCATTACGGTAGATGGACTAGGCTCTTCATAGGGTGTAACAGGCACTAATGCTTGTTCATCTATGACCCCTTCTGAGTGCATGTACTTTACAGGCACCGCATTATGTCCTGGATAAGGAGGTTGTTGTCCCAACACAGGTTGAGGTCTCTCCATATCCATTGGTGGTCTCTGAACTTGAGCCATATTAGGCTAATATCTGTACATGGTTTGTCCTTGTGGCCTCATAGGCACGTACTAAACATTCCCACCATACTTTGGTCTGAAATAGCACTCGTGGGTCTCGTGGTTTGTCCATTTTCCCTCAATTGCACACCATTTTTGTGGCCTAATTGGTTGTCCTTGTGGGGATATCCCCTATCCTGGTCCTCTCATAGGTGCTTTTTGCATATTGTTCATCATGTCATTCTTTCTTTTTAGCATACCTTCTATGGTTGAGAGTCGTGCCACAACAGCCGTTCCCACTTGTGCTGGTTTTGTGGATGCACCCTTCTCGATTTGGTTATCCTTGGGGACGTCCTCTTCATTAAAGATCTCACAATTGTCTCCTATTTCGATAGCATCAGACACACACGCCTCTAGGGTTGAATTCTTTTTACTATAGAGTATAGCATGAAGTTCTTTGTTTAGCAGTCCCTTCAGAAACAATGAAACAAGTCGTTCCTCTACAGGTATCTCCATCTCTGGGCATCTGGCAATGTATTGTTTCATTCGAGTTTCACAATCCCTAACAGACTCACCATATTCAAATCCATGATTGACCTTGGTGGAATGTTTTGGAACCATGTCAAAGATTTTCCTTCTAAAGTCATTCCAAATCCTTCAAATTGAGTATGGAAATTGAATATACGCTCCGCTCTTAGCACTTGCTTGAAGCTTGCTAAGTGGTCATATGGATCCCCTGATCCACTGTATTTTTTGACCCATTTTTGGAAATCAGTTGATCTAACACGTCTATTTGGTTCAACTCTAGGTCTTCTAGGAGTTGGTCCTGTTTCGAGTCCTTCAAACCAGTCTGTCGGAAATAGTGACTCATGTAGCCCTGGGCTGGCCTTAGTGTCACCCGTTTTTCTTCGTGATGAGGTGGTTTCTGGTTTCTTCACATTACTCGGATGATCTCTCACGATGTTCATCTCTTGGAGTGGTTTCTGGTCTTTGACCCAATATCCAATCCCATATGGAATGCCCTTGGTATTTGGTTTGTTCTATATCCTCAAGAGTCATCATAACAAAGTTGTTGTTATAAAAATCCCTAAACAAGTAAGTTGGTAGATCCGCAGATTCCTTATCTTTTATTTTGAAGATATAGATGATCTTCATGGCTGTTAATTTTCCTGGTCTAGCATGAGAAGTCCACAAGAGATCTTTGGGCTCCATGACGATTAGTCTTGTAAAAAGAGAGTATATGCTTATAGCGCATTGTCGTTCCGGTTTCAGAGTGAGTCGAGTAAGAAGACATTTCGGATGTTGAATCTGAAAAAGTGTCCGATACTTCTTCAAGAATTGTGTGTAAGGAATTGCCTTGATTTATGCTTTCTTCATTGTTTTGCGGAGCACTATTCTCTCTAAGACTCTCTTGAATAGCCTTGGTGAGATCTGCTAAAGTCATATCAGATATCTTTGGCTCCTTAGCAATAGGATTTAAGGTCATTGGTGGCTGATGCCCTGATGCTTGCGAGCTAATAGATTTAGGCTCAACAGACACTCTTTCTCCTTGAATCATTAAATTATCCTCCAATTGGATCGCATTGGTGGTGACTTCTTTCCAAGTGGTGATACCTCTAATGACTAGGACATTGTAGATATCCTCATGTCGTAATCCCCTAATGAATCTATCAAGCAATTGATTATTATTGAAGTGTTCATTTGGATTGCAATGAGAATTCAAATGCTTTAAGCGACTAATAAAGTCTCTCACCGACTCTCCTTTCTCTCATTGGGCTTTCTGGAGATGAGAGGCTACACCCCAAAGCACTCCCTCTCGTATGTATTCTTTCAAGAATAGTCTCCTAAGAGTAGGGTAAATCATTTTTTCTTCGACCCTTAGGGTTCTATACCAATCCCCTGCCTTTCCACTTAAGGTTAGGCTTAAAGCATTACTCTTATGCAGGTCATTGTGTTCTCCTAGAGAATCGCATATTTGTTCAAACACTTCAATATGCTTTCTCACATCCCCGTCTCCACTAAATTTTGTGTGAGCTTGGCTATTTGTACTGCCTTACTTCTAGGCTCTCTATCAGGCGTGTTACACATATTCTCAGCAATAGATCGACCAATAGCTTGAGCAAATGTTGCCAAGTCACCTAAGTGAGCAGGAACCATGGGTGTAGGTGCTCCAAAGACTACATGTCGAGTAGGTATTGGCATTGGGCTTGGTGCATAGGAAGCCCTTGGGTTCCACGTTTGGTACGGTGTTGTGCCATGTGGCGGTCCAAAGTTCATATGTGTGGCCCTAGGCATAGCAGACGTCGGATGTGACATGCTAATGCTAGCCGGTATAGTCCCATGGAAATAAGAACTTGGGTGTTGTGGTTATGGAGCATAGGTTGTTGAAACAATGGGAGGAGTAGGGACTACATGAGTACGAGGACCCATGGGTGTATACGATTGGTACACACTTGTAGGTAATGTTGCAAACATTGAGCTACCATGTAGTGGTGCTTTACTAACAAATGAGATCCATGGCGTGTTTCTTGGCATGCCCATCATTGGGGTAGGCATGGTAGCCGTGGTGTCATCAAGGGAAAGATGATCTAGACTTGGAAAGGTAAAGCTATTACTTGTGGGTTCAGATTTCACTGAGACCCCTAGAGAAATAACATATGGGGGATCCATCGGACTTATCGAGAGAGTCTCCATTTGCAATAAGGTCGGTTGTTTAGTCTTTCCTGTATCCAAGAATCTCATGAGACCCGTTGAAGGCATGTTGATCCCCTTGTTCTGTCTCTCTAACTCAATGCCCCTATGGATGACCTCAGAAACTCTTTGTTGTTGATCCTCCACACTAGTAGCACCCATTGTGGATTGTAGGACATCTAACCAACCCACGTGATAGGTGTGACCTATGTATAAGTCGGTTAGAGTTTTCGTTTGTAGTTCGTACTCCCATTTCTCATTTAAGAATGCTCCATCTAGGATTGAGGTGCTAGGGGTGTCTTTGGAGCTAGATACAATGTTTCTTTCTAGAGGTTTCCCATTAGCGTTTGCTAAGTCACGAGCACTCGATTGCTCTTTTAGCAAGGATATTGACATAGGGGCTTTCACTTTTAACTCTCTTCATTGCTCCACCTTGCGTAAGCTCTCGACTTCCTTTTCCCTAGCCGCAAGGATATACCACTCAATATTTTGCACTTCGGTAAGGCTTCTACCATCGGGTAATATAACCTCGGAGGGGAATAGCTCTGAAGAGTCAAGAGGTGCAGTGAATGAAGTATTCACATGCACATTCTCTAAGGACATAGGGTCTACATTGGTCATGAATATAGAATTTACTTCCCCACCCCTCTCGTTTACATCATTAGCTCCATGTTCGGAGTGAGTGGCTCTACTGAAGGTTTCCTTCAAGCGGATAAGCACGCTCCGTCCGGACCGCGGGCCCATGGCATGCATGTCTTGGCTTGAGCTATTGGGATTAGGCGTTGGGAAACCCTTCATGACGTTTTCAGGAGTTTTTTGGAGCAAGGGATTGCGCATATATACATATACATGCATGGTGCAGCAAATAAAGAATTGCCCATTTTTCAGAGCCAGGTGGTTACGTGGGGCCCACATGTGTACAGGTAGGACAGGGTGTACATAGTGCATCGATTTTCACTATTACCAGTACCACTGTGTTTTTTCTACAATAAGGAGGAGTTGGTAGCACGTAAAACGTCTCGAGGAAGCTATCCGCGGGCCAACGACATGAGGTAAGCAGGTGCGTCAGATGGCATCTAGTGGCGTCAGGAGGCCGAACGGGGTCAATATTTGCACGTGGATGAATACGGACACAAAGTGGTGTTTTCTTGTGAGAGTTATGCAGAAAGGTCATCATTAGGACCACTTCTTGGGGCCTCTTCACGTGGTTGCGAGACGCATTATTGAAAAGAAATGAGTGCGAGGTGTGCGAATGATGCAAAAAAGGTGACAACTATGCACTGCGAGGTCAGTTTTTGGCATGTTCGGGGTCCGTTTGAGGTCATCTAAAAGGCCAAGGGTGCCCAACTAATAAATCTAAGTGTGGGAACTGAAAAAACTGAGAGAAGACCAAAAAAAACGTGGAGAAGAGAGGAGGAATAGCCGCAGGTGTGTTTTTGGGGTTTTTGGAGCCTGTTTTGGCCGTAAACTGCTCATCCGAGGTCGGATTTGAGCACTTTGACATTGTAGACTGGGATTTTGGGCCATTCCGGACGCGATGGCGCTGTCCATTTTGCCAAATTCCTCACTCTTTTCCTATTGTTTTTCTGTGTAAGTTTCTCCTATGAGCGAAGTTTCTACTCTAGTTTGTGATTGTATCTGGCTTATTTTACCCATAGTGTGTGAGCTATTTGCCCCATTGGTGTTGGCCCAAGCTCAATTGTATCTAAACATCAGAAATTCTCCTCTTTTGAGCTGAGTTTTTTGGGTGTGTGTGTGTGTGTGTCTGTGTGGAGTGGGCAAGTGGATAGTCTCTCTCTTCTCACTCCAGAGGTGTGTTCCCTGTCTCGGCTAGGTGTGTTGTCTAAGCCGAGTAGTGCCCCATAGTGTATGTGTGTGTGTATCTTCCCAAGAGTGTGTGTCGGGTCGTTATAGAGGCGCTGTGTGTGTTTTCATCCCGCTCACATTCTTTTGGCGCCCCCACGGAGGATCTTCTTCGAGTACCTTCTGCTTCGAGCTTCGAGCTTCGAGCTTCGGGATTACAGGTTGCAAGTTGCAGATTACAGGTTACAGGTTACAGGGACAGGGACAGGTACAGGTACAGGTGATTCACATAGGTACAGGTAGCTGGAGTACAGTGATATACTAGCAGTGATGTCACTTGTAGTTGTTGTGGGTATGCATCACTTGGTGCCTGTTTGAGCGCATTGTCTGCTGGATTGTACGTTACTTGTGGAAACTACCATTGTATGCATTTGTGGAGCCATACTTGGTTGTATTTGGTAGTCCCAGCCATTTCTGAGACTTGGTCTGGAAGATAGTCATTTCTGAGACTTGACTATACGCGATTTGCTTTAGCCTTCGTGTGAGGGTCGATAGCGCGAGGTTTTTATTGAGTTGGGGGATTCTCAAATGTAGAGATCCTTTCGGTGATACAAGTAGCTGGAGCACCCTTTTTGTGACCTCGCCATAGGCTATGTACTAGTGAGTCCTACTTGATGCTCGGGTTCTATTGTTGACAGTTTATGCACACATATACAGTCTATATTTTGGGTTCCAACTGCTCTATTTCTGGGGAAACTCTGCCAAAAATTTTCCAAGTTATAATGGCTGGTTTTTTGGTCTTTTGAGCCATTTATGCTGTTATGTTGCTGAAATTTTGGCAAAATCAGAGGTTAAGTCAAGTGTGCCTTCTTGGGAGCTTCATGGTTGGCTTTAATGGATGATCAAAATGGCCCTCAATTCACTCCATTTCATTTAACTCAAAGAATCCAGAAAAATGTTCATGTGTCCAGGAAGTTTTTTTTCCAGCACCGCATAGTCTTTATGTTCGGGCCAAGAAGATTACGAGAGATCTTGGAATGTCCTTTGCCTGTTGTAATTCCGATGATCAACTATGAAAACTCATTTGATGTGCATGTGTTTGTCCTTATCTAAAGTTGAGCTCCATTGAAGTTTCTGGGGATTGGGTAGTCAAAATTTTTGGGTTCTTGTACGTGTGTTCAAAGGGGTTCTCAAAGCATTGTAACTTGGGTAGCCATGGCTTTCTCTTATCCGGAGTTTCATGGAAGAAGTGATGAAGATGTGGAAGATTTTTTGGAAAAGATGGAGGTTGCCTGCATTAGCAACCAGATTCATGACCCTGCGCAGATGTTACGCCTTCTCCAAATTTGTTTGAAGAGTGATGCACGAGTTTGGTCTAAAGCATTTGAAGTGGAGTTGCATGTGGCTGATCCACCTGTAAGGTTGAGTTGGGACAATCTAAGGCATGGGTTGGAAGTGGAGTTTGTGAAGATAGAAGATCCCGACAAAGTCTGGCAAGAAGTACAAGGTTTCGTTCAAAAGGAAGGTGAGCCAGTAGATGCGTACATACGTAAGTTCTCATTGGCATGGGAGCGGATGTTCAAGGCCTTAGCACCACAGGTACCCCCGCCTGACATGATGAAGAAGGATAGGTTCTTGGCTGGTCTTTGGGAGAATATACGTTGGAGAGTGGAGCTAAAGAAGCCTAGGACATATGAAGATGCACTAGAGGTAGCAAGGAACAAAGAGTGGAAGTTGAGGAAAATGAGTCAATTAGGGGTGGAGTCTTTGCCCATGAGGTCTGAATTTCAGCCTATTGACTCTTTACAAGGTCGCATGTCAGGGGTTCATCATGAACTAGTAGTTCCTGTTACTACTCAGGTTATGCCAGCAGTGGTCACTACATCGGTGCAAGATGATGGGCTAAGGCAAGACATGAGGCAAGTGGTAGATTTGATGAAGAATCTCAGCCTAAACATGCTAGGTCAAGTGGGAAATAATCGAGGTCGAGGGAGGTTTGCAAATCAGCCAGGAGGTGAAGAAAGTCCTAGGAATGGTGTTGGACAAAGCAATGGTAGGTTTTGGAGGCAAACGCCCACATGTTATAATTGTGGAGAGTTGGGTCACATCAGCCCGCAATGTGATAAGCCACCAAGGATGGGGGGATACATGTATCCATTGCCAAGACAGGTGCTAACTAGGTCAAATGATTATGGCATCGAAATTAAGGGAGACGAAGGAACCAGTGGACTGACCCAGGAGGAAAAGGGAAAGACAAAAGTGCTAAGTGTAGTCACCTTGGAGAAGACATCGAAGCTAGAGGATACATTAGTGATGCCTATTGGGAAGAGGACCACAGAGGAAAAGGAAGGAAGAAGTGCCCTAGGTCCTAGTAAGAAGAAAGGAAAGAGCCATGAAGGCGAGGATGTCAAGGCGAAGAGGAAAAGGAGAGCTCGTTGAAAGTTTCATGTTTCAGATTTTCCACTAGGGGATGGGCAATTAAGCTATGACTTAAAGGAGGATCTGACGAGCAGGAAGGCAGATGTTACTTTTGGGCAGCTTATAGAGATGGTGCCTAAGCTAAAGCGACAGTGGAAGAGGATGGTTAACCCAATGGAGAAAGAGCCAGAGAGAGGTTCAGTAAAGGTGTTGGCAATGGATGAGCTACCAGACATTTGTCCAATAGTAGATGTGTGGCATAAAAGGAAAAATTTGGGACAAGGTTATGTGGATGGCGGAGCCCAAATATGTGTCATAACACACTCATGCGTTGAGAAGATGGGTCTCAGAGTGGCTGGGGTGTCAGGTTTTCAAATCAGATTGGCAAACCATCAAAAAGTAAAATGCTTGGGTGTTGTAAAGAGCTTAGAAGTGGAGGCATATGATGCAAAGGCAGTGGTTGATTTTCATGTGATGCCAGTAGGGTTGGGAGCATATCCTATTATACTGGGCAGACCATGGTTACGTGCAGTGGGAGCTGTTTAAGATTGGCAACATGGTACGATTAGCCTCTATGGAAAGACAGGTACCAAGAAGCTTTATAATATGGACACAAGGAAACGATTAGAGGAGCTTTATGAAGATGAGGATGAGTCTAGTGATGAAGACTCTTCCACGGTGACAGATGAGGATAGTGATAGCACTACCAACAGTGATGAGGTGTTGCATTTCTTTTGATGGACAAAGAAATCCAGGTGTTTGGTTTAGTTGAATTTGCGAATGAGGTTGAAGATGAAAGTGAAGGGCCTTATGAAGTGATTGAAGGGCTGATGCAAACCAAGGTTGAGTTGTCAAAGAAGCAGGAATTGATGACACAAATGATCAGTGGAGACCTCTCATCTATGGAGAAGGATATATATTTGCACATGCTGGCTAGTTTTCCTGATTTGTTCATTACTTCATATGAAGAGATCAGAGGGTTCAAGGGCGAAGAGATGAATATAGAGCTGAAAGAAGGTGCTAAGCCAGTGCGGCAAAGGCTAAGAAGGATGGGTCAAGAGAAAATGGAAGCCTTGCGAGAAGAGGTGGACAAGTTGTTGAAGGCAGGGTTCATAGTCCCTGTGGAGACCACAGAATGGGTGATTCCAGTAGTAGTCAGTCCAAAGAAGGATGGGAAGTGGAGAATTTGTGTAAATTTTAAACCCTTAAACTCAGCCACTAAGAAGAACCCATATCCTCTTCCATTCATCGATCAGATCTTGGATTCAGTGGCAGGTTATGAGAGGTACAGTGTGTGTGATGGTTTTTCAGGCTATTTTCAATTGAAGATTGCTCTTAAAGACTGCACAAAGACCACTTTTATTATGCCATGGGGCTGCTATTGCTACACAGTATTGCCATTTGGGTTGTCAAATGGACCTTCCTTCTATCAAGAGAGAGCAAATTGGGTGTTGGAACCATTCATTGGTAGTTGTGTTAAAGCTTTTATGGATGACTTCTGTGTTTATAGCAGTAGGGCTGAACACCATGAGAAGCTGCAGATGGTATTGGCTCGATATGATGAATGTGGAGGACAACTAAATCCAAAGAAATGTCATCTAGCACAGCCAAGGGTGAAGTTATTGGGCCACATGGTGTCAGAAAATGGCATTGAGGCTGATCCAGACAAGGTTAAGTCTATTATTCTTCTTCCATCACCTACGAGTACGAATCAATTGGCAACCTTTATACACAAAGTGAAGTACATGGCAAGGTTTATTCCATTGTCTTCTCAGATTCTTTATCCATTACAACAAGTGGCAAAGCATGATCCATTGCAATGGGATGACAAGTGTGAAGAAGTGTTTCAAGAGGTGAAAGAGGTGTTAGGGGGTTTGTCAGCCATGCAGGCTCCTGATTGGGAGAAATTTTTTTATGTAAATCCCTCAGTAGGGGATGATGCCATTGGAGCCATGCTATTGCAAAAGGGGAAGGGCAGCCATTATATGAGGCCAGTGTATTGTGCAAGCCGAGTGAAGTTGGTAGCGGAGAGAAAGTTCTCGGAAGTAGAGCTAGTGATGGCCAGTGTAATATTTGCTTGTCGACGATTTCGTCATTACTTGCTACCACGGCCTTTTGTTTTCTTGATGAGTTATGCCTTTTTGCCACAGTTAGTTAATGGTACTAACATGTCAAATGTGGTGAAGAAATGGGTAATTGAGCTGCAAGACTTTGAGTTCTCTTTTCTGGTGGAAGATAGTACAAGGGCTACCCTAGCTGATTTGTTGACCTACAAGGAGAATCCCCTTATTTTTAAGGAAGAGGTGGTGAGAAAGGTAGTTGAAGAAGTGTCACAGATCAGCAATGCACATGTGTTGTTCTTTGATGGTTCATACAGAAAGAGCCATGATGCAGCTTCAGGGGGTATAGCACTTTATGATCCAGAGGGGAAGCTAGTATGCAAGAGAGGGTTCAAATTGGATGCTCATAGTAACAATGAGGCTGAATATGCTACTCTGGAAGCCGGATTACACATTTGTTTGAAGCATGGGGTTCGAAGGTTGAGCATAAAAGGTGTGTGGAAGAGCAAGAACACCTCATTGAAGGAAATGTGCTTCAGAATTAAAGGCCTGTTAAAAAAGTTCGAAGCATGGATCATCAGACACATTGAATGTGCTCTAAATGGAGAGGCACATGAAGCATCTCAAGGCATGATTGGGGAGCTATTTGTGTTGAGGACCACTTTATCTCTTTATCATGGCCGGGAAAGTTTGGATCAAGAAGAGGAGTTTTTGCTAACAGGAATCATTCCAAAGGAGATTCAAAAGTCTAAGAAGTATGGCTTTGTGCGTAGAGCATACAGGTACAAATTGATTGGTGATCTCTTATACATGAAAGGGGCTGATCTCGTGTTGAGACGCGTACCTTGGCGGGAGGAGCTTTACAGAGTGTTGGAAGAGAATCATGAAGGCGCATGTGGTGGCCATTTTGCTTTAAAGATCACCTTGCATAAGATTTTGCAAGAGGGGTATGTATGGCCTAGTTTGCACAAGGATGTTCATCATTGGTGTAGGTCTTGCAATAGGTGTCAAGCATTTGGGAAGAGAGTGTTGAAGCCAGAGCTACGAAAAACCATTATGGCGTTTGATGTGTTTGAAAAGTGGGGGATTGATGCAATAGGCCTGTTACCTATCACAAGCAGGGGCAAAAGCTATATTTTGACGGCAGTGGACTATCTTTCTAGATGGGCAGAGGCTATAGCAGTAAAACAGATCACTGCAAAGGATGTGGAAAAATTTTTGTATGATGAAATATGTTGCAAGTTTGGGGTGCCACTGGAGCTACTTTCAGATAAGGGGCCTGGCTTTAGAGCTAAACTGCTAGATTTTTTATGTGCAAAGATGAAGATTAGGCACCAGCATACCACTCCTTATTACCCACAGTGTACTGGGTTAAATGAAAGATTCAATGGTGAGTTGGTACAGATTCTTTCGAAAGTGACAGAGCACCAAGGAAAGAATTGGGATTTGGAATTGCCTAGTGCATTACTGGCTTACCGTACTTCGGTGAAGACAGGTACAGGGTTTACTCCATTTCATTTGGTGTATGGAAAAGAAGCACTATTGCCTATGGAAGTAGAGTTGCCTACGGTCAAGATGTTAGAGAAGTTGCTTGGGCCGCCTAGTGATGCATTCGAAGAGAGGCTCTTACAGCTACAAGAGGTTCAGCTGGATAGGATGAGTGCATTGGAACATTATGGGCAGATGCAAGATAGGGCTTTAGCAAAGATAAATGAAAAGGTCAAAAGTAAGGGTATCAAGAAGCATGACTTGGTTTTGCGCTACAACAGTAAGCTGGACAACACCTTCCAAAAGAAGTTTCAAATTAAGTGGGAAGGCCCTTTCAAGGTAGTGGAGTGTTTTCCAAATGGCACATATCAGCTGGCTAACCTGGATGGTGTTCTACATAAGTCAAGGGTAAATGGATTGCGTCTTAAATTGTATCATGCTAGATTGATGATGGTGGAGCAAGATGAACTGTCTGTGGATCAAGCAATATTGGTGAAGGATGAGGAGACCTGTGATGCGGCGAGTCTCATATTGCTCTTTGCTGCTGCTGATCATGAATGATCTAGCAGGTTAGGGGATGGGCAAATTATGTCAGGAGTTTTTTGGAGCAAGGGATTGCGCATATGTACATATACATGCATGGTGCATCAAATAAAGAATTGCCCATTTTTCAGAGCCAGGTGGTTACGTGGGGCCCACATGTGTACAGGTAGGACAGGGTGTACATAGTGCATCGATTTTCACTATTACCAGTACCACTGTGTTTTTTCTACAATAAGGAGGAGTTGGTAGCACGTAAAACGTATCGAGGAAGCTATCCGCGGGCCAACGACATGAGGTAAGCAGGTGCGTCAGATGGCATCTAGTGGCGTCAGGAGGCCAAACGGGGTCAATATTTGCACGTGGATGAATACGGACACAAAGTGGTGTTTTCTTGTGAGAGTTATGCAGAAAGGTCATCATTAGGACCACTTTTTGGGGCCGCTTCACGTGGTTGCGAGACGTATTATTGAAAAGAAATGAGTGCCAGGTGTGCGGATGATGCAAAAAAGGTGACAACTATGCACTGCGAGGTCAGTTTTTGGCCTGTTCGGGGTCCGTTTGAGGTCATCTAAAAGGCCAAGGGTGCCCAACTAATAAATCTAAGTGTGGGAACTGAAAAAACTAAGAGAAGACCAGAAAAAACGTGGAGAAGAGAGGAGGAACAGCCGCAGGTGTGTTTTTGGGGTTTTTGGAGCCTGTTTCATTAGGAGATTTCGGAGGTCTTTTGGAGGGCCTTTTGGAAGAGAGAGGAAAATAAGCTCCTCCAATGAGAGAAGAGCCTACGTTACGTAGAAAAATAGATTGATATTAACAAAAATATAAAAGGTGTCCCTCTCCTCATTTAATAATCTAGTGGTCCTTAAAGACGAGCACTCTCTTTCATTTAATGCGAGCACCTTTTTCAGAAGGTAGATGCGGTGCATTTGATACGGGCTACGTCATCACTAGAACTCAAAAAGTCACAAAACTATCAAGTGGTGGAAGATTTTGAAACTTTTGATATTGTCAATGCGTCTGTAACATACATATCTCCGAGAAATGAATGTCCAATTGCCTCGCTCAGACATCCAAAGAGGCAAAAAAATGTCAAAAAGCCCTAAAGGAACATTTTACTAACGGCGCGCGAGAAGCCATTCCAAAATTTTGTAATGCCTCCTCGCGCGCCGTTAGTAAAAAGCCCCTTTTTCCTCTTTTTAGGGAGCTTTTTGAGAGGAAAATGTCCAAAAACCTCTAAAAAGGGGCTTTCTGGAAAGATAAGTGACCAAAAATCACTAAAAGGATCTTTGTACTAACGACGCGCAGAGGGGCATTCTAGAATTTTGGAATGCCTCCTCGCGCGCCGTTAGTAAAAAGCCCCTTTTTCCTCTTTTTAGGGAGCTTTTTGAGAGGAAAATGTCCAAAAACCTCTAAAAAGGGGCTTTCTGGAAAGATAAGTATCCAAAAATCACTAAAAAGAGCTTTGTACTAACGGCGCGCAGAGGGGCATTCTAGAATTTAGAAATGCCTCCTCGCGTGCCTTAAGTAAAAAGCCAATTTTTTGGGATTTTTTGACATTTTTTGCCTCTCCGGTTGTTGGAATGAGGCAAGTAGATATTCGTTTTTAGGGTATTTTGGCGTTGCGGACGCATTGGTGGTGTCAAAAGCCTCAAAATCTATCACTTTGACAGTTTGTGACTTTTCAACTTTTAGTGATGACGTAAGATGCATTGAATGCGCAGCACCTGCCTCCTGAAAAAGACGCTCGCATTAAATAAAAAAGTGACCGTTTTCAAGGACGATTGGGAATATAAATCTACTTTTTAGAGTGTCTGGTTGTCCTTTTGGATGTACTCACAAGGTGCAAGTGCATTTTATAAAAAGTTTCTAGAGAGAGAAATACAATTTCTTACAAGGCCCTCCAAATGACCTACGAAATTTTCTAATGTGGCCGTAAACTGCTCATCCGAGGTCGGATTTGAGCACTTTGACATTGTAGACTGGGGTTTTGGGCCGTTCCGGACGCGATGGCGCTGTCCATTTTGCCAAATTCCTCAATCTTTTCCTGTTTCTGCTCTAGTTTGTGATTGTATCTGGCTTATTTTACCCATATTGTGTGAGCTATTTGCCCCATTGGTGTTGGCCCAAGCTCAATTGTATCTAAACATCATAAATTCTCCTCTTTTGAGCTGAGTTTTTTGGGTGTGTGTGTGTGTGTGTGTCTGTGTGGAGTGGGCAAGTGGATAGCCTCTCTCCTCTCACTCCAGAGGTGTGTTCCCTGTCTCGGCCAGGTGTGTTGTCTAAGCCGAGTGGTGCCCCATAGTGTGTGTGTTTATCTTCCCAAGAGTGTGTGTCGGGTCGTTATAGAGGCGCTGTGTGTGTTTTCATCCTACTCACAACGTCATAGTTAGAGGAAGAGTCACTAGACTCTATGTTCGGGTCTTGGTTTGTACTACCTTGGGTCCCCGTCGAGGGCCCGGAACCTAAAGTAGGTGGATATTGAGAACTTGCGTAAGTCAAAATTCTCTCTAGTTGCTCCGTCTATAGCACACGACCAGAGCGCAGATGCATGTGCCTTTGGCACCCTACAAGCGTCGGCGAATAACCTCCAAGGTTAACCGCTTACTTTTTTAGGCGTCCATTTTCACTCGTTTTGTTTAATGTTTTCTAATGATCAGTTTCTTGATTAAAGTGTGTGTTAGCTCAAAATGAGCGTATCACTCAGAGGGTCGCGGTGTTCTTTACAACACAACGTTTGGTCACCTGAGGCTCCATTGGTCCTCAAAAAAGTCAATTTTTAGCTACATGTGAAGCTAAAATTCGTAATTTTAAAGGGCGATAGATGCCTAAGCCTGAGCGTGAGATTGGGGTTGGGTCTGAGCTTGGGTCTGGGAGATATTCCCGATCCCTGTCCTACCTTTTAACTTTTTTTAATTTTTAATTTTATTTTTGGAATAAGGTCACCGAAGCCTGCGCGTGAGCACACACACACTCTACCTACCTACTTACAACTAATACACCTATTGTTACACACTAACACACTTCATTAGCTCCCACATATCTACTTCCTACTTACTGTACTTTGCGTTAAAGAGAACTAACAACCTTAATACTAACACCTTACACAGAGAAAAAACATAGTACCTTTGAAAACTCTATTAACAAAGAAATACACAGTAGCAACACAAAATCCTTCTTCTCAATCACACACCCTCCTTCCTTACCTTTCCTACAATTGAAATTGCAGCACAAAGAAGCACAGAGTTCCATTCAATCTTAGTGTATGGCATTCCCCGGCAGCGGCGCCAAAAATGTGCACGTATGTCGCACGTGTCAATGCAAGGAACTTGCCAATACACTGTGTGCGAGCCACAAATGGCTCCAAGCACGCAACTAGCTTAGACTAGTAAGCTCAAAGATGGCGATGGTGTGTCACTCACCGCTCTACGCTTGCTGTCATGGAGGATTCCTCATCGCGAAGAAGAGGGAGATGCTGTTGCCCCACGCTCAACCGCCTCGCCGCCGTCATGCCGTCGCAATGCTCGATCGCACTCTCTCTATCTCTCACTCACTCATGCATATACACACACACAAGGAGATGAAGAAGAAGAAGAAGATGGAGATGGAGCAAGAGCACTCTTCAATTGCACAAATGAGAGAATGAGTGAATTTTAGGTTTAGTTGACTTTTATATGAGCTCGCCCCGTTCACACTTGGGAGCCCATGCTTAGCCAAATAATCCCTTGAATGTTCCAGTTAGAGTGCACCTCTCATCGGCGATCACTCTTACCCTTTTCATATTGGACCGACAAGCCCGGTACCTGACTCTACCAAGTAAATAATACAATATCCGTCGTAGGTGATAGGAATGTGCGTGAGGGTTAAAAGAAAGCCTTCTATTGAGCACATGCGTGTTTTTGGTTGTTTGGCATATGCTTTGGTGCCACAAACACATCGAGAAAATTGGATGATAAAGCTGTCAAATGTATTTTTGTTGGTTATAGTGCTAAAAGAAAAGGTTACAGGTTGTATCATCTGCAAACAAAACGTATTCTGGTTTCACAGGATGTAGTGTTTGTGGAAGATTCTGTTCAGCCCTTGTTGTCATGTACTACAGATAGTAATGTAAGCTCACAAGACAATTATGACACTTTGTTGCCTCTTTTTAGTGGTGGAAATACGAATGTAAGTTCCAATGAGACAAATGTACACCCTATGGGGGTTTCTAAAAATCTTAGAGATCACCGTATTACTGATGCAGATGCACATGATGTACTTGACGAGGAAAGGGATGAAAATGAGCACGCTAGAGGTATGCCAAAATGGCTGGTGCACACTTTGCGTGACAGTAAATTGGATGCACCTTTGTCTAGTTGTGCTTGTTCAGGCTCTCGCTATGCATCTTATGCATCAGATTATTATGCTTTGGCTGTGTCTAGCTTACATGATGTTGAGGAGCCTCTGTCTTTTGATAAAGCACAAAATTTAAAAAATTGGATGGCTGCCATGCAATCAGAATATGATGCACTTATAGAAAATGACACATGGACTTTATGTGATTTGCTTCCTAGAAAAAAGGCCATTGGTACAAAGTGGGTTTACAAGTTGAAATTCAAGCCGGATGGTGAGATCGATCGCCATAAGGGTCGACTTGTTGCAAAGGGTTATGCACAACAAAAAGGCATAGATTATGAAGAGACCTTTGCTCCCACATGTCATATGACTACTGTGCATTTTCTATGTGCATTGGCAGCTCATTTTGGTTGGGACGTACATCAATCAAACATTGTTACCGCTTTCTTGAATGGTGACATATTTGAGGAAGTTTATGTAACGCAGCCCCGCGGTTTTGTCATAAAAGGACAAGAGGACAAAGTGTGCAGATGTAAGAAGACTTTGTATGGGTTGAAGCAATCTCCTTGTGCTTGGTATGAGAAAGCTGACACTCATTTGGTCAAACGAGGCTTTCGTAACAGTCCAACAGAAAGCACATTATATGTAAAGCATGAGGGTGATGTACTTCTCATTGTGGTTCTTTATGTCGATGATTTGTTGATCACTGGACCAAATGAAAGACATATTGCTGAATTTAAGGCTGATTTGAATGCTACTTTCAAGATGAAAGATTTGGGGCTGTTGCATCATTACTTGGGTATACAGTTTAAGCAGTGTGATGGTGGAATTGCCTTGTATCAGAAAAGTTACATAGAGACATTGCTATGTAAGTTTGGACTTGAGGATTGCAAACCTATTGCCACTCCCATGGAAACAGGTTTGAAGTTGAGTCTACATGATGTTGGCGATCCTACTAATGTCACTCTTTATCAAATTGTTGTTGGCTACCTCATTTATGTATCCAACACGAGGCCGGATATTCAATTTGCAGTCTCACAGGTCAGCAGCTTTATGCATAGCCTAGGGTCTAAGCATTGGCAGGCTGTCAAGAGGACTTTTCGCTACCTTAGTGGCACTTTACATCTTGGCTTGTTTTATCCCAAGGGGGGATCATCGCCGCCAGACTACATGCTTTTTTCGGACTTAGATTGGGCTGGTTGTTTTGACACATGAGTGTCCACAAGTGGTTTTTGTTTCATGCTTGGTAGTTCATGATATCATGGTTGAGAAAGAAGCAACCTACTGTGGCCACTTCGAGTTGTGAGGCTGAGTACAAGGCAGTCCTCATAGCTACGGTTGAGTGTGTATGGCTCAGACGCCTTATGGTTGATTTGGGTGTTGGACAAGACATTGCCAACACTATCTACACTGACAGTCAAAGTGCATTGGTAGTTGTGAGGAACCCAGTTTTTCATGCTCGCACAAAGCACATTGAGGTGCATTACCACTATGTCAGGGGGAGGCTCTCAGCAGGAGAGATCAGCTTGGCTTATGTGCCAACTCAGGACAACCTTGCAGATCTTTTCACAAAGGCATTGTCTCCTGAGAAGCTTGAAGCTTTCTGCAAAGCTTTGGGCTTACTCCCCTTTGTAGACTGATCATTTCCTCAGGGCGTGGAACTTCCCTTTACTCATGTGCCAGCTCTCGTTCACCGCATCACTCCAGGGGGGATTTGTTACCATATACATGTGGTAGTGATGTGTGTGAACACAATAGGACCGCTGGGGCATTTTTTCCCTCTTTAAGAGGTTCTTTCCCCCGAGCATTGTATATACGCCCATCACTCTAGGGATATCTATCTTTCCATTGCACACTAAGTAACACATTCTCTATTGTGTGCCTTGAGCTTCCTTCGTCTTCTCCAAGCTGTGTGCGTTTCTCTGCAACCCTAATTCCAACAATTCATTTTCACTTAAAAATTACAGCAGCAACACTCCATTGATGTGTGAATATAAGTCAATCCTATTTTGTGCCCAAGTGATCCATCAATAAGGTATTTTAGAGATATCAAAGTCTAGATTAGTACACTTTCAAGCTCAGTGAGCAAGCAAGAAGTTCAACTATCCAGAAATTAGCTAGATTAGCCAGAGGACCAATAATAATCAGAGAAAAAAATAATCCATCATGTTTTGTGCCCAAGCCATATTAATCATAGTTAATCAATATTTTACACGTGCTAAATAGCAGAGACCAAGTGAGCAAAGCTCCCATTCTTATATCAGAAATAATTTCAAAAAATATTAGTAAACCCACAACCCTAAGTGCTAAAGATGTTGTAATAAACAGTTTAAGAGCCATATCATTACCAAGTGAACTAGTATATACTTCAACCAACAAGCAGTATCCAATCAGCCCTCTATTTATAATCAGTAACCATAACTAGAGACTATTTGATCCAATTAGGCCAATAATCAACTATCAGCATGGAATTCAAGTCCTAATGCACAAATTTAGTATTTTACTAATGCCAGCTCAAAGAAAAGTCAGTGGAAAACTACATTTTTTCTTTGCATTCAACACCCAACAAGAGCAAAAAATATCCTTTTTAGAATCAATGTTCCAAGGTAAGAATCAAATCCCATCATAATCATCCAATCAAGAGCTAGTACCCTTTCAAAAAGTCTCATAATGGTACAACATTAGAAATTTTCTAAAACTCAGTTTTGAGTGAAATGTAGAACCTGTGGAGTAGAAGCATTCCAAATAATCACCAAAGAACTCGAGGAAATTCATAGCCAAGCACATTTCCACTCACATTGTCTCTCTCTCCCTCTTTTCAAAAAAACAAAACCAAGTCTAAGTGAGGAACACACATCCCTCACCTATATATGTAGGGGTTGAAGGAAACCATGTAGTATTGTAGCCCAATTTCCTGCCAGTTTGTAAAGCGATGGGCTAGATGCTGAGAATGATTGAACGAAGGGGACATTGAGGTCATACGTTCAAGACAAGGAAAATTGGGCTAAGCATGTAGCCAAGCACATTTCCACTCACATTGTCTCTCTCTCCCTCTTTTCAAAAAAACAAAACAAGGTCTAAGTGAGGAACACACATCCCTCACCTATATATGTAGGGGTTGAAGGAAACCATGTAGTATTGTAGCCCAATTTTCTGCCAGTTTGTAAAGCGATGGGCTAGATGCTGAGAATGATTGAACGAAGGGGGCATTGAGGTCATACGTTCAAGACAAGGAAAATGGTATCCTACAAAGCGGAGCCATTTGGAGGGGCACTGAGTTCAAGTATCCACCAAGGCACTAGACATTGTGTTGTACATCCGGTGGATGGGTGAAGGGTCTTGTAGAGGACTCAAGAGAGATAGCTAGGCAGCTCATCATCATAACGAGGGCACGGTGCCGGTATCCCGACCAAATTTGAAGCCCTGATTTTTGCCAAGGCATGGGGTTCAAAAACCTAGTTTATATTAAGGGGTTCATCTCATTGGGTAATCATGGTAACCAATGGTTAAGGGGTTCACCATATAAAATCTTATGGTAGACAACTATACTCAGCCATTGTATTAAGCATAGAAAAAGTTAGGAATGATCATTAAGGGTGGTGCATAGTAAAGATTAAGGTAAGCTCCCACAAGGCATTAGTTAGCTTAACAACTCAAGTTAAAATGAGTGTATATAGTTGGATGTAACTATACCTAGCCAGATATACTGATCCACATCGCAATCAGAATCACCTCTAGATGAAGTGCTAAAGCAAACACAACCGGATGAAGTGCTAAATCAAGAGTTATTAGGGGAACTACAGTAAAAATACACAGCTAGAAGATATGTGTGTGTGTGTACTTGGATGAAGCAGTTAATGTTAGATGAAGACAAGGGGAACTAGAACCTAGGAGTCCACCTCCCAACCACCCACTATATAGCATGGCTCCTAACCCTTTGCCCTAGTTGGACTCCCTTTCCACACTTCCTAGCCCAGCCTTGCCCTTGTCTAGTCCGGCCTTGTCGTTGTCCTGACATTACTCCCCCCTTAAAGAAGAGTTTTCGTCCTCGAAAAAAAAAGTGGAGAACTTGTTCTTAAGAACACTAATGTTTTCCCAAGTGATACCTTCCTCAGGTCGATCTTTCCACTTGATTAAGTCTTGTTGACGTACATGATGATGCGTACGTAACTCATGATAGTTGATAATACGTTCAGGCTCATCGGTAAGGTAGGAGGTTCAACAAAATCAACCAAAATCTGTTGGTCAATGACATTGTCGTCCCCATGTGAGAATGAATACGATAATGTGTAGGTACAAATAATTTGTAGGCACGATCACCTATTCTCTTGAGTATTTTGACAGGCCCACAATATCAGGGACATAATTTAGGTGTTGGCCCAGTTTTCAGAGTTTTTGACTGTTCTGGCACACGTAAAAATACTTCCTCCCCTTCCTTGAAGGTAACTTGCCGACGTTTCTTATCAGCATACTTCTTATACCAATCTTGTGCTTGTCGGACATTCTGACGAGCGAGTTTCAGCATATCCATGTGGTCTTGGAGAAAATCCTTAACCTGTTGGAGCTTTCTGGTTGCCAACCCCACCCTAACAGGTGACCTGGTTGAAACCCATACATGAGCATGAAAGGACTAAATCCAATTGTGACATGCTTAGCACTATTGAATGCAAACTCGAGAATAGGTAAGTATTCTTCCCAGTCTGACTATTTTTTGCCGACGTATGCTCTTAGCATATCCTCTAGTTCTTGGTTAACTCGTTCAATCTGACCATCTGTTTTTGGATGATCGGCTGTACTGCGGTTTAGTTGTGTACCCAATCGTTTGAACATAGCCCTCCAAAAATGACTGTTAAACTTGGGATCACGATCACTGACAATGTTATTTGGCAAACCATACAACTTGTATAGATTGTCCACAAATAACCTGGCTAGTTCTAGTGTCTTAACCGTTGAATTGGTTGAAATAACTATACATAGTTTAGTCAACCGATCTATGACCACCCATACTAAGTCATGACCTTGTACAGTGGTTGGTAAACCCACAATAAATTCCATAGAGATACTTTCCCATTTTCCATTGGGAATTTCCAAAGGATGTAAGAGTCCTCTTG
This sequence comes from Adiantum capillus-veneris, assembly GCF_014529385.1. Lineage (NCBI taxonomy): Eukaryota > Viridiplantae > Streptophyta > Polypodiopsida > Polypodiales > Pteridaceae > Adiantum > Adiantum capillus-veneris. The sequence goes on from NC_140954.1 coordinate 72,179,464, forward strand.
CTTTCAGGCGCTCTGCTTTGTTAACTTGACATTTTTGGCAATGCAAGACATAAGCTTGAACAAAGCCATGTATACCTGGCCAATAAAATTGTCATCGTATGAGAGCATAATTTTTGCTAATACCCGGGTACCCTACACTTGGACTATCATGACATTCATAAAGAATTTGGCACCAAATGTCTATGTCCATCGGTACACAAACTCTCCCCTTATGGAGTAGGTACCCATTGTCGATGGTGAAATGCTTCCATCACTGTAGTTCATCATTCGATAGAGGAGAACTGGGTGTGGAGGTTAATGTTACACTACCATCATTGGAGTGAGAAGAATCTCTCATTTGTACATGGCTCCACACTTTGGAATATGCTTCATCATGCTCATATTTGCCTTTGAGAGAATCCAAAACTTTGCTACGAAGTTTCGTGAACAAGAGAGAATTGATCTCGGACATACGACTTAGAGCTACCACATTGTATTGACCTTTATGATACCGGTGCTTGGTGTCATATTCCTGAAGAATCTCGGCCCAGCTGGCTTTCTGACCCTTCAAATCCGTTTGTTGTGTAAACCATTTGATGCTTTCATGGTCAAACACAATCTCAAACTGAGCACCATACAAATAATGCCGCCATGTTTTCAAGGCAGACACTATTGCATAGAGTGCGCGCTCATAAGCAGAGTAGTTTTGCTAAGCTGCATCAAGCTTCTTGCTTTCAAATGTAATTGGCCGTTCGTCATGTAACAGGACTGCTCCAATAGCACGGTCACCGGCATCCATTTCCAAAACGAATGGTTTCAAAGGATCTACAATAGCTAGTATGTGAGTTGTAGCTAATGCATCCTTGAGCGTATCGAAACTATGCTATTGAGTGGGTCCCCACTAGAAAGCTTTGCCTTTGCCTTTCAGTTGATCCATCATGGGAACAACAATATTAGCATAGTTTTTAACGAACCTGCGGCGGTAAAAACCTGCAAATCCTTTAAAAATCTGTAACTCTTCTAGATTTTTAGGACTAGAATGTCATCGAGAAAGACGATGACAAATTTGCCCAAGTACGGCTTCAAGACACTATCCATAAGTTTCATGAATGTTGCGGGCGCATTGGTTTACCCAAAGGGCATCACCAAGAACTCATAGTGTCCAAACCTTGTTCGGAATGCAGTTTTGGGTATATCAGCAAGTCGAATACGGACTTGGTGATAACCTGACTGCAAGTCTATTTTTGAAAAAAAGCGAGCATGAGTGAGTTTGTCGAACAACTCATCCACTCGTGACAATGGGTACTTGTTCTTAACTGTAACCACATTTAAGCCATGGTAGTCTACGCACATGCACATACTGCCATCTTTTTTCTTCACTAATAGGATAGAAGAAGCCCATGGTGAAGAAATGGGTTGTATAAACCCTCTTCTAAGCTAGTGAGCAAGCTGACGTTCCACCTTAGCAGCTTCATAGTAACTCATACGGTAGGACGGTTTACTGACAGGTTTACAACCTGCAACCACATCGATGCTATATTGCACGATCATGTCATTCGTAATCCTGGTGGCAAATCATTAAGAAAAACATCTTGAAATTTCTTTAATAATTTTTGTAACTCACTAGCAGCGTTTTCTTGTTTGGAAGTAGCCATTGGTGGAAGAGATGAGAGAGAAGCATGCGGCGTTGAGGAATGTTCAACAGATTCAATGTTATAGAGAAAATGAGACAATGAGTAACACAAGAAAACTTGATCTATTTCATTATCAGAAACGAGCTGCATAAGCTCAGTTGTACATATCAATGGTGAAGAAGGTACATCCTTCTCTCCTAACAACAACACATGTGCGCCATGGGATTCGAACATCAAGCTGTTGTGCTCATAGCTACGCTCCAGTGATGGTCCTAGGCTATGCCACCATTCCCTACCAAGGACCACGTCTGCCCTCTCCATGTTCATAACTTGAAAATCCAAGGATGTGGAGTAACCTTGTACTTCCAACGGAACAGCTCGGACTTGAGTATCCTAGATTTTGGTATCATGTCCATTCATCATTACTACCTTGTAGCGGTGGGTACGCGGAGTTTGAGGCAATTTGAGTTTTTTCATCAATCCGTGATTGATGAAATTGTGAGTAGCACCGTCATCTACCAAGATGCACACCTTGTTCCCTTACAGAGATCTATGCATACATACTAACTCATGTGGTTCGAAGGTCTATTGCCGCATGGAAGCTATGAGAGCATTCATGCACCACCTCGGTGTGTGTTACTTCCGCTGTAGAGGATCGTGAGGAAGACTCAAGAGGTAGCAGTTGCACCGTGTGCACTGCTTTCTCATTGCCATGAGCAACAGATTTCCCCTTGGGACAATCCTTTTTGCCATGACTACTTCCTAAACAATGAAAACATAATTTCTCTTTCTTAGCTTTATCGATGTAACTGCCAATACCAAGGTCGGGATGGGATCCTTGATAGGTCTCTAGGTCTGATAAAAATCAGAGTCTCTAAACAAGAAAAATCCAAGGAATAGACCTTTACCATTGACAATGGCTTGGGTCTATAGCCTTAGAAGAAGATCTAGTCCTGTCTCGTAGCGGAAACGGGACAACGTATTAGAAGTCCAAAAAACTATTTCGGCCCTATAACTTCCACATATTGGGCTAAGGTATCCTCAAATAATGCTTTTTTCTCCCTAACATATGTGAAGTCACAGCCGATGGTGGACTCCTCTTCCAAGTGAAGATGTTTTCCAAACATTTTTTGTGCGCGGGGATGGATAGTTACCTAACTAATCGGGTCCACCCGTTCTTGATTGACAACCTTAGTCAATCCCCACTTACCACCCCGCACTCACACATGATGCTTTGTTATGTAATTACTACCACATTCTTGTCACAATTAAACTAATGATTCCTTTGATCCTTCATAACCGGATTTCATTACAACAGCCCTTGAAAAATAGTTTTGAAAACATTCTTTTAACAACCAGACATCTTTAAACTTAAGACAGGGCACTATTAATCAAAACATTGTCCATAATAACCATGACCAACACTCTTCTTGTCTCAAGACCACCTAAGGGTGAAAAAACAACACCCATTCCTTATTCACAATCCGGAGTGGATAAACCCCCACCCAAGGTTCCGGGTGCCCATACACCAAACCAGTTGCTCATACAACCGGCCGGCTCCCCTAGGATAAAAACGACTTCCTAACTTATGTAGAAATATTAAGACACATACGTGGCTGGAAAGCCATCATTATCATCAATTTATACCAAGAAGTTGGAGGTGTCTTGAGACAAGTTGTCTTAAGGATGATCAATCATATCTTTCCTAATTCAACCAGTTTTAACCCAAACAATTCTTTTCTACATTATAAACAAATGCACATTGGTATTTACCTTCCGTTTTTGGTCAATTATTCCTTTTTTGATTCTCTCACTCCTTACGTATGCAATGCTAACTTATAAAAGAACTTAAACTATTTAAATACTTAATTGAATAATGGGAAACCCACCTGGAACTGATCGGCCATCTGCTGTTGCACTAGCGCCTGAAGACTCTCCTCCGTAGGCCTACTACTAGGCCCAACTTCATCGTCGTGTGACGCTCTAGTTCTTTTTAGAGCTCTGCCCTCATCATCAGATGTAGGATTGGCTCGGGTCCTTTTAGGTGCCATAACTTCTTATTCCTTATAAAAACGACGTCTAATCATTAGGTGAATTATTTGAAAGCTAAACTTAACCTTTGTATCCAATTTTACCAAATCTAGGTTAAATTTATAGTCTTAATTGATAAATTTTTGACCTAGTGATTTCTTATTTTCCTATATAGGCATGATAACTTTTTTCACAGCTTTTCTAAGCTCTTCTAATTTTCTTATAATTTTCTATATCTTTTTCTTAATTTTTCTATCGAATTTTTAAGCTTGGAATCTGCTTATTTTGAGTTTAATATTATTTCTATTTATTTTCTCTTAAAGATTTTATTTCTTCAACTTTATATCACAGGTATACACTTACTATAATTTTCCTAAAAACTTTTGACCTCAAAATCTATTTATTTTAATTAAACATTTGCTAAAAATAGAACTTTTGGTCGATAATAATATCCTAAACTCACTAATTAACTATGGTATAATTATCACAAGTAGATATGGATATTTTTGACCTCTGGTAATTATCTTTTATTTTTCCAACTTAATTATCTAATTTCCATCTTTAATTTTCAGCTAAAATTAGTATAATTTGACTTAGATAAATATCTATACTAATTTTCTAACCTTGACATAATTATCACGGTCTCTTTATTATGTTATTTAAATCTGATAAATAGAATGTAATCATCTAACATGATTTACTGATTTTGACTTAGATAAATATCTATACTAAGTTTCTAACCTTGACATAATTATAACGGCCTCTTCATCATGTAATCTAACTTTAATAAATAGCATGTAATCATATAGCATGATTTAGTAATTTCCCTCTTTAGTTTTCAGCTAGAATTAGTATAATTTGACTTAGATAAATATCTATACTATGTTTCTAACCTTGACATAACTATCACGCCCTTTTTATCATGTAATCTAACTCTAACATATAGTATGTAATCATATATTATGATTTGCTAATTTTTCCCTTCAATTTACCCTCAAAAATAGTATTTTTCTACTAAGATAATTAGCTAAGCTAATTATCTACCATTAAGATAATTATCACGTGTTTCTAAAGATGTATTTAACTCTGAAAAATATCTCAAAGCTTTTTAGTTTAATTTTCTAATTTCTCCCTTTAGTTTTTTCTTAAAAACAGTGTTTTTTTATTGAGATAATTATCTAAACTAATTATCTGTAGTTAAAATAATTATCACGGATTTCTTAAGATATAATTTACCTCTGATAATTATCTCAAACCTTTTAAGTTTAATTTGCTATTTTCCCCCTTTAATTTTCCCTTAAAAACAGTGCTTCTCTACTGAGATAATTAGTTAAACTAATTATCTATGGTTAAGATAATTATCATAGATTTTTTAAGATATATTTTACCTCTAAGAATTATCTCAAAGCTTTTTGGATTAATTTGCTATTTTCTCCCTTTTATTTTTCTTAAAAATAGCGTCTTTTTGCGGATATAATTAGTTAAACTACTTATTTGTAGTTAAAATAATCATCATGGGTTGCTTAAAATGAGTTTTACCTCTGATAATTATCTCAAAGCTTTTTGGATTAATTTACTATTTTCTCTCTTTTATTTTCCCTTAAAAACAATGTTTTTTTGCTGAGATAATTGGTTAAACTAATTATCTAAGGCTAAGATAATTATAACAAGTTTTTAAAGATAATTTTGCCCTCTGATAATTATCTCAAAGCTTTTTGGATTGTTTTGCTATTTTTTCACTTTTTTTCCCTTGAAAACAATGTTTTTCTGTTGAGATAATAAGTTAAACTAATTGTCAAAGGTTAAGATAATTATCATGGATTTCATAAGATATATTTTTCCTCTACTAATTATCTCAAAGCTTTTTGTATTAATTTGATCATTTTTCCCTTTATTTTTCTCTTAAAAACAGTATAATTATGCTTAAATAATTACAAAAGTTATTCAAAAAATTTAAAGATAATTTTACTAGCATATTGATAGCTTAACAAATCTCTGATAATTATCTCATCTTAATTTTAGTTTAATTAGTATAATAATCATTAATTTATGGTTAAAATGAGTAATTTCAGTCCTAATATGATATAATAATTAATTACATTAGTATCCCTAAGCTTAATCTCAATAACCAACAGAGAATTTAGAATTAGGAGAGAATTTTAGAGTATAATTAGGTTTAATCTTATTAATTAATTGAATTAATTAAGAAAATGTAAATAGATTAACATAGTTCTACTAATTAAAAGGGTTAGTGCTAATTATCATTGATTAACCAACTAGAGCTTTTCTCTCTAGCAATTTCTGAGTAGAGGTCCCTCTAGATGAGAGAGAATTTGCCAAGGCTCCAAGTCTGCTAAGCAAGGGGTCTTATTTATAGGTTTCTGAGCACTCATAAGCTCTCATAGGCTGATAATGGTAGTTTCTTGCATCTCAAGCAGCCCTACAGCTCAAGATGGTTCCCCCTGCTACTAATTGTGTCCCTGGTAGGTCAGTGATGACCCCTCCCACTACCTGTCAGCTTTAAAATATAAATTCTGCTATATTTTGACTTATTTTTGCTTAATTGATAAATATCTGGGAGGCCTTTAGTAAAGTCTATGCTTAAATAATTACTGCAACCATTTAATTTTTCTTAATAATTTAATTTACATTGAATGTTTTGGAAGGACTAGCGGGGTCAGTTTTTGTCCGAATTTAAATCTGAAAATTTCTAGCCCGGGGTTTCTTGTGCTTAAGATTTCAAAAATACCATTTTTAATTGCTTTTGAGATAGTGCTTTGTCTATTTGTAAGTCCAATGATTTCCCCTAAAATTTTGAGTTCATTCCTCTGCAGCTAGAAACGTGGAGACCTTACAATCAAAGTCCTCAGGAGAGAGAGAACCTCTGGACCCCTTGGGTTTTTTAGATGCTTCTGAATCTAAAAATTCCCTTTTATTGTGCCCATATTGTGTGCGTGTAGTACCATGTGTATTAGCAGACACGTGAGTATTATGTGCTTTCTTTTCATCTGGATCATCGTGAATATGTGCTTTCACTATGGCTTCCTCAAGTGTTTTAGGGTCTTGGGTCTTGACGTGCTTCTTAAGCTCCGGTGTTAGAACACGTATAAAGCCCCGTACTTGCTGAAAGTTATCTAAGCCTTCCAACTTGAGGATAACATCCCGACAGTGAGATATATATTCAAGTAATGATGGGTATTGGCGCATGGAACACGTGTCCCAAGCCGTCCAATTCCAATCTGCCTCATTTGTAGGCAAAAATTCTTTGCGAAACATATCTTCAAAAGCTACCCAACTCTGTGGTATGGTATTCTTCTCCTTGAGAGACATCCACCATTTGTAGGCCTTGCCTTCCAGAGTTAAGCTTGTTTATAGTGCTCTGACTACGTCCAAAGTACGCCGTAAGGCGTGAATTCCATTCCACTTGTTGAGAAAGATATTCACTGCATCCTTATTGCGATCGCTCTCCCTTAAAAGTTGGTGGTTTAGTGTTTTTCAACAACTCATCCACCTCTTTTGCAGTGAGAGTATAAAAAGTATCAGTAGTTGGACCTTGTCCCGGATTAAAAGGGCCTTGCCCCTGTGTGGCAACGTGCTCATGCATGTGCGTGTCAGCAGGACCCTTGGACTGCTGTTGCATTAATTGGATCACTAACGTGGATAATTTAATGACGTTTTCATTTAAAGATTTAACATTTCCTTCCATGACTGATATGCGTGCCAGAAGTGCACTAAACTCTTGAATGTCGAGCAATTCATAGGTGTCGTCACCTATCGTAGCGTCAGGACACTCTCCGTGAGAGCATCCAGCGCTGCGAGCCATCATTGGCAGAATCCGACGTACTTTGCTCGAAATCAGAAGTCATATTGATATCTGAATCCATGGCGACACCACAGTGCAGTGAAAGAAATAGTCAAAAAAAATACATGATATTGATATTGATGAGGACCGCAAAGGTTAATTAGCCTTGCTAATCCTGGCGAAATCGATATTGTCCAAATCAGAATCGATCCCAAATGGTAGAAGTGTAGGGGAATCCTTAACCCATTGTAGCAGAATTGAGTACGAGTAGAATTGCTTTCGACCGCAATCGCTTTTGAGAAATAACGTCACTTCTAACTCCCCTTGAGATGCTTTATTAAATCTTTGATTTTCTGCAGATAGTACGTAGAAAATTTGTGTGTGTATATGTACTTGGTGGCCCTGTCGGGATGCCTAGCTTCACCCGAAGCTTCACAAGAGGGAGGGGGGGTACCCCACTGTGGGTACCGTCCCTTAGTTTGTGAAAAACATTCGTGGCCACTAACCCCAATTGGGTTGGGCGTCCATCGGGTGTGAAAACAAACGTTGCTCACCGGCTATGGCGGCCTACAGACAGCGTGAGGGGGGAGCGTTTTCTCACCCCACCTCGTATGGTGGTCAAGGGCGCTTGCTACTACAGGCATGGGATTTTCTCCTCACACCCGTGTGATGCCGTCAAGCCCGAGAGGGTGCAATTCCATGCAGGTCGCCTCTCGGCCGCTTCCCCTTGCAAGAGGTGTTGTCCACGCCGTCGTCTCCCTCGTCCTCCTCACAGGGGGTGAGCTCCACGGCCTCAATGACCCCGACATGCAAAGCATGCAAGAATTGTCTGGCTCTCCAGCATCACGGCTGTGCCTTCTCAAAATTAGAAACCTTTCTCTTGATACCAATGTTAGACAAGGGGAACTAGAACCTAGGATTCCACCTCCCAACCACCCACTATATAGCATAGCTCCTAGCCCTTTGCCCTAGTTGGACTCCCTTTCCACACTGCCTAGCTCAGCCTTGCCCGTTTCTAGTCCGGCCTTGCCATTGTCTGACACGTGTGTGTGTGTGTGTGTGTGTGTGTGTGTGTGTGTGTGTGTGTGTGTGTGTGTGTGTGTGTGTGTGTGTGTGTGTGTGTGTGTGTGTGTGTGTGTGTGTGTGTGTGTGAGAGAGAGAGAGAGAGAGTAGTTGGTACCATAGCCAATCACGAACAAAGGCGAGTGAGCCCAAGTTGACAAATCCAGGAGAAAATCTAGGATGGGTGGCGAGCAATTGCAAGGTATAGGTTAAGTAAACTCTTGACTTTGTTTAAAAGGTTTTGCACTAAATTTCTCTAAACTTTGTAGGTGTTCTCAACTTCAAATTAGAATTTAAAGGTAAATTTTAAAGGTAGGGAGAGGAAGGTGTCGAGGTGCCTTACACATTATTTGTTGAAGGTGTCATTGATCCAACATCTAATGATGATGGTGAAGAGGCAAATTCTCCCTCATCAAGACCTTGCATGATGGCTAACACATCAATGGTATCTTGAACTATAGGTTTGTTTGAATGTGGGATGGATATGGAGATGGTCCTCTGAAGTCTAGCAGCCCAGCAACATGCTACGATGTCTGTGAACCATTCTTCATCTCTTCCTACATCAAGCTACAGGCCAAAGATGTGCAGTAGCTCCTTGGAGAATCTATTTAAGGTTAAATTTTGGAAGGCCCTATGAAGCTTTCTTTTTTCTTAGACAATAAGACTCTCTCTCTCTCTCTCTCTCTCTCTCTCTCTCTCTCTCTCTCTCTCTCTCTCTCTCTGTGTGTGTGTGTGTGTGTGTGTGTGTGTGTGTGTGTGTGTGTGTGTGTGTGTGCAGTGTACAACAAACACCATAAACATTGGAGACTTCATGACTTGGGAGAAGAGCTTAATAAAAAAGAGTAATGTCACCTACAAATTTTGAAACATTACCTCTAAATTATAAATTAGAAGGTAAGAAAACCTACAAGTATGAAGCTATTTGGTATTTAAAGATGTTTTTGGTGTGTGGAGAGAGAGAGAGAATGAGAGAGAGAGAGAGAGAGAGATTATTATTTATATTCTCCTCCTCCCCCTCCTCCTCCTCCTCTCTATTTAATTGGATAGTTCTCTAAGTTATGAGAATTAAGCAACTACCTACAAGCAACCTAGAGAATTATCCAATTATACAGAGAGGAGGAGGAGGAGAATATAAATATTAATATCTCTCTCTCTCTCTCTCTCTCTCTCTCTCTCTCCAATATCTATAAAGCACACCTAGATCCATTTAATAAGGGGCTAGAAAAACCTACCTAGCATGTGAAAACCTGCCAAGCTTGGTATTAAAAGAATATTTTTTTCCTCTTGCATGTATATATTTTTTTTTGAGAATCCATAGAGAAATGTTGTTAATCATTTTTTTGAAACACAAAAGAGAGTATACATGTTGAAAAATAGAATTTGTATAATTTTCCACCTTTGTAGTTTTAAGAATAGAAGACAAGCATTTTCTAGCAACGGCAACAAGTGGATCACATACTAATTACTAGTATGTGACCCGCGCGTTGCTGCGGCCAAAGAAACATCGCTTCTATTTTTGTAGGGATATCTTCTCTTCCAAGTGAAACACTATCAATACTCTATTCCTACATGTATATTCTATTGCATTTCTAAAAGTAATGCATTACACAACCTCTTGAAGATTCTAAAAAACATAAATATATGTAAGATTCTACAAAGCATTCTTTGATACCAAGCTTGGGAGATTCTCATAGACATTGTTTTTCATGAGGTGCTAGACCTTGTTCAAAACTTAGGAGTGCTCTACTTCTATTGTGGTAGAGAGAGAGAGAGAGAGAGAGAGAGAGAGAGAGAGAGAGAGAGAGAGTCTCCTCCTTCTGGTGTATCTTGGTTTAGCAATGCTACTAATGTTAATTATACAGATTCGGTAAGTTAGCATGGTGTGAAAAGATGAAAGCCGTCTGAAATCAATGTAACAATAAAGCTTTTTTTGAAAATGGAGTGGGTTCTAGAATTGGTTTCAACAATAGGAACACAATTAAATTCAATGTCTCTACTCCACTCTCTTACTTAATTCTATATTTGCATCTTTCTTATGATCAAGACATGGTAGAAGTGTACATCATAACTTTTTATATGGCAAGAAGGCCATCTTTCCCTTGGTCTACCTAGAGTTGACAAAAGTGCTACCAAGTCGAGAAGTACAAATTGGGTAAGCCAGAGAGTGTTTAAAGATGAAGGGCCATAATTGCTACAGTGTGTAATTATAAAACTTTTCATGTTTAAGAGTAGAGTTGTGAAAATATAAGGGCCCATAGTTTCCAATGTACCAGAAAAGCTTCAAGTTTCAAAGAGATGAGCCAACGTTTTTTTAATATTAAGAATGTGATTACATCTATGCTGCTCTGTAGATGCTTCTCTTGGATCTCTATCTATGTTCACAAGCATGGTAATGGTTTATGTCATCACCTAATCACAAAAATACATAAGCATCTTAGTATGATAAGGTGCACACTATTTGTTCATGTACACTTTCACATCATTTGCATCTCAAAATTTGATAGAAACGAAAGCAAAGTAAGGCTGCTCAATTGTTTATTTCTGTAGGAGTTTTGGTCATTATGCTAAACTGAAGGACCTGGTGTAAAATTGAGGCTATGACTAAAATCGTGCATGCCATTGATCTCTATCTATCTCTACCCTCTAATTACAAAAGCATATTCCTCTTTGAGACAGAAGATTATATTTAACCATCTTGAGCCTATTTCCTTGCGCACAATCTATGCCAACTATTTGGCTTAATTGTTGCTGTGTTAATGTGCGATTGGACATTGAGGCAATGTATTACAACCTCTTTTTGTGTACACATTAGTGTTGGAATTAGGGTTGTAGAGAAACACACACAGCTTCGAGAAGACGAAGGAAGCTCAAGGCACACAATAGAGAGTGTTTTACTTAGTGTGCAATGGAAAGATAGATAGCCCTAGAGTGATGGGCGTATATACAATTCACGGGGGAAAAAACCTCCTAAAGAGGGAAAAAATGCCCCGGCGGTCCTAGTGTGTTCACACACATCACTACCACATGTATACGGTAACAAATCCCCCCTGGAGTGATGCGGTGAACGAGAGCTGGCACATGAGTAAAGGGAAGTGCCATGCCCTGAGGACAGGATCAGTCCACAAAGGGGAGTAAGCCCAAAGCTTTGCGGAAAGCTTCAAGCTTCTCAGGAGACAATGCCTTTGTGAAAAGATCTGTAAGGTTGTCCTGTGTTGGCACATAAGCCAAGCTGATCTCTCCTGCTGAGAGCCTCTCCCTGACATAGTGGTAATGCACCTCAATGTGCTTTGTGCGAGCATGAAAAACTGGGTTCCTCGCAACTGCCAATGCGCTCTGACTTTGGATAGTGTTGGCAGTGTCCTGTCCAACACCCAAATCAGCCATAAGGCGTCTGAGCCATACACACTCAACCGTAGCTGTGAAGACTGCCCTGTACTCAGCCTCACAACTCGAAGTGGACACAGTAGGTTGCTTCTTGCTCAACCATGATATACATGAACTACCTACCAAGCATGAAACAAAAACCACTTGTGGACACTCGCGTGTCAAAGCAACCAGCCCAATCTGAGTCCAAAAAATCATGTAGGTCTGGCGGCAATGATCCCCCCTTGGGATAAAACAAGCCAAGATGTAAAGTGCCACTAAGGTAGCGGAAAATCCTCTTGACAGCCTGCCAATGCTTAGACCCTGGGCTATGCATAAATCTGCTGACTTGTAAGACTGCAAACTGAATATCCGGCCTCGTGTTGCATACATAAATGAGGCAGCCAATAGCATTTTGGTAAAGAGTGACATCAACAGGATCACTAGCATCATGTAGACTCAACTTCAAACCTGTTTCCATGGGAGTGGCAATAGCTTTGCAATCCTCAAGTCCAAACTTACATAGCAATGTCTCTATGTAACTTTTCTGACACAAGGCAATACCACCATCACACTGCTTAAACTGTATACCCAAATAATGATGCAACAGCCCCAAATCTTTCATCTTGAAAGTAGCATTCAAATCAGCCTTAAATTCAGCAATATGTCTCTCATTTGGTCCAGTGATCAACAAATCATCAGCATAAAGAACCACAATGAGAAGTACATCACCCTCACGCTTTACATAAAATGTGCTTTCTGTTGGACTATTACGAAAGCCTTGTTTGACCAAATGAGTGTCAGCTTTCTCATACCAAGCACGAGGAGATTGCTTCAACCCATACAAAGCCTTGTTACATTTGCACACTTTGTCCTCTTGTCCTTTTATGAAAAAACCGCGAGGCTGCGTTACATAAACTTCTTCAAATATGTCACCATTCAAGAAAGCAGTAACAATTTCTGATTGATGTACATCCCAACCAAAATGAGTTGCCAATGCACATAGAAAACACACAGTAGTCATATGACAAGTGGGAGCAAAAGTCTCTTCATAATCTATGCCTTTTTGCTGTGCATAATCCTTTGCAACAATTCAAGAAAGCAGTAACAATTTCTGCCAAAATGAGTTGCCAATGCACATAGAAAACGCACAGTAGTCATATGACAAGTGGGAGCAAAAGTCTCTTCATAATCTATGCCTTTTTGCTGTGCATAACCCTTTGCAACAACTCAAGCCTTATGGCGATCGATCTCACCATCTGGCTTGCGTTTCAACTTGTAAACCCACTTTGTACCAATGGCCTTTTTTCCAGGAGGCAAATCACATAAAGTCCATGTGTCATTTTCTATAAGTGCATCATATTCTGATTGCATGGCAGCCATCCAATTTTCTGAATTTTGTGCTTCATCAAAAGTCAGAGGCTCCTCAACATCATGTAAGCTAGACATAGCCAAAGCATAACAATCTGATGCATAAGATGCATGGCAAGAGCCTGAACAAGTATGACTAGACAAAGGTGCATCCAATTTATTGTCACGCAAAGTGTGCACCAGCCATTTTGGCATACCTCTAGCCTGCTCATTTTCAGCCCTTTCCTCATCAAGTACATCATGTACATCTGCATCAGTAATAATAGGCTGATCTAGAACATTTTCAAAAACCCCCATAGGCTGTACATTTGCCTCATTGGAACTTACATTCGTATTTCCACCACTGAAAAGAGGCAACAAAGTGTCATAAATGTCCTGTGAGCTTACATTACTATCTCTAGTATATGACAACAAGGGCTGAATAGAATCTTCCACAAACACCACATCCCGAGAAACCAGAATACGTTTTGTTTGCGGATGATACAACCTGTAACCTTTGCTTTCAGCACTATAACCAACAAAAATATATTTGAGAGCCTTATCATCCAATTTTCTACGCTGCACTTGTGGCACCAAAGCATATGCCAAACAGCCATAAACACGCATGTGCTCAATAGAAGGTTTTCTATCATGCCATGCTTCATATGGAGTAATAGACTCCAAAGCTTTCGTAGGACACCTGTTAAGTACATAAGTGGCACACATAATGGCCTCAAGCCAAAAAGAATGCGGCAAAGCTTGACTTTTGACCATACATCGTGCCATTTCCGTCAGTGACCTGTTTTTCCTCTCAGCAACACCATTTTGCTGACGTGTATAAGGCACTGTACATTGGTGTTTTAATCCACGACTAGCCAGAAATGCATTAAATTCATGAGACATATACTCCCCCCCTCGATCAGAACGGAGGGTGCCCATAGTACATTTCGAGACATTTTCAGCCATAGCCAGAAATTGTTTGAAACACATAAAAACTTCGGACTT